>NC_052048.2:50090868-50440413 GCF_903992535.2 Arvicola amphibius | reverse complement strand
CCACTTAACAGAACAGTACTGATAGATACACACCCTCCGTAGCAGCACACTTAAACTTCTGACAGTAACTCACAGTGAAGTGACATGTTACGCTTTAGCCCCAAATGTGTACATCTCTCCCACCCCCCTAAATCTTCCTCAAAGTCCCATAAAGTCACAGAACTGCTTACCAATGTATCGTGGAGCCAGTCTCTTGCCATATAGTCTTTTTTTGTTGGTGTTGTTTTGTTGTTTTTTATTTTATTTTATTTTATTTATTTATTTGGTTTTTCGAGACAGGGTTTCTCTATAGCTTTGGAGCCTATCCTAAAACTAGCTCTCATAGACCAGGTTAGGCTCGAATTCCCAGAGATCCGCCTGCCTCTGCTTCCCGAGTGCTTGGATTAAAGGTGTGCACCGCCACCGCCTGGCCTGTCATACAGTCCTTTTAATATTGGTTGTGACCAGTAAATAGAACTTATGGCCTTCATTTTGAAACACACTGTCTTGTGAGATAAAGTTTAGAAATTGAGTTCATAAGGAAGAACTTGTCTTTGTTTTTAGGACATTATCATTTCAGGAGGGCAGTTTATAAAACAATGTAAGGTTGGCCCCCAAATTACCAAAATGGTTTATAAAAGACACCTAGCAAGAGAAAAAATGTCATCTTAGGACATCTTTATGTTAGCCTAGGATCCATGTTTAATAGAAGAGAAGGTGGGTGAAAGCCCTAAGGTTTTGGAAATGAATTCATTACCAAGAAAAAGAATATCTAAAACAAAATAAAAATGTTAAGTGAGAGGAAGAGATGAGGGGGGGTAAGGGGGAGGATGGAGGAAGAGAAAGCAATCATTTGTAGTATAAGCTTCAAGCCTTTGCTTACATGTGCAAATACAATTGTGCAATTCTGAAAATTATCACAGACTGGATATGACAGTCAGGCATTTTTAGCTGCCTTCCATGCTCCCTGTTTGTATTGTCAGCTAGCCAAAATTTCCTTTCTCTTCCCACAAAGGCACTGCAAAGTGTTAATTAAATCTCTGCCACCAAATGGGCAACCAGGAGTCCCAAGTTTTCCTAGAAACACAGGCTAGAAGTGGCAAATACTTCTGAGACCAGGCAGCTCTTCTCACACCCTGTCCCACAGTCTGGACTGGCTGTGAAGTTAGCTCTGCCCACACGTTGTAGGCTCAGCTGTGATTCTGTAACCTGCTACAATGGGCCCCTTAACTTTTCTGCAGCTAGAATGGAAAGCTGTGGATTTGCAGAGTTATGCCTGGGGCAAGCATTTACCTGTCCTGAAAGCCTGACCTTCTGAAATGTTTGCGGCCAACGAAAGCCAAACTTCACTGTGAATGTGTTAGAGGTAGAGTTCTTCATTGCCCACCATTGTCTTAGCCAAATATTTTCCACCCATGTTACCAAATATATGCAAATAAAATGTTCGGTTAATACATGCACAGTGTCATGAAATGACGAACCTTTTCTAATATAAGAAGCCCCGAGTTTTTCTTTACCTCCTCTGGGAAATACATGTACCACTCCAAGATTTTTGCGTATATATATATGCCTGCAGTTGCTTACAGATTAACCTGCTAGTGATTTTGTAACACTGAACTTGGGAACAAAAATACACAGAACTCTTGATTCTTCATCAACTCTTAAATACCAACTTAAATTTATGAAAAAGAAAAGACAAGGTGGCGATTGCTGTTGGCTTGTTTGCCTGTTCTTCATAATCATTAAAGGAACGTTGACTGGGGTCCCTTCTAGTGACCCTGCTCTGCTAAGGAGCCGAAAATGAAATTAGCTTGAGTTGCTGGTAGACTCAGTGGCACGGTCCTTAACCTCCCTCTAGGGTTTGCCATCTCGTGGGCTAGACATGACGCCTGCAAATGGCCTGCCAGGCTGCCTGACACAGAGCTGCCCCGTTCTTTTCAGCAGGCTGCTGTGTATGACAGATCAAAGAGCAGCTTGAGCGGGTTAAGGAAGGCGGAGAGGCTTTCCTTCCCCTCCAGACACTGGCTTTGGAAGTTCCTCAAATCCACTCCCATTGGGACAAGAATCAGCATGTCAGGGATTGCCCTGTAATCTTTAACACATCCTCTGAGTTGGCTGCTACATTTCTGGGGCAAGCTCGGGCTAACCCTAAAGAATCACGCAGCTTTCCTGAGACTGTGGCTGTCAGCACCGTGGCGTCTTTTCTTCCTCAAGAAGCCACCTTGCCGTCGCGGCCCTCTGGGTACCAGCAAACACATCAAGTCAGCCCGCAAAGTTCAGAGGAGTTGGCTCTGGTATGTTTACAAGTCCTAGCAGATCTCAGGAATGTTCGGGATAATTATTACCGCACCCAGAAGCGCCCAGCCCAACCCTCTCACATCTGGAAGGAAGGAAGCGGCCACACAAAGGAGAGAGAGAGAGAGAGAGAGAGAGAGAGAGAGAGAGAGAGAGAGAGAGAGAGAGAGAGAGAGAGAGAGAGAGAGAGAGAGAGACCTCCTCCTGCCACCGAATTCTCAGACTCCGGGAAGACTGGAGTACAGCTCTACCCCTTTGTAAATGGGACTCAGCTCTAATCAGGAGCATCTTTAAGAGCGCCATGCAAAGAAAGACTTTGGCGTCTAGCCCGAACGAAATAGCACTTCTCAAATTAGGGCTAAATATGCCTTCCCGTGTTGAAAATGAAAAGTGAAATACTCCAGAAAAATTGACAGGGAGCGGTTCACACGCACACAGCCTCTCCAATACAGTCGCGTCTAGGCTGTGACATGCCTATTTACAAAGGGCAGCCAGACCAAACCCTAACGCCAGGAACCCCCTGCTCCTCCCAACGCCTTCGGAGGGCAATTCCGGGGAACAGGGTCTGGGATTCAAAGGTTCTCTCACTACCTCCCACCAGAGCAAAGAGCGCACAGTCCTCGGCGGCGCGTTCTCAGACCCCACCAGCATCAAAGCTTTGAACCCGCCAAACTTCCTGTCACCACACCACCAGAGCCACCAAAGAGCGGCGCCAAGTGCCTAGGAACTCCAGTCCAGGCTGCACCAGCCCGTGAGCCTTGGGGCGGGGCTTCCCGGTGTCAGGAGATTGGGGACCTTCTCTGCGGGTCCCCAACCTGCGCGCCGCGCGGGGGGCGCACTCCTTGCCCCTGAGGTGAATCTCGGCCTCCTTCTCCAGTGACAGTGCGCTCCGACATCCCCGGGACAGTCGCCCACCTACCTGCTCAGCCGCCTCCTCCCGCCGGCGCGCGCCGCTGTCGCCTTGCTACTTTATTGTCTGCGCTGCGCTCCGCGCGGGACCCGAGGAACCCGCTCCACGCCAGTCCCGCAACTCCGCGGCGCGCGGCGCTTTCCCCCGCGGCGGCTGTCTTCCTCTCGGTCCTCCTCCTTTCCGCCCAGGCTTGGGCTCAGCGTCGGAGCCACGCTGCGCAACTCCGCGGCGGCTAGCCCAGCGGCCAGAGCCCGCAGCATCCCCCGGCCCGGCGTCCACACCAGGATCCCTACAGTCGGTGGATGAGCCCGGAGCCGCCTTCCGAGTGTCCGCGCGTCCCTCGGTCCAGCCTCTGGCCGCTGTCAGCCCGGCCTCTCCACCTCTCTCTGTGTGCTGCCCCCGCCCGTCGCCTCTCCGGGGGCCGGGGCGGCCCTGCCAATGAGGCTCGGCGGATGCGCTGTTCCGGCCCAGTCATTGTATCGGGAGGAGGAGGGGGAGCGGAGCAGGGAGGGGGCGCTCGGCCCCGCGGTTACAGCTCGCCTGGCCGCCTGCGCGCGCACAGGCAGCGGGCACCCAGCTCAAGCAGGTCCTAGGTGCAGTTGGAGATCTCGCCTCTCTGCATCGCCCCTGACTTCAAAAAACTGCGTGACTCTCGATTGCACGTCCCGGATTTGGCATCCCAGGACCTTATATAAAGGGAGACGGTGGAAAATGCAAGGTGTCCCCAAGGACTTCAGTGGGGTTGGAGAAATGACTAGATCTGAGACTCCTGCAATCTGATGGCTCTGAACGAAAGAAGAAAGGGAGGGGGTGCCTGATACTGTCCCACACTAGACATTTACGATATGACATTTATTCACTCTGATTCAGGGGTGCCGTGTTGCGCTTTGTTTGAAGACTCAGAGAGAGTCCCTCCCAACAGCTAATAGTGACAGATCAGAGGTCTCAGTCTGATCTGATGCGGAGCTTAATGCAGTCATTGGGAAGAAGGGAGCCCAATCATTAAAGATCTCCTACTAAGATATTTTCTCTGTCTAATCCAAATGAGTCGACAAGTAGAACGCCAAAGTTGGAAAGTCTGGGCAGGAAGAAAGCGTGTCCCAAAGCTCCTTAAATGACCACCCCCCACACACCTCGTTTCTTTACATATTTGCTGTTAATTCATTTTTCAAAGTACATCCATTACAGAACTAATTATCGTCAACTACACAATTATATAGCTTTGCGTTTTGTTGAGCAGTTATCATTTGTGAATATTTAATGTTTCTGCAATGCTGAGTTTTGACCCTTCCTCCTCTTTTCTTCCCTTCTCCCCTCCTCTCTTTTTGGACTTCTTTCATCTGTTCCTACTCTTCTGCCCATTTCTTTCTTCTCAACAGTCCTACCCGGGCTTTGAAGGGAATAGGACCTTGGTTTTCCTGGCCCTGAAGTGGCAAGGCTACTGATGGGAAGGGGAGCAAGCATGGAGAAAGCAAGATCTGGCTTGACAGACACTTAAGGTGGCTTGATGCATGATAGATATTATGCATGCCGGGTGTAAGTTTTAATTAAATTTTCTTCTGGTGCTGAATGGACTGTTTGCTTTCCATTAAACAGGAAATACTGAAAGAACAGCTAACATTTGTTGAGTGGTAGTTACTTGCCCTCTCAGACTTGAGCTCTGTGAGCAGATCACCTAACATCATCTCACTTTCCTCCCGTCCCCCAACCCCAACCCCTACCCGCCACCCCTGGGAAGATAAAGAAGCGCCAAGCAACCAGGTCCACACCTGACTCATTCAGTGTCGCTGGGTTTATGGACCTCTGCTGAGGAGGACAGGAGGCCTAGAGGTCAGCTGACCAGTCTGAGATCAGGACTCCTGCTGGAGGTGGTACCTATCTGTTAACTTGCAAACCAGTCCACAAAACTGTTCAATGACTACACCTGTGCAAAAATAGTTCTTTCACAAACTAAGGTTCTGAGCCCTTGTTTTCTCCTAGGTGGGGGATATTTTGCACATCAGAATGGTAGGACCTAGCTGGTGAAATTAGGTCACTAGGGGTGGGTCTTTGAAGGTAGTCTCCTGGATTGGTTCCCAATTCTCGGCTTCCTGGCCTATGAGGAAGTGATTCGCTGTGAACGTGGCTATGCCTTCCCCCATGCCTTTCCCACCACAACAGAACAGGCTCTCTGGAACTGTGAGCCAAGCAAATCTTCGCTCCTTTTTGTTTCTGCCGGGTGTTTGGTCAGAGTGAAGAAAAGTAAGGGTCTGTATATCCAGAGTCAAGAAAACCAAGGGTTGTGTTCAGTATTGATATAAAGACGTGTGTCTTTTGTTTGACCAGTCACTCCTCTAGCAGATGCTGTCGTAAAAACATGGGAGGAAACAGAAGAGGAATGAAATCATCTAAGGATGTATGGTATTTGTTTTCAAATACACAAACAATGTGTAAATCTATGTGTCTAATTTAAGTAGGGGTGGTAAGATAACAAAATAAGACAGCATCTAGAGAACAGAAATAATATTTGTGTTACAAAAATATAAGAACAGCTCTTGTAGTTTTGTAAAATCAGTAAATACTTAACTCCATGCTGGGAAGTATGGAAAAGCATTGCAAGGAGTCAAATAAAAGATTTTTTTCTTCAGAAAGGTGTAATTTAATAGATATGAGGCAAATAGTTGTGTTCAAAATGACAGCAATGAACATCAGGTACCTGGAAAGTCAAGTCCCAACTAACAACTCGATTACACAAAAAGAAACAGTTTTGCTGCAAGGTTGCGCTAGAAATCTCCTGTCTTCTTCTCGAGCCCTGTATTAGGTTTTTCACAGATAAAGGAGTGTTTGGTATGTGTGATACGAAATTGAGCTAATGTGTTAGTAAGGAAATGGATATAAATATCCAAATTAGAACACCTCAAAAATATTCATTTATTTGGATTAATGGCAGATACATGCTTTGTTTTTTTCATTTATGTGTATTGGTATTTTGTTTGAATGTATATCTGTTTACTACTTTTATGCATAGTGCTCACAGAGGCCAGAAGAGGGTATTAACTCTCCTGGAACTGGAGTTACAGACAGGTGTGAGTTGCCATGTGGGTGCTGATATTGAACAGAGGTCTTCTGGAAGAGCAGCCAATGCTCAGCCTCTGAGCCATCTCTCCAGCCTCATGTAGAGATATTTTTTTGACAATACAACAAAGTATTTATGATAGAAATCAAAAGGTACCCACAAGTTCACTGCTCCAGATGAGAACCTTTAATATATATATATATATATATATATATATGACTTTAAAAATACATGTGCAAATACATATATTAATCAAATATTTTATTGACGGGCTGTGTCTTGTTCATAGATACTAATTAGGCTTTTTTGATTTTCATTTTTTGTTTGCTTTATGTAAAATTTGAAAGGCAAGTTTACAAGAAGGTCATGCCATCCCTGCAGCGAGATTTTAATTTTAGCAAGTTCACATTTTCCAAAGATTTCCTGCTGATCACTCAAACTTGGGATAAAAGAGCACTCTCATGTAACTAAAAGCTTGCAAGTGAGCAAGTGTTCTTTTATGTGTATTGGGAATAGCCATGCTTGGGCTCCCTGCATATATGGCAGGGCATTTAATTATGCGCTCTAGGAAGCATCACTTCTACGGGTCCCATGCTAACCAAGGAGACAGAGGACGAGACAGAAAACAGGGAGATGTGATGTGATCAGGGCAGTCAGCTGTTAATCCAACTTGGTTGGATCCTAGGTCCATGTGACTCGGCATGGTGGCCCTACCTGGGCACCATGCCTGCAGACCCTACCATTCAGGGCACTTCTGTTATTAGTGTAATAGCTTAGGCAACTCTCCACTGGTTTGGGGATTCTCATGAGGACTTTAAAAAAATAAAATATTGGGTCAGGCTTGGTAGTGTGCAGCTGTAATCCTGTCCCTTGAGAAACATCATTGTAGGCCAGCCTGAGCTAGGGAGAAAGTTAGAGGCAAGCCTGAGCTACAGCATAAAAATCTGTCTCAAAATTAAGATAGAACCATCATGATATTGGACATATCAAAAGCTGTTCTTGGAACTACTCTGGCTCAAGGTCAGTTGCTGTGTTTTCTTTCTAAAACACTCTTTAGGTAGCAGCAACTGCTGAGGGGACTCATGGCCAATGAAAGATGTACCGCAGAATCTACATAGGAATGGGAAAAAGACAAGATCTCCTATGTAAATTGGGAGCCTGGGGGTCATGGGAGAGAGTAGAAGGGGAGAGGGGAAGAAGGGAGGAGGAGAGTGGAGAAAAAGGTATAGCTCAATGAAAACAATAAAAAATTATTTAGAAATGAATACACACACACACACACACACACACACACACACACACACATATATATACATACACACACAATCCAGGCTATTTTATCCTTCCTTAAGAGCACCATGACAATTATGCATTTCTAAGCTAAGCTCTCCGCAAACTCTCCCTCCCAAAGACACGAAATGTACATTGTAATTGACAAAGGGTAACCTGCTCCTTGCTGCCTCTATGGGAGGTGTTCCTTGACATAATGACTCCATCTTTCCATTAATCCCAGGGCCTTTTCACATACAGCAAGATGAGACCAAATCCCCTCTTTCCAATAAGATCTCCAAGGCCGCTATGTTTTTACACTCAAATATAGCATATAAATATTATTTCTAATTTTTGAGTCTGAGATGTGATTTGAAGAAGCATAAAATATGTATTTCAAGTGCACGAACTATGGTGCTCTGAAATTAAAACAGAATATGAAAACTTAAATAATGCTGTTTAAACCAGGGTGGATATTAGGTTCGATCATGGGAAATTGCCTTCCAGGGTCAAATCCTGGGAATTTCATAATGCCCAATCTACTGGGAATCTACGCAGCTTAGCTGTGAACATGAGCGTGAGCCGTGGGGCTGCTCCTCTTTCTTGCTTCCACGCTACACAAGTAATAAAACCGAATGCGAACCTCACAGAAATGCACATATAACTGTCTTTTAAGGGCCTATCACGATGCCCTTCACATGTGAAAATGCTTTTTAATAATGCTCCTTTGCTACTTAACTGGTTGAAAGGCCTTGGAGTGCAGCCAGTGCAGCAATCCAGCCCCTTATGGGCTAGCCCGAGAGCAGAGTGGAGAGCTGATGAAATATTACATCGGAGTACTCAGGCAGCATCATCTTTCCCTCCTAAGGGCAAGGACACTTCACGAGACATAAGCAACGGTCCTTTCCTTTTACCATTTTGCTGCCGTGTCACCTGATCCCAAAGATTCCAAACTGTACAGGGGAGTTCTCAGTGACGTCACTGACAGGACACATTGCCCTGGAGAGGCTACAAGCTAGCGTTAGTTCTGTGTAGTGGGATTTCGTTGTTGTGATTCATTCTGGACTTTTTTGTTTTGTTTTGTTTTGTTTCACTAATGGTTAACACTTGGAGATGTCAACCTAAGTGTGTCGATTGGCAGACGTGCTTAAGTGTACTTGGAGGGAAGATTCCAGACCCAGACCCAGGCAGCCATTTGACACCATTCTATTTATTAGTTCTAAAAGGCAATGGTGTAAATTTTACTTTTAATTGAAAAATGATTGCAATACTTAGGCACACAAAATGATGTTTCAGTATATGACTGCGATGTGCAAGGATCAAGCCAGGGAACTGAGCATATTCGGTTATAATTTCTATATAGTGAAATATTCAAAATCTTCTCTTATCATTGATATACATTGATATACATGTTTGTTGGCCACATCCAGTTACCTGAAGTTCTATTTAATTGAAATTTAGTGGCTGGTGACCATTGTTACACTCTCTAGCACTAGGCTATAAAGCTTCATTACATTCATTTAGTTAACTTTGGCAGGGTATGTGTGCACTGCCCCACGTGTGTGGGGGTCAAAGGACAACTCATTGGAGTCGTTTCTTTCCTTTCACTATATGGGTCCCTGGGGTTGAACACAGGGTGATCAGGCTTGGCAAAGCTCATTGACCCACTAAGCATCTATGGGACTCAACATGAACTTTTCTATTTTCAACTTCTCATTATTGCTGGGCTTGAAACTCAGGACTCTGCAGACATTTTGCAAATGCCTAACCACTGAGCGAGGCTTCAATGTATGTAGATTCCACATAGGAGCAAGGTCAGAGGGTGGTTTACCTTTGGATCCCAAGTTGTTGATAAGGCTAGTTCCACTTCGTCTACTGTGTCTTCCAGGACAAGCCTTGCTCTTGTAGATGGCAGAAGGATCAAAGGAAGGTCTAAGATGGAGTGGCATGCGTGTGGTAAAGAGTCTAATGTTCTTCTGGAATATTGAACTAGTTTTCCACAAGCATGCCATACTCTCTTTTTCTGTTTCTGGGGTATTTCATTTTAAAAATTGCAGTTTTCTTTAAAAACAAAGCAAAGCAGAAGTTCTACCAACTTGGCTGTTGGTGTTTCATATGACTATATCAATTGTATTATTTTACATTACGTAAGATGATTCATGTAAACAACATGCGTGGTAATGTGAAAAAGAAAAGGAGAGCATGTTCTTTAAAAGTTTCATCAACTTCATGTAGTTTTCTTGCAACTTTTGGCATGGCCAGAAGGGGTCTTCCAGTCTCTGCCTGACTTTGATACATCTTCCTTTAGGCCTGTTTCTTTTGAGAGGCCTGGTTTACTAACACTAATACCCATTCTCTGATAAAACCTGAAGGATTTGGGAGAACTTCTTGTCCAAGGGTGACTAAGCCAGATGCTTAGGACTTGGCCAAAAAAAAAAAAAAAAAAAAATCAACGGGAGCCCAGATGTTGTGATTGAATTAGAAACATTGCACTAGAGACTCATGTGTTTGAAAACTTACTGGGTCCCCAGGCGGTGGCCCTGTGTTGGAAAGTTGTGGAACCTTTAGTAAGTGGAGCATCAATGAAGGAAGTGGGTCCCTGGGAGGCCTGGAGAGATTGCATAGCCTAGTCTCGCTTCCTGTCTACTCTGTGCTTCCTGAATGTGGACTCAATGTGGCCAACAGAAGCCTGTCCCTGCCACCATGCCTCCTTTGCCACTGTGGACTGCATCTCCCTAAAGAGCAAGCGGAGAAAAACCATTCCCATGTCAAGCTGTTTCCTTTCTCCTATGTTATCACAATAAGAAGAGAGACAAATGAACCAAGAGGACCAGGATGAGAATGTGGAGACCACCACAAAGTGGGAAACATGCATTCTGTCCACAGGGTCCCCTGCTACCTAGGTACCCCACTCCATTTCACTATTAAAACTGTAGCACTCCATATTTGAGGTTTTATTTTTTATGGATTTTTAATAAGCTCTACATTTTTCTCTGCTCCCCTCCCTGCCTCTACCCTCCCATTCAACCCTCTCCCAAGGTCCCCATACTCCCAATTTACTCAGGAGATCTTGTCTTTTTCTACTTTGTATGTAGATTAGATCCATGTATGTCTCTCTTAGGGTCCTCATTGTTGTCTAGGTTCTCTGGGACTTGATCTGTAGGCTGGTTTTCTTTGCTTTATGTTTAAAAACCACTTATGAGTGAGTACATATGATAATTGTCTCTCTGAGTCTGGGTTACTTCACTCAAAATGATGTTTTCTAGCTCCATCCATTTGCCTGCAAAATTCAAGATGTCATTATTTTTTTCCGCTGTGTAGTACCCTATTGTGTAAATGTACCACATTTTTCTTATCTGTTCTTCGGCTGAGGGGCATTTAGGTTGTTTCCAGATTCTGGCTATGACAAACAATGCTGCTATGAACATAGTTGAGCACACGTCCTTGTGGCATGATTGAGCATTCTTTGGATATGTATCCAAAAGTGATATTGCTGGATCTTGAGGAAGGTTGTTTCATAATTTTCTGAGAAATTGCCATCCAAAGGGGCTGTACCAGCTTGCACTCTTACCAGCAATGCAGGAGTTTTCCCTTTATCCCACAACCTCTCCAACATAAGTTGTCATCAGTGTTTTTGATCTTGGCCATTCTTATAGGTGTAAGATGGAATCTCAGAATTGTTTTGATTTGCATTTCTCTGATGACGAAGGATGTTTAGCATTTTTTCACCCATTTTAGATTCCTCTGTTGTGAGTTCTCTGTTTAGGTCTGTACTCCATTTCTTATTGAATTATTTGTTCTTTTGATGACCAATTTCGTGAGTTCTTTGTATATTTTGGAAATCAGACCTCTGTCTGATGTGGGGTTGGTGAAGATCTTTTCCCATTCTGTAGGCTGTCATTTTGTCTTGTTGACCTTGTCCTTTGCTTTACAGAAGCTTCTCAGTTTCAGGAGGTCCCATTTATTAATTGTTTCTCTCAGTGTCTGTGCTACTGGCATTATATTTAGGAAGTGGTCTCCTGTGCCAATGTGTTCAAGTGTATTTCCTACTTTCTCGTCTGTGAGGTTCATTGTGGTTGGTTTTATGTCGAGGTCTTTGATCCACTTGTACTTGAGTTTTGTGCATGCCAATAGATATGGATCTATTTTCATGCTTCTACATGTTGATTTCCAGTTATACAGCACCATTTGTTAAATATGCTTTCTTTTTCCATTTTATATTTTTTGCTTCTTTGTCAAAAATCAGGTGTTTGAAAGTATGTGGATTGGTATCCGGGTCTTCGATTCAGTTCCATTGGTCCTCCTGTCTGTTTTTATTCCAATACCAGGCTATTTTCAGTACTGTAGCTCTGTAGTAGAGTTTGAAGCCAGGGATTGTGATGCTTCCAGAAGTTCTTTTTTTTTCTCAAAGTAATGACTTTAATAAAAAGCAATTGTACAGGATTGTTTTGGCTATCCTGGGTTTTCTGCTTTTTCTTCTTCTTTTTTTTTTCTTTTCTTTTTTTGAGACAGGGTTTCTCTGTGGCTTTGGAGCCTGTCCTGGAACTAGCTTTGTAGACCATGCTGGCCTCAAATTCACAGAGATCCGCCTGCCTCTTCCTCCCAAGTGCTGGAATTAAAGGCATGTGCCACCACCGCCCGGCTTCTACTTTTTCATACGAAGTTGAGTACCATTCTTTTGAGGTCTGTGAAGAATTTTGATGGGCATTGCAAATGAATATGTAGATTTCTTTTGGTAAGATTGCTGTATTTACTATGTTAATTCTACCTACCAAAGAGCATGGGTAATCTTTCCATTTTCTGCTGTCTTCTTCAATTTCTTTCTTCAAAGATTTAAAATTCTTGTTCTTCAAGTCTTCCACTTGTTTGGTTAGTGTTACTCTGTGGTATTTTATGCTGTTTATGGATATTGTGAAAGGTGATGTTTCTCTGATTTCTTTCTCAGCTTATTTATCATCTGTGTACAGGAGGGCTACTGTTTTTTTAAGTTAATTTTGTACCCTGCTACATTACTGAAAGTGTTTATGAGTTGTAGAAGTTCCTTGGCAGAATTTTTGGGGTCGCTTATGTAAACTATTATATCATCAGCAAATAGTGAGAATTTGACTTCTTCTTTTCCGATTTTTATTCCCTTGATCTCCTTTTGTTGTCTTATTGCTATAGCTAGGACCTCAAGAACTATATTAAATAGACATGGAGAGAGTGGACAACCTTGTCTTGTTCCTGATTTCATTGGGATCGCTGGAGGTTTCTTTCCATTTAGTTTAATGTTGGCTGTTGGCTTGCTGTATATTGCTTTTATTATATTTAGGTATTCTCCTTGTATCCCTGCTCTCTCCAAGATCTTTATTATGAAGGGATATTGTATTTTGTTGAAGTCTAATGAATCTAATGAGATGATCATATGTTTTTTGTTTCAGTTTGTTTATATGGTAGATTACATTGACAGATTTTCATATTTTGAACCATCCCTGCATCTCTGGGATGAAGCTGACTTGATCATGGTGGATAATGGTTTTGATGTGTCCTTGGATTTGATTTGCCAGTATTTTATTTAGCATATTTGCATCGATGTTCATGAGTGAGATTGGTCTGTAATCCTATTTCTTAGTAATGTCTTTCTGTGGTTTGGGTATCAGGGTAATTGTAGCCTCATAAAATGAGTTTGACAATGTTCCTTCTGTTTCTATTGTGTAGAATAATTTGAGGAGTATTGATATTAGTTCTTTTTTGAAAGTCTTGTAGAAGTCTGAGCTGAAACCATCTGTTCCCAGGCTTTTTTGGTTGGAAGACTTTTGATGACTGTATTTCTTCAGCAGTTAAAGTTCTGCTTAATTTGCTTATCTGGTCTTGATTTAATTTGGGGAAGTGATATTTATCCAGAAAGTTGTCCATTTCCTTTAAGTTTTTCGATTTTGTGGAGTACAGGTTTTCAAAATATGACCTAACGATTCTCTGTATTTCTTCCATGTCTGTTGTTATGTCCCCCTTTTCATTTCTGATTTTATTAATTTGGACACTCTCTCTCTGCCTTTTGGTTAGTTTGGATAATGGTTTGCCTATTTTGTTGATTTTCTCAAAGAACCATCTCTTTGTCTCATTGATTCTTTGTATTGTTTTCTTTGTTTCTATTTTGTTGATTTCAGCTTTCAATTTGATTATTTTTTTGCTGTCTAGTTCTCTTAGGTGAGTTTGCTTCTTTTTGTTTTAAAGTTTTCAAATGTTCTGTTAATTCACTAGTGTGGGTTTTTTTCCAGCTTCTTTATGTAGGCATTTAGTGCTATGACCTTTCTTCTTAACACTGCTTTCATTGTGTCCCATAAATTTAGGTATTTTGTGTAGTCATTTTAATTGAATTTTAGGAAGTCTTTAATTTCTCTCTTTATTGCTTCCTTAACCCATTGATGATTCAGATGAGCATTGTTTAATTTCCACGTGTTTGTGGGTTTTCTGGATTTAGTATTGCTGTTTGATTCTAGTTTTAAGCCATGGAGATCTGAGAAGATACATGGGGTTATTCCAGGGTTTTTTTTTTTTTTTGTATCTGTTGAGGTTTGTTTTGTTACCGAGTATGTGGTCAGTTTTTGAGAAGGTTTTATGAGGTGCTGAGAAGAATGTGTATTCTTTTCTGTTTGGATGGATTATTCTATAGATGTCTGTTAAGTCCATTTGAGTCATAACATCTGTTAGTTCCCTTATTTCTCTGTTCATTTTTTGTCTGACTGACCTGTACAATGGTGAGAGTGGAGTGTTGAAGTCTCCCACTATTAGTGTGTGGGGTTTAATGTATGCTTTAAGCTTTAGGAGTATTTCTTTTACATATGAGGGTGTCCTTATATTTGGGGCATAGATGTTCAGTATTGAGATTTCCTCTTGATAAATTTTTCCTGTGACTAATATGAAATGTCCTTCTTTGTCTCTTTTGATTGATTTTAGTTTTAAGTCTATTTTGTTAGATATTAGCATAGCTACACCGGCTTGTTTCTTAGGTCCATTTGATTGGAAATTTTTTCCCAACCCTTTACTCTGAGATGATATCTGTCTTTGAGGTTGAGGTGTTTCTTGTGATGGATTCTGTTTTTGTATCCAATCTTTTTGTCAGTGGTTTTTGGCTTTTTTTTTTTTTTTTTTTTTTTTTTTTTTGATTTTTCAAGACAGGGTTTCTCTGTGGCTTTGGAGCCTGTCCTGGAACTAGCTCTTGTAGACCAGGCTGGCCTTGAACTCACAGAGATCCACCTGCCTCTGCCTCCCGAGTGCTGGGATTAAAGGCGTGAGCCACCACCGCCCGGCTTAGTCCGTGTTTTTTTATAGGTGCATTGAGTCCATTTATATTAAGGGATATTAATGACCAGTGATTGCTATCTCCTGTTAATTTAGTTTTCATTGTTGGTGATAATAATATGTGTGTTTTCCTCTTCTTTGGGATTTGCTGCTGTGAGATCATCAATTGTCTGTTTTTGTTGATGTAGCTGACTTCCTTGTGTTGGAGTTTTCCTTCTAGTACTATGTATAGGGCTGGGTTTTTGGCTAGGTATTGGTTAAATCTGGTTTTGTTATAGAATATCTTGTTTTGTCTTTCTATGGTAATTGAAAGTTTGCCAGTAGTCTAGGCTGGCATCTGTGGTCTCTTATGTCTGCATAATGCTTGACCATGACCTTCTGGCTTTCATTGTCTCCAATGAGAAGCCAGGTATAATTCTGATAGGTCTACCTTTATATGCTAGTTGGCCTTTTTCCTTTGCAGCTCTTAATATTCTTTCTTTACTCCATATGTTTAGTGTTTTGATTATTATGTGGCTAGGGGAGTTTTTTTTTAATCCAGTCTGTTTGGTGTTCTGTATCTTCATAGGCATATCTTTCTTTAGATTGGGAAAGTTTTCTTCTATGATTTTGTTAAATATATTTTCTCTGCTTTTGAGTTGAACTTCTTCTCTTCTATACCTATTATTCTTAGATTTGGTCTTTTCATGGTGTTCCTTATTTCCTGGATATTTTGTGTTAAGCTTTTGTTAGATTTAATGTTTTCTTTGACTGATGAGTTTATTGTATCTTCAACCCTTGAGATTCTTTCTTCCATCTCTTGTATTCTGCTGTTTATGTTTGCATTTGTGGTTCCTGATCATTTTCTCATGATTTTTATTTCTATAATTCTCTCGGCTTGTGTTTTCTTTATCGTCTCTATTTCAGTTTTCAATAGTTTTTTTCACATGTTTGATTGTTTTTTCTTGGTTTTCTATAAGGAATTTGCTGATGTCTTCCATTTTTTGTTTGTGTTTTTTCCTCCATTTCTTTGAGGGAATTTCTCATTTCCTTTTTAAGAGTCTCAAACATGCTCCTGACGTTATTTTTTAGGTCATTTTCTTCTGCTTCATCTCTATATCTTTATAGATTTTTACCGGTATCATGTTGCTGTTTGTGGTGTTGCGTGCTTTCTTACCTTGTCTACTCATCTTTTCCTTTAATTGGTGTGATTGGTGCTGTTTGTGACTCTGGTGATTAATCTTCTAGGTGCCAGTAGATCCAAAGCTCAGATGGTTGTTCCTCATGGTAAAGTCAGTGCCATGGTTCTAGTTACCCTGTTGGTCGCTCTGTGTTCCTAGAGGTTGCTCAGTGCTCCCTGGGTTTGCTCTGCTCCAGTGGAGTTTGGTGTCTCAGGCCAGTTCTGGTCTAGGTTGCCAGCTCAGACCTGTTTCTGTAAATGCCCCTGGTCTGGATCTGCTCCTGCAGAGGTTCTTGGCTTGGGGTTGGTCCTGCCAAGGTCTCTGGCTCTGATCTTCTCCTTCAGAGGTCCTAGACTCAGTTGTACCCAGACCTGAAGAGGGCCTGACTCAGGCCTACTCCCTCAGAGGTCCCAGACTCACGCCCAGGCCTATAGGGGTCCTGGCTCAGGTCTACTCCCTCGAAGGTCCCAGATTCATGCCCGGACCCGCAGCTGTCTCTGGCTCTGACCTACTTGCTTAGTAGTTGTTCCCCTGTACCTGCTCCTGTGGAGTTTGCTGTCTCAGGTCTTCTCCAGCCCAAGTCACTGGCTCTATCCTGTAGTGAGGAGCAGCAGGCCACGTTCCCGCTGCCCTGCTCCCAGCTGCCTGGCTAGCTTATGCCCCGAAATAACAACACACAAATTGTATTTATTTAAACACTGCTTAGCCCATTAGTTTCAGCCTCTTATTGGCTAATTCTCACATCTTGACTAACCCATATTTAGTAATGTGTAGCACCACAAGGTGGCGGCTTACCAGGAGAGATCTTAACCTGCATCCGACTCAGAGAGGAGAGGCATGGTGACTGCCTCATGGCGGTTGCCTCACTTCCCTTCTTCCCAGCATTCTGTTCGGTCTACTCTACCCACCTATGTTCTGAGCTATCAGGCCAAGCAGTTTCTTTATTAATTAACCAATGAGAGTCCTCCATCAGTATCCTGCCTCCATAAATGTCCCTGGTCTGGATCACCCATTCCAGCCGAGGTCACTGGCTCAGTCCCACTCTGGTGGAGCTCATTGCCTCAGGCCTGTTCCAGCATAGGTCACTGGCTCAGTCCTGCTTCACAAATGTTCTTTGTCTGGATCTGCTCCTGCTCCTGTGGAGTTCACCATCTCAGGCCTGCTCAGGCCCAGGTCGCTGGCTCAGTCCTGCTCCTGTGGAGTTCACTGCCCCCGGGATTTTATTTTATAAAATCTCTGATTATTAAATGCTAGCAATTAATTTGAAGTCATTCAAAAATAATTAGTTAAGCAAAAGCTATCTGCGGTACTGATAGGATTCAGGAGGCCCCAGCTGGACCACTGACCTCTTCCAAGCTCTTCCTTTTGAAAATTGGGCAAGTGAGTCTCAGAAGATGGAGATAATTTGCTGAAAAATACAAAATAATATCACAGGAAGTTGAAGTATGGCTGCTTGGCTACTAGCCTAACATCTGCTTCTGTTTTCTTGCTAAGATTTAAGTGATATTCCCAATTACATGATTTCAAACATAGCACATTGTTAAAAACATGACAATATTCATTGGCTTTGAAGCATGCAATTTACAATGAATGGCGTTTTAGCCATGTGATACCTATTCTAAATCATGTCTAATGTTGATAAGCCTAGTTCCACTTCTATTCATGGACTTTCAAGAACTTTCTACAGTTCTACTTTCCTACATTTCCTCTCACTTACTGAATCTGGCCAACTTTAAAGAAAAGTAAAATATTTAAGAAGTAGCATGTCGACTACTGTACTAGGTATAAAAAGTAGATGGTGGCAAAAGAGTTATGCACTGTAAATCAGCAATGATAAAAGAGGAACACACTGTGAGTCAGCTATGGTAAAAGAGGAACACACTGTGAGTCAGCAATGATAAAAGAGGAACACACTGTGAGTCAGCAATGGTAAAAGAGGAAGACACCATGAGTCAGCAATGGTAAAAGAGGAACACACCATGAGTCAGCAATGGTAAAAGAGGAACACACCAGGAGTCAGCAATGGTAAAATAGGAGCACACCACGAGTCAACTATGGTAAAATAGGAGCACACCACGAGTCAACTATGGTAAAATAGGAGCACATCATGAGTCAGCTATGGTAAAATAGGAACACACCATGAGTCAGCTATGGTAAAAGAGGAACACACCGTGAGTCAGCAATGGTAAAAGAGGAACACACCATGAGTCAGCTATGGTAAAATAGGAACACACCATGAGTCAGCAATGGCGACTCAACCATGTGCAGATCCTTGCAGGTCCTAAAGAGTGAAGATCATTTTTCTAGGAGTTTTCGAAGCTGGAAACTTCCACAATATATTTGAGATTGCTTCCTTTTTTCTTTGTTTTTCTATAGGAAACACATACAACTACCTACTACTCAGGACTGACTGCTATTCTTTGTTTTTAGTCAAAGTAAAACATCAGAGAAAGCCGATATTTCCTTGGTCTCCTATTCTTTTCAACTTTACACAAGTAACCAGTAGCCTAAATTTGTCTGAATCTACCCAGTATTGTGTATATGTTTGTGGTGTGCGTGTGTGTGCGTGTGCGTATGTGTGTGTGTGTGTGTGTGTGTGTGCATCCATAAAGAGTTCATGGCATAGCAATATAAGGTACCTTAGCCTACATGTTTCATTTAACAATAGCCTTACAAAGATTTATCCAAGGTGGTGGCTATTGTTATTTAAAAAATGCGGCGTGTCCTTGGCAGGCTGGCAGAGCCATGCAGAGACTCGCTGGTCCCAAGCAGCCAGTCCCAAGGCAGAGATGGCTGCTGGTCCCAGAGTGGTGGCCCCAGAGGTGATGGCGGGCCATGCGGCCAGGAGAGCCAAGTGGCAGCAGGTTCCCAACAGCAGGTGGGCACATGTAAACAGGCTGCAGCGGGTAAAAGGCACATAGACACAGAAAATAGGCATAAACATTTATTAAAGAAGAGAGGGAGAGAGAAAGAGAGAAAAAGGGAGACAAGGATATACACGTGTGCACACGCGAGAGAGGAACAGTAAGTGGGGGGCCAAGATGGCTAGGGAAGGTCAGAGGTAGTGGGAGTGGGCGTGGCTAGTCTCTTAAAGAGACAGAAAACCATAACATTTCCAGGTCTTCTTTATAATAAAAAGTAGGAGATTAGACATCACAGTTTGAAGGAATTGGGGCAGCAAATTCTCAAAACTGCTTCTGGCTGATTGTGGGCATCGTCTTTGGTGGGGGGAAACCTAACAGTGGCTATGAATCTAGTTTAATTTTTAACCACTCAGCTATAGTCTATACTCTATTTGTTCATTTCAGTTGATCATTTTCAAAGTTTAATTATTTTATTTCAAAACACTTAAACAAGGAGCTAATTTTACTAAAAGCATTGATAATAAGTTTTAAGCTGGTAATATTTCTTATTATCCAGGGCCAAGGTGGAGAACATTTTCTTTCTTTCTTCTCAGTCCAGAATTCTTAATCTTTCCAGCATTGCATGGGATCTACTGAAAAATTTTGATATGGAAAATTGTTTTAAATAACGTATTTCATAAGGGAAGGCTAAATGGTCTTTCCTTGAGATTCTTCAAAAGGACAAAGATTGAGAAAAAAGTGGTGAATATATTCAATCGACTTTCATTCAGTCATAAAACAAAATTATGTCATTTGTAGAAAATGGATGAATCTGGAGACTATTCTGTGAATCAAGTCAGTCTCAGAAAGAAAATGTGATTTTTTAAATTTTTGGATCCTATATTTTATATAGATAAATAAAATTGTATATATCCATGGCATCAAAGTAGAAGCTAACCTAGGAAAATGAAGAGAACTACAGAGAGGCGAGATGTGGGTAGAGCATAGGAGACTGAGCTCTAAGTACATTATATGATTGTATTAAAATGTCCTCATGAAACCTAGTACCATGCACAGAGGATACCAACTAAAGCTTTTTCCATGTGATGTGGAAAGTAGCCATTGGCTTTCTGCAATTGTGAATTTCTATAACACTCTTTGAAGGGATTGGCATCTTGTGGTTTTAAATTAAAGTAAATCCAACCATTAAATAATGAAGCATGTGTCAATTGTCTGTGGCTGTGACAAGCTGCCAGAAACAGGAACAAGGAAAATTGAGAAAAGCATGATGCACTCTCTTCTACAGTCTTGAAAACCTTTGAGGCCTTCAATGCTTGTGAGCTTCAGTTCCCTTGTTTGTGGACCAGGATAGTTCACATGTCCAGCTTCAAATTCTCTAGTAGCCATGACCTCCGAGTCCTCTGAATTATCGGCATGGATGTCAAGAGCCAGAATTTAGAAACTGCTTTTATTTGAATAAAAATAAATACAGGGAAAATGTTTTGCTAAATATTGTATGTCATGGAAAGCGACCCTTTTATTAGAAAGCACAGCCCCTGGATATATTTCTACGCTATTTCTTTTTGAATGATCTTGTCAATTGCCTAACTCATTATAAAACAATCTTGCAGATGCTGCTAACAGAAATTTCGGACTGTTTATCTTATGGGTAAATTTGATCTCCAAGCAAATATAGATTTATAGCCCATGACATTTTAAGAGTTTTTTTCTTTTAGCCATAAGACATAGCCAATGGATGCTTTTTCTAGAGTGCTCAGTCTACATGATTGCCAATGTCCTGTCCCGGAAACCATTCCATTGTTTGCTTTACTAACAGTGTATCTCTGATTGCTGTTAGTGGTGAAGTAGGTGCTGGTCCTCTTGGATCTAAATGGATCCTAGAAACGGGTGTCATTCAAGTAGCTGCTGAGCCGTTAAATAAGTCTGCATTTTAGTTGTTAATGCTATGGCGAGGATTCCACATGAACGCAAAGATTTGGGCCTGGGAATTATAAAATTTTTTCTTAAGGTAGCTTTTGTAAACACTACCATGGCTTTCCCTACCTGGCATTCAGTTCTAGGCTCTTGGCATGGGGTGTCTCTTTCTCTTTATTCCAGGACCAACAAAATGGTCAGCTCTTCAGAGAATAAATTTCCGTGCCTGCCCTAGGGAACAAAACCCTACATTCTCTGCCTTGTTTGTTTATCTGGTTTTAATTGTGTTTCCTTAGTAAAGGGGGCAGATTCAAAGCGTGGTTTTTTGTTTGGTTTGGTTTGGTTTGGTTTGGTTTGGTTCATTTACTTACTGCTGCAACATTGTAACTTGTAGGGTCTTCCTAGGTTCTTCTTCAGATAATGAATGAGTGTCTGTCTTTGCTTAGAAAACTCACGAGTCATTTGGGGCTTAGGCACAGATCACAGCTCTGGAGAAATCTTTCTTAAGGATTCAAGCTCTATCAAATCATCCGATCATATGCTCAAGCGATGCTATGATCTCTATCCGTTCAGCACCGTCCTGGGTATGATTTTCATTGAACTTTTGCATTTGGCAATTTCTACAGACATTTTTGGGGCCATTTGAGGAGAAGGGGTGCAGATGTTCCTGTTATCACCTAGTAGAGCTCAAAGGTTCCTGGTGCATGCAGGGATGCAGCACATGCAATGATACAGCAATGCAACCACGCAGAGCGGAGTCACTCAGCGAAAAGATTTATCTATCTCAAAATAACAACAGTGCTACTATGGTCCTACCCTGAAGAGTTGAGAATTTCGCATCCGTCTGCGTAATTCTTTGCTTAATGTTTGTTTCCTGTCACTCAGCTATAAAATATGTAATGAGTAGGACCTGATGTTTGAAGGCCATGAACAATTACAACCACCACGGCTCACTTAGCTGTTGGCCTTGCCAGTTCCCAAGTCAAGCAGATGAGTTCTATAGACGCTCCCCTTAGCAGGAACAAAACAAACGGGTATTTAACCGGTTAGCCATGCATAACAGAATTCAAGAAGCTCATTCCCAAATGCAAAGGCCAAGCATGACAGATCATGCAAGTATTCAGATACACAATGGTCCATCACAGGGGTACAGAAAGAATTTCACAGCAGCCTCATAGCAAGCAAGGGATGCCACATCTGTGACTTTTGGTGTCAATGGTGTATTAACAGTGTGTGGTTCCCATCCATTTGAGAGAACAGAATTCAACCAGAAAGCAGATGTTTCTGTCCACGAGCCAAAGCAAAGGCAGAGAGAATGATTGCGCACAGGTCAAAAGAATCCATTCTTAGACCTTGGTTACTATGTGACAATTATGACAAGGAACAAACCTGCCCCCCTTTTAATTTTTGGTAGCACAGAGGATGACCTAATTTATTCATTATACTACTCAATGGATCAAAATTATATAAGGCATGAAAATTTATCCTTCAGAGTTTCGTCTCAAATTTTTAATAAGAAGTCAGGGATTCTGCTGACATCTGTTTGGATGTATTTATGAATGTGAAGCATTTTGCCTGAGAAGTGAAGAGCTATGGACATGGGACAGTATGGACTGCTTTATAGGTGGTGCTTGTCATTCATACCCGTCAGAGGGAGACTGTGATCCAGGTCTGAGTTCAACTTTTAAAAAGATTTGGATTCAGCCTTTGAAGTTACCCACAAAGTTTTCCTAAATGGCTTCCTCTGGGAATTCCAAGGATATACCCGCTCTGTGTTTCTTCCCAGTGCAAATCATGCCAGTGAGAAACCATTAGGACACAGATGGTAAAGCCGGTTTGTTCTCATTTGATTTGCATTTTAATCTCTTCTGGTTTCCAAGGACTAAAACAGACACTTCTGCCCTGTTGTGGTTGTTTTGTTCTGTCAGTCAAAACAGGTTGACCCCCATGTGTTAGAGAAAATGAGTTTAATTAGCTCAGCAGTTAGATTGTTTTTCTAGTTCAGAGTAGTTTTTTTTAATTTTTCAGCGTAAATTGTGGCACACATTTTAAAACATTCTTCCTAAGTACACGAGCTTCCTAGTTAAGCCCTCTTACACAAAGGGGAAATGCTGCAAAAGCACACAATGTGGTCTTGAAATAGACTCCAACTAATCACTTAGGAGCCAACTTCTAGAGGGTTCTAGTAATAATTCCAGGATCCGGGAGACATGCTGGAACCTTTATAATGATGCTCATAGGGCAGAGATAAGAATCTTTGCGCCCCAACTCTTGGACTTCAGACCCCTGGGCACAGTTCTCCTATGTGCCCTTTGGGTCATCATCAGCTCTTATTCACGAGCGGTTGCTTCCCCATGAAACATTTGACAGTGTCTGGAGATACTTTTTGTTGCACAACTGTCCCAAGCAGGGATGTATTGCAGAAATCTGGGCAGTGGGAGATAGTCTTCTAGCCATTCTGAGTGCGTGTGACAGATCTCCAGTAACTCAACCCAAAAGGCCCAAATTGCTATGATTGAGGAATTTATGGTGTGTGTGTGTGTGTGTGTGTGTGTGTGTGTACAAACATGTGTGTGCATGCTTGTGAAAGCAATAGGGCAATCTCAATTGCCATCCATTAGGAATGTTGTCTGCATCCACTTTTTTTGGGGGGGGGGGGGGAGACACTGTCTCTCATTGATTTAGCGCACACGTGTCAAGCTAAGCTGGCTGGCCTGTGATGTGATCCCACGGTATCCACTTATCTCTGCCTTCTCAGTGCTGGGATTATGCTCACACATCAACAAGTTGGACTTTTTTATACAGATCCTAGGGATCAAATTCGGGTCTTCATGCCACTTTTCTAACTTAGCCCTCAACCCTAGACCCAAACCCAGGTCTATTCTTTATATCACCAACCTCAATCTACTCAGATCTCTACTTGCTGGACAGTTTTTAAGTGAATAGTTTAAAAATCAGGTGAGACTTTACTTTCTTATCTTTCAAGGCGGTTAAAATATTAATAGGGAAATCAATTATTTCTTCAATTAAGTGTCCAAGCACTAAGAGTCCATCATTGACCTCTCAAAATAAGTTCTTTATTTTGGCCCTAGGGAAAAACGTAGAATTATAGCTCTTCAAAGTTCCACCAGAAACCTTAAAATGAAGGAATTCCTGAGTTGGAACCTTCTTTGAGACTTCAGAGAAAAAGGCTATTGATTTCCTATTGACTTTTCTTATTTCTTCATGGTCTATATTTGTGCTGTGTTTTTATTCTAAAAGTGACAAAACGAGTAGGTGGTGTCACATGGCGTCACTGGGGTGTTCAGCATCCTTAGAGCTGTGCTGGCCCTCGAGGTGTGGACCAATGAGACTGTAACATGAGGCAGCTTGCTGGGCAGTGGATGTGATAAAAATGTTCTAGCCTCAACTACAAAGACTCCCCTGTTGATTTTCTTAAGCTGAATTCTTCCAGACAGAGATCCAGAGCCAGGAATTAGGTTCTCTCAGGAAAGCTGCTGAGAGACGAAGACAGTGGGACAGGGAAAGGAGGGGAATTAGATGCGGGAGCCGCGTCAGGTCTAGTCCCAGCCCCAGCCTTAGTTCTGCAGGCATCTTCAGAGTGAGGCTGTACCCCAGACTCCTTCCTGTCATGAGCTTCCTGCATAATATATGGAAGCTTCCAGGTACTTTGGCATTGCCATTCAGGAAAAGGGCTGTAGTTTCTGAATGAGACCTGTCTTCTGAAAAAGGAAGGTTTTATGCAGGAAAGTTGGTGGTAGAGCTGCAGACACTGGTAGCAACAATAATCTAGACACCCATGTGACTCCTGCGACTTTATAGTCCAGAAGTGTGGCCACACGGTTGAAAGACTCCTTCATGCCAGCATTGATTTGCTCAGCAAATAATGATTGGCTTTCCACCATGTGCCGTGAACTGTGCTGTGTATCACCTGAAAGGGGATGGACACACGGCATGTATGTTCAGCAACAAGACCTTGCACACGGTGCTGAAATGAAGTCCCCTCCTGAGGGATACCTCATCAGCCCTCAAGAATCCTCCCTGAGTGGATAACACTGAGTTGGGGAGGGGACAGCTGAGAAAGAGTTATGCTAGGGGCAGAATCTAGAGTTAAGGGCTGGACAACAGAGCCCTAATAAGTCCCCTGCACAGAAAGGACCAATATGAATGATATCCCAGAAGGGATGGGAACTAAAATCAGTGGAATGATTAGAGGCTAACTAGTAACATGCATTCAAACTGAGGGTCCATAAGTCAGCATTCATAGGGCTCTTTCTTCCGTCTTCAAATATTGCCATCCTACTTCCTGGGATACATTCCCCCCAATTTATCCCAGCATCTTTATCTACAAGAATCAGCAGCTCTTGCTTGTGGGGTCAGAGGAATGAAAACAGCCAAGTACTGTAGATTTCCCCATCACTCTGAGCTACTGCCAGAGATGACATATCTCAGTAGAAATGAGATGACACATTCCGCCTTCACGATCACTCTCCACTTCCCAGATGAATGTGTCTATGGTCACCCAGCACAGAGGGGGGGTCTAAAGAGCTCTTTGTGAGGACTAGTTATTGACCCTCAGTTTGGGGGTTTCTGGAGAAGATTCAGAGCCAGTTGGGCACTTGAGGACACAGAGGAATTGAGGACATAGGCTTTGTACCTAGTTGTATAGGAATGCTTCATTATTTTAAAAACTGGAACTGTCCCCTGAGTGTCTGCCAGCTAAACATCACGTGAATGAAAGCGAGATGGGTATAAGATGTTTTATAAAGTGCCAAATCGTGTAGTCATTTTGGTTCCCTGCTTTGGATCAAGATCTGGATATTTAGAATATTTTATTTTTCTCTCTACTACAGAAGGAATAACAAGCTTATAACAATGGAATAAAACAATCATGTTGTATACACAGTAGCATGAAGATGTACCCAAAGCACAAACACATAACATAAATATAGCAAGACAAGCTGCAGGGAATGGGGTAAATGAGGCAAAGTGGAACCCGGCCTTTAACCTACTAGGAGTTCATCTCAGCCACAGCGATGAGACTGTGTAGAAACACAGACTGAGGCTTGTCAATTTTTTTTACTTTTCAGAAGCCAGAAACTCCAATTTTAAAATGATAGCCTCAGATTTATATAGTAGCAACCAATCCAAAAATCAATGTTAACCTTGTATGAACCAAACAGAATGCATCTGTGAACTAGATTTGGTCCTTGGGCTACCAGTTTCCAAAGCTGTTTCTCTGTTTCCAAATAGATTGGTTCATATCTGTCTTGCTGCATTTCCTCCTTTCCCGATGCCTTGGCTGGTGTAGGAATCCTTCTATCTATGTGCTGCTTTCATTGATTAATGAATAAAGAAACTGCCCTGGCCTGTTGATAGGGCAGAATTTAGGTAGGCAGAGGAGATGGAACTGAATTCTGGAAGGAAGAAGGCAGAGCCAGAGAGACATCATGGATCCGCCGCCAGAGTAAGCCATGCTGCCGAAACTTAGCCGGTAAGCTACTGCCACGTGGCAATACACAGATTAATAGTAATAGGTTAAATTAAGATGTAAGAGCCAATAAGAAGTTAGAGTAATGGGTCAAGCAGTGATTTAGTTAATACAGTTTCTGTGTGATTATTTCGGGTGTAAGCTAAGCAGGCGGTAGGGAAGAACAAATGGCCTGCTCCCTCCAACACTTGGTCTTCTATTCCTGGGGCTGTTAGATTGAAGTAGTCACTGGCCTGGCACTATGATCCAGTGTGTCTTAAAATGTTGAGGTCGATGGCATTTCCCAAAACATGAAGTAACAGAGGTAGAGTTCATGTCAACCAAGACTGGTAGAATTGTCAAAATTGAGTTCTGAACCATCATAGTTAAGTAGATTGATTCATTACAAAACTGGAAAACTTATCACGTGGTATTACTGGGAATAATACAAAGCAATCAATTATAACAAGATGGCTCAGCACACTTGTTGCTTTGGCCAAAGACCTGGGTTCTGTTCCTTTCCAAAGGAAGCACACAACTGGACAACATGCAGAAACTAACTGACCATGAAGGACTCAGCACCACCTGGTCCATTTACGACACAACTCCTACACCTGAGGCTTAGGGAGAGGGTCAGAAGGGAAGAGGACAAGAGACAGAGAACCGAGAAATCTGCTGAAATCATCTCTTAGAAATGAGAGGGACGCTTCACCCTTGGTACCTCAGCAATAAGGCAGCCTAAACAAGACCTGAAGAAGAACACTAATAGACACGTTGACGTGGAAGGTGAAATTCTCATAGGACCCTCACCCCTAAAGAAGGAACTCTAGACAACTAAGAAATGCTGAGGGCAGAAGAAATAGTCTTCCCTGGGAAGATCCCTCTAATAGGTCCTCCAATACCAAGTGGTCATCCCTGAAATCATGTACACATAAGCAATGCTAAGCACTTAATTGTACCTATTTATGTATACACATATGCATAGATTATATATATTATATATTATATATAATTCATATCGTAAAGAAAAGAGGCCATGAATTAGAGAGGGAACAAAGAGGAAAAGGCACGAGAGGTGTTGCAGGGAGGAAGGGGAAGGAGAGAAATGATGTATTATATTTTACTTTCAGAGAGGAAAAAGAAAGAACTGTGATACAGTGGAATCGTATCTCCCAAGTGCTGAATGCTCAAATACGTGAACTTGAGCAGTAGGAATAATCCATCCAGAGCCAGCGGTCTGGTTCAGTGATGAAGCATTTGCCCAGCAGGCATGTGGCCTGGGTTCCATCCCCAGCACAGCAAGAGAAAAAGTCCTTCAATTTATTTCTTTACCTCTTTTCTCCTTTAACCTAGACTCCAGTTTGCACGCTTGGCTTGAGAAACCATAGACAGATTACACAAAACAACAGAGTTGGTCTTTGGTTCTTGGTCTTCCAGGAGTCTGATGGCATGCCGGTGATCGATAGGTTTTCAAGAGCCCTGCTGAAGGAGACTATGCCTTTTATCTTATTTCCTGGCTTTCAAAGATGATCCCTCACAAGACGAAACTTAATGATAATTATTAAAATAATTGCAGTCATAAATAGCTACCATTGACTGTATGCCAAACCCTGAGCTAGCCACAACATCATTAAATTTTGTATGCATCCACTCAGTCTTCCTGGCAGTACTTCAGTGCCTGACATAGTGATTGTTCCCATTTGACAGACAGGGACAAATGCCCACACAGAGTAAACCAATCTAAGCTCAATAATAAGATTCAAACTCAGTCCGTCTGGTCTGAAAGCTTGTGTTACTTGAGGAAAATAGTATTGTTTATCCCTTTATTGACTGTGGTAAGCACTGCTTTCTTTTGCCGGGGGGGGGGGGGGGGGGGGGGGGGGTTGTTTGTTTGAGACAGGGTTTCTCTGTGTAACCCTGACTGTCCTGGAACTCTCTTTGTAAACTAGACCAGCCTTGAACTCACAGAGATCCACCCGCCTCTGCTCCTGAGTTTGGGGATTAATAACATGTGCTACCACACTCGGCTCATACTGTTTTCTTAATACTAAAAATTATTATAACAAGTCCTTCCAAGAGCAGTGTTCCTAACAGTGAACGAAGTGTGAAAATTAGTTATATTGAGTTTTAATATGATGAGAACTAAGTATTTAGTCCAAACACCAAATGAATGCTGTAGCAGGCTTGAGGAGGTGGCCAATACCGGTCCTCAGTCCTTAGACCAGGTGCAGTGTTGGAAACAGCTCTTTAAAGTTACCATTGACAAGTTAAACTTCTAACTAGTCAGACAGCATCCATTCACCCTTCTTAATTGGTTTCCTGAGCTGGCTAATAACTGTGAAGTCTGAAACTTTTAATATCTAATTGTTCTGATATCATCTGTAGACTTCTCTTGGGGCAAGATTTCTTAACATCCCCAACATTTCAACCACAGCCTTTGTTGCTGAGAAGGCTGCCAAGCATGAGGTAATCATGAAAGTACCACAAGGCTCCAGGCCCATGGTTCTGCTTTTCTCTGGAGTCTGCCTTAGGGGCTAACCAAATGGAGGAAACCTGGTAGAGCATGCCATTGAAGCTGCCTCCAGTGCCTTCTCAGGGGACAGCAAGCAACAGAGATTATATTAGCATAGGCTAGCAAGCCAAAGGCTAGCCTCTACAGAGAAATAAGAGGTTGTTATGTTCTAAAATTCAGACTCCTCATGCTTATTCCCATTCTGAAATTCCTGTTTTGAAATCCTATCCCCCTACTCAATTGACGGTGTTGGAGGCAAGACTTGGGAGGTGATCCATATTGTTTATTAATGAGTGCCAGGGCTGTGAAAACAGCTCAGAGAGAATGAGCATTTGCCATGCAAGCCTGAAAAATCACCAGAACCCATGTAAAACCTAAAAAATTCCCTAGGGCAAGCATCTGCAACCCTAGAGAATCCCTGTGGGGAGATGGGAAGCAGAAACAGGAGACACTCCAGGAGCCTGTGGGCCAGACAGCCTCACTAATGCAGCAAGAGAGCTGTGACTCAGACAAACAGGCGCAGGATGATCAACACCTAAAGGTGGTCTTCTGGGCTTCACATGTGTGCTGTGGCATTCACTCACTGTGGCATGTGTGCACCACAGGCAGGAACAAGCACACACACACACACACACACACACACAGAGAGAGAGACAGAGACAGAGACAGAGAGAAGCTAGTTGGTCCCCCCCCATAAGAAAGAGCATAGCTAAAAGTTCTCATTTGTGCTGGCTTTGGGTAGTTGGGAAGAGTCAATTTTCTTTAACTGATAGATCAGTTAGACTCTAGTGGATGGCCCTACAGCTCTGACTGAATATGCAGGCAGCACAAACCAGAATTACTGAACTATAGAAAGGAAAAAAAACAAAAAAACAAAAAAGGGGGGAAGAGAACGTGAAATTTAGAGAGACAAGGTGACTAGGTGATAGGAATGGATCTGGGAAGAGTTAGGGAAACTATATGTTCAAAATAAATTGTATTTTGTACTGCACGAATTTTCAAAAAAATTAATAAGAATGTCAGATTTTTCAAAAGATGTGAGTCATTAGACTCTGATCCTTGATTTGGACGTCCCAGCCTACGGAACCATAAGACATCAGCTTCTGTCACATGTAAGCCCCTCAATCTGGTCACTTTGTTACAGCAGCCTGAACAGACAGGACTTTGGCCAAGGATGAGCAAAGATAAACAGAGGCAGTTCTTTTTTCTAACATGTTTGCTATGGTGACTTTTCCATACATTTTACACACCCCTGCGCCTAGGAGGAGGGGCAGCAGGTGTTGCTAACATGCTCCGAGAACTTGGTTTCCTGGGAAGTGCTGTCTCCGGGAGACTGGCTGGCTTCTGGTGCAGCGTGCTGTAAAACTCCTTTTGTAAGGACCTGTGAGCAGAACAATAAGTCATAGAAAGTAGCCATGTTTGGGGCTCCAGTGTCACTCAGTCTCCATAGAACGATCCTACTAAGCAATCAGATGTCACATTAGCACACATTACGTTGGCTGGGTTCCCGCCTATTTACTGTCTCCCAGGAACCGTACAAAGAGATTTATGTCCTTCATCTCTCCCCTCCAAAGAAAGGCAAACATATTCGAATTCATTTCTGTAGCTCATGAGATTCACAGCTGGGCATGGCTGGTGATTGCTCTGCTCCTCCAGTACAGTGAGAGCACTCACAGAAGAAGCTGGGCACCGTGGAGCTCGCCCTGCAACAGGGAAGTGGAGACATGCGGATCCCGGAAGCTCTCTTCTGGCCAGCCAGCCTAGACTGACTGGTGGGAACCAAGTCTCAATAAGAGACTGTCTCAAAAAGCAAGGTGGTGGAAGGGTCCAAGGAATTGGTAGAGGAAGACTGCAGACTCAAATCATCTATAAAACCAAATATGTTTCTTAATATTCCAGCATGCACATGGGGTCATTCACCTGAACAAAATGGCGACAACCCTGAGAGGAGCATGCACAGCTAAGAGAAGTTTTAGGGACAGTCAGGTCATCTTATACATAATAGGTTAAGCAAGCAGAGGTTACTCTAGAGTACTTTTAGTTGGCTGAGGTATAGTCTTATCATTTTTGGACACAGGTACCCAAGGTTAGGCAAGTCTGGGAGTGACTCAGAAGGGGCTGCTGGATTTGTCCTTGGGACACCGTGAGGCTGACTTAGGCTTTATATTTGTTCTTTCCCTGTCACTGTATGCAAGGGCATTGTGGATAAATGGCCCTTTGTTGGGAGAGAGCCCTGGCTTGCCCTTCCCAGAGAACTGAAACCTAAATTCAGTTGCGAGAATGGGAGAGCTTAACCTTTTCAGTGGGAAACAACATTCAAGGTTGACCTCTGGCCTTTACACACATGTACAGGTACCCTACACAGAGACTCAGGCACACTTACACACTCATAACACAGAAATGAGTGTGAGCTTTCCAACACCTTTATCTCATCTTCTTTATTGCTTTACGTTAAAAATCCTTTACAGAAAGAATCCATGGACACAACTCTGTCATACCCGATGTGTGTGTCTGCTTCTCTGGGTCCCACTGTTGTCTGGCATTCTTGTGTTCCTCTTTCCTTCTTATTCATCTGTAGAGTAGTTTGAAAGGTTATTTATGGCTCCAACTTACTTTCGTCCTTATTCTTCCTGCTTTTCTAGACCTTTCCTGTAGACCCACTTATTCGGCTATCTTTGATAAAATGAAATCCATTTCCTTTTCCTTCTTAAAATAGCTGTGTTGGATTTGATCTATGAATCCTTTTAATTCATTATATATTTCCCAGGGATCTCAAATTCATGTGCTGCTAACCCCTTCAAATATTAATTCTCTTCTAGCCACACAGCAAGTGCATACCAATATTACTTCACAGTTCCAACTTTTGACTAGCCATGGGAGGGCTTGTTCCCTTTTGACCTTTTATGGGTTAAATTGAGCCCAGGGATCTATACAAAGCTCTTTCTTCTCGAATTCTTCCCTTGCTGGTGTCTTTATTTTGGTTTGTGGGCTTTAGTAGACAAAATTTTTGAGAAAGAAGAAGTGGTCTGCACGCAAGCAAACTCCAAGCACTTGGTCAGGAAGGAGAAGGAAACATCCAAGCAGCAATGTCATCTGGACATTCCTGTCTGTCAGCAGTGTGATTGCCAGCACGAACATCCAAGAAGCAGATGAGGAGCAGAGACAGCCCAAGACGGGAGGAAGCAGTTCAATCATGAAAGCAAATGCCTGTCCTCCCTCAGAAGCCAGTTTTGTCTTCTACACACCACCATGGCAATGTGCTCTCTCCAACAAACTGGCTCTCCCACAATGACTCAAATGCTGGAAACACACACAAGGCTTTATTCTAGTGTGTCCAGCCTAACCCTGCCCTCAGTACTAATGCATGTCTTATATAACTGTTTATTTAATTTCTACATTAATCCTGTAACCCAGGTACTTTCCATGTATGGGGGGGAGTGTATGTGTGCTTTGGTATATGTGTGTAGTGTATAAGTACATGTGTGTGGGGGTGCGCAGTCCCAGGAGCTAGAGGAGGATATAAGGTGTCCCTCTCTGTCACTCTCTGGTCTCAATCCCTGGACACCAGGAATTCCACTGTTTTCAGCTTGCTGGTTTTCAGCTCAGCTGTCTGCTCAGCAGGCTCCAGTCATTCTCTAGTTTCCTCTTCACCACAACATAGCACTGGGGTTACAGGGAACAGCTCACTTTCTGTGTGGGTGCTGGGGATCCAGACTCAGGCCTTCAGGTCTGTGCAGTAAACATTATCACTCACTGAGCCAGCCTACCAGCTCCTTGTTTCCTGTTTTATGTCAAGGAAAAGCTATCTGGAGGATGTACCTAATGCCATATCCTAGAAACGATTTAGATATTGAGATTCAAGGGTTCTACATCTGACTTCAAAGTCACATTTTACAACTGCCTATTCACACAGCTCTTTAAATGCGCCTGTAATTTTAAGGATAATCTTTTCCAGAAAACAACTCGGAGACTTGGTGGCATTCCATCGTGAGGTTCTCAAGGAGAGTTTCGGCATGGTGAAATGTGTCTGGAGCTCTTGGGAGACAGGATGACTGAAAGTTACTCAGTTGGCTTTACCTAGAACTTCAAGTGTTTTCTAGTGTGTCATACTTCCTGCTTTCTTGGTCACGTTCTGATCTAGAAGTCTGGGGACCGATATTGCTGCAACAAACCAACAAAATACTCGACTCAAGCAACTGATGGAAGGCAGCCTTTATTTTGGTGCACAGGTCAAGAGCACATCCTGTCGTGGTGCTGAGGCTGGAGGTGGTCGGCCACATCGCACACATCATCAGCAAGCACGGAGAGATGCTTGCTTTCTCCTTGTTCTGCAGTCTGGGACTCCAGCCTGTGGGGCGGTACCACCCACGGTTAGGTAGGGCCCTTTCCTCGTCAATTAACCCAATATAAAAATGTCCTCACAGACACACCCAGAGATTTGTCTCCCCCGGGGGGTTGTGGATCCTATCAAGTTGATGACATTAACACAGCACAGTACACAATGGAGCTGGTAATGCATGACCACAGCTGGTTGTAAAGATGAGTAACATCCTAGGTCAAATCAATCACATTTATTTGCATATCCTCCCTCCCTCCCTCCCTCCCTTTCTCCCTCCCTCTCACTCTCTCTCTTTCACCCATTCTCTCTCTCATTCTCCCTCCCTCCCACCTCCACCATTTTCTTTCCCTTTCTCCTTTTTCCATTTCCACCTCTTCTTCCTCTCCCCGTCTATACCACTTCTTCCTTCAGTCCCTCTTCCTTCTCCCCCTCCACATCCTCTTGACTATGATAAGCAAGCCACTTTTGTCCTCCATCCCTTTCCACCATGACGCTGCTGTCTTACCCCAGGCCTGAGAGAAACCTCTGGAACCCTGAGCTAAAATGAACCTTTCTGATTTGAAGTTGATTTTCTCAGACATTTTCTCACAGCAATAGAAAACCCACTAACACAGACAATTAACCCAGCAAAGCTAGCCAGTGATTGATGGCATCTCGTGAGTGTGGTCCTTTCTAAGGCTAAGTAAGCGGGTCAGAGAACAGATGCTCATGGATCACGTTCTGTGACTTTTCCTGAAGAGGTGTGAACAAAATTGACTATTCCGTCAAGATAGGACACTGGTGACAGATCACGGGGACAGTTCTAGCCTGGTGCAGTGAAAATGAGTTTACTGGGATTACTTATAGGAAAATGGATGAGGGGTCGCTGACGGGAGCACACGTGACGCAAAAGCAGCTCTAGAACCAACATACCTTCCCCAGAATAGGAGACAACTCACAAAAGCTGCATCCTGGGGCTCCCAGCATAACTTGGAGGCAGCGAGGGTCATATACTCTTTTGGCTTATACTGTAGGGAGAGGCATTGCACATCTTCTCGGGAGCTGCATTTGCTTCCCAGGCCAGGTGTGTTTTGTTTACTTCCTTAGTCTTAGGAGGTTTCCCTTTACTTTAGTAGCTAGTAGGAACTAGCTACTCATCAGTACAATAGTGATGCGCTGTGCACCCTACAAGGAAAACAGACAGACAGAAGGAGCTTGGACACTTACTGTTGCAGTTTGAATGCAAATGTTCCCCCATAGTCTAGTGCATTTAGACACTTGGTTCTCCCGTTGGTGGTGCTGTTTGGGAGGTTTAGGAGGCATGGTCTTGTTGGAGAATATCCTAGAGGTGGGCTTTGAGAGTGTAAAGACCCCACCCATTTTGATATCACTCTGCTTCCTGTTTGCAGGAAGATGTGAGCCCTCAGCTCGCTCCTCCAATCACTCTGTCTGCCACCAAGCCTGCTGCTCTCCCACCATGATGATGATGGACCCTTGTGCCTCCAGATCTGCAAGCCCCAAGTCTGTCACTCTATAAGTTATCCTGATCATGGAGTTTTATCATAGTAGTAGGAGAGTAACTAAGTCAGGCACCAACTGCTGCTCCAGAGGACCTGCTGTCTGACTTTAATTACTGCTCTTGCATTTTGTGAGCAACCCAATAAAGTCATTTTTATTTGCACACAATAAGTTTCTCCTGCTTTAACTCAAACAACCCACGACTAAGTTAATAACTGTGATCTTGGACTCCCTTAGCATGGGTGGCATTACGTTCCCAAAAATCCCCAGCTTGCTCCACCAGTGTGGATGATTGTAATTGCAAATGACAGAAAACTTGAAACCAAAACAGTTTCAGTGAGAAGGGAAATTTCTTTGGCTGTTGTCGCTAAATCACTGGGGACTTGCTTTTGGCATGACCTAATGACGCCATCAGGAAAGTGCCAGTTGTGTGGTTGCTCTTGTTTTGGTTTTTTTTTGTCCTCTCTCTCTAGGACCTTTATTCTGATGCAGCTACTATAGTGGCAAGAACAACTACCAGTGACCCCCTGAGTGTCTCCTTACCACTGTAGGATCCTGATGGAAGATGAAACCTCTGTGTTATGAGTGCTGAGGAGAGGCCCAAGCCTGTCTCTTGCAGGCTTATGCTGGGTCCCAAAGTGTCCTAGTTCGGTTTCTGCTGCTGTGATAAAACACTGAGCGAAAAAAAAAAAAAAAAAAAAAAAAAAAAAAAAAAAAAAAAAAAAAAAAAAAAAAAACACTGAGCGTAAGCAGCACCTTGAGAAGGAAAGCCTGTCAGACAGTCCATCATTTAGAGAAGTCAAGGCAAGAACTCAAGGCAGGAATCAGGAGGCAGGAACAGAGCAGAAACCACGGAGGATACTGCTTACTGGCATTTTCCTCCTGGCCTGCTGAGTTACCTTTCTTACATCGCTCAGGTTCAGCTGACTATGAATTGATGGTTGATATATGGCCTTCCTATATCAACCATTAATCAAGAAAGTGCATAATAGATATGACCACAGGCCTTTCTGACAGAAAGAATTCCTCAGTTGAGATCCCCTCTCTCAAGGTATGTTTAATTTAGGTTTGTGTTAAGTCAACGAAGACTAACTATGGCACACATCCATCCCTGAATCTCTCTGGTACAGGAGACAAGGGATTTTCTGGGATAGAAACTGGGTAGCTCTGCCTGATGCTACAAAAGCAGCAGTTTCTCTTGAACAATAAGATTGGAGCAAAGGTTCCCAAGGGGTTGCTTAGGTTATTTCCAGATTAAATTTTTGTACAAAGAAAAAAGTCTGTTAAAAAAAAAAACTCACCAACTTGTTATTTCTGAATATTATATGATTAGACTAACACTTTTCCCACTAAATTCACCTTTATTCTCTCTCTCTCTCTCTCTCTCTCTCTCTCTCTCTCTCTCTCTCCCTCCCTCTTTCTCTCTCTCTGTGTGTGTGTGTGTGTGTGTGTGTGTGTGTGTATGTACATACATGTGCTTTCATGTGTGTGTGAATGCATGTGCATGTGTGTTTGACCTATGGAGAACAGAGGTCCATGCTGGGTGTCATTCCTCAGATACTGTACCTGCTGGTTTTGTGTGTCAACTTGACACAAACTAGAGCTATCAGAGAGGAAGGAGCTTCAGTTAAAAAAATGTCTCCATGAGGTCTAGCTGTAAGGCATTTTCTCAGTTACTGATCGATGGGAGAGGATCCAGCCCATAGCAGGTAGTCCTGGGCTGGTGGTTCTGGGAGGAGAAGAAGAAGAAGAAGAAGAAGAAGAAGAAGAAGAAGAAGAAGAAGAAGAAGAAGAAGAAGAAGAAGAAGAAGAAGAAGAAGAAGAAGAAAAGGAGAGGGAGAGAGAGAGAGAGAGGGAGAGGGGGTGGGAGAGAGAGGGAGAGGGAGATGGATGGGGAGGGGGAGAGGGAGAGGGGGAGAGGGAGAGGAAGAGGGAGGGGGTGGGAGAGAGAGGGAGAGGGAGATGGATGGGGAGGGGGAGAGGGAGAGGGGGAGAGGGAGAGGGAGAGGGAGAGGAAGACGGAGAGGAGGAAGAAATCAGGCTGAACAAGCCAGGGGAAGTAAGTCAGTAAGCAGCTACCCTCTGCCTCAGCTCCTGCTTCTAGGTTCCAACTCTGCTTGAGTTCCTGTTCTGATTTCCTCCAATGATGGACTATGATCTGTAAGTACAAGCCCAATAAACCCTTTCCTCCCCAATTTGTTTTTTGGTCATAGTGTTTCATAACAGCAATAGAAACCCTAACTAAGACAGGCACCATTTACCTTGTGTTTTGAGACAAGTTCTCTTAGAGATGTGAAGCTCAACGTGTAGGCTGGTCTCACTGGCTGATGAGCTCCAGGGATCTCTTATTGTCTCAGCCCTGGAATTATAAGCGTGCACCACATGCCTGGTTCTCATTGTTACATTCCTAATTTTTGTTGTTTCTGCTTTCAAAATGGAATTTACTGCTGGTAGTACACAATTTCTTATGCATAGCCTTCTTATTTATAACACCTACTTCTTTGTTTTAAGGTAGCATTATCTCAAAAATTATGCTTTACACAAATAATGTTACTTTGTATAAGGCATTTGTTACATTTATTGAGATAAATAATTTAGTATTAATCCCACTATAATAATTCAAGCCAACTGAGTTGTTCACTAATCCAGATTGCTGGAAGGTTCTTTGTGGTATTCTTTGAACATTTCTTACAAATAGAAATGAACAAATCCCATGGATCTAGATCTAGTAAATATGTGTGTGTGTGTGTGTGTGTGTGTGTGTGTGTGTGTGTGTGTGTGTTTATTTAGAGTGGCTTATAGGCTGCGGTTCAAGTATTCCAACAATCAATAATGGCTGTCTCCTGATGGAGGGACCAAGGCCAAGGACCTGGTAGTTGTTCAGTTCACTTGACTAGATATCTCAGCAGTCCCAGTCTAGCACTGGAGTCCCAGGGAAGTCCTAGAGAGCTGCTGCTTTCAGTCTCTAGTACAATCATAAAAGAAGTAGGTTCTAATACAAGCAAAGAAATGCTGTAGCAACAGGATAGATGAACTTGTCATCCAGAATGAGTGCAAGAAGAGAAAAGACAAATGGTCCTTTTTTCAAGTCTTTTTATGTAGGCTGCCACCAAAAAGCATGGTCCAGATTTAGGGCAGGTCTTCTTACCTCAGATGATTCAAGAACAACCCTCAAAGGAATATGTCTTAGTTAGGTTTTCTATTGCTGCAAAGAGACATGACCATGGCAACTCTTATAAAGGAAAACATTTACTTGGTGCTGACTTACAGTTTCAGAGGTTGGGTCCATTATCATCATGGCAGAAAGCATAGCAATGTACAGGCAGACATTGTGCTGAAGAAGAAGCTGAGAGTTCTACATCTTGATCCTCAGGCAGCAGAAGGAGTCTGTGTCCACACTGGGTGTAGCTTGAACACATGAGACCTCAAAGCCCACCCCCTTGGTAACAGACTCCTTCCAATAAGGCTATACCTACTTCAACAAGGCCACACCTCCTAATAGTGCCACTCCCCTTGGGGGCCATTTTCTTTCAAACCACCACAGCATGCCTAACTGCTTAGGTTTTACTTGATTCCAGATGCAGTCAAGTTGACAACCAAGGTCAGCCATCACAATATACATTAACTATCCTTTCTTTCTTCTTGATTCTTTGAAACATTTATGGTTTTTCTTGCTCTTGGCCCATCAATTTCCTGCTTTTTTGTGATTTCTTTACCCCTTTTAAAAATTTTAAATATTGTGGTCCCTAAGATTCTGATCTTATTCTTCTGCTCTTCTTACCTCTCTTACACAAAGTCAATCTATGTGACCTCTTCTGAGGTAGGCAAGCACTGGGCATGGCTTAGCAACCTGAGATTTTCTGAGCTTGGGTTATACAATCCTCTTCTGTTAATGCACTGGGTGGCCTTGCTCCTTTACCTGCATGTACTATGTACTCGCAGCAATGTATCTAGCAACCTGGGACAGTCAACCTGTATCATTCTATAGCTGCAAACCCTCTCTGTAAGCAATGGGATAAGTTTCCCCTCCAACCAAATTTGACAGTGTTTGTTGGAATAGATCCCCAGTGTTTCCATTTGTGACAAATGGAAAAGCTAATCTGTTCCACACTAGTTTTGAGTACACACGTAATGAGGCAAAACTGTGACCTCAAGTGAACTTTTACGGAGAATTCCCTATTTTTCCATCTTGTCCTGATGCGTAACTGGGCATGTATATGATGAAAATCAGTGAATTATGGGAAGGGAAATGTACAGTAGAAAAATAATGTATGATATAATGAACCAATAAAATGCAGATTATTGGCTATGCTGCACTCCTTAGCAACCAAACTCTTCTTTCTCTTCAACGCCTGAAAGGAAGCCCAAAATGATAATGTGGCCCTTAAGCATCTTCACTCATGCGGACTGCTGCCCTTCTCCAGTACACTCTGACCTGTCCTATTGCTTGTATAAAATAAAGTTTCTTTGCTACTGTAGGAACCTTTATTTCAGTTCCCCGAGTAGAGGCCAAGAGCCAGGACACGCCTAGCTCAGACCCTCACTGCACTAACACATCCACTTGCAGATTTCCTATACTTGATGCCAATCAAAGCTGACCCCTCTTTAGAACATTCCAGATTTCCAGACACAGTATCTGGCTGACTTCTGTATGCACATATCCCTGCTCATTACCAAGATACCATCTAAATCTGAATTCAGGACTTTCCCCAGGAATCCTCCCCAACTTCCTACCATCACCCCAATGCAGACACTTATTTTTCTCCTGAGCACCCTCCCGAGCCATCTATGACAGCAACCATATTTCTCAGGCTCATTCCAAACACATATTCCTCTATGATCCTCTATCACCTTCAGGATACATCTTGTTCAAGGTGTGCAAACCTCTTTTTTAATAGGCAAATAGTAAATATTTTAGGCTCTGTGACTCAAACAGCAGAGTTAAAGATGCTATGCAGGTACTTGTGTGGATTTTGGAAGAGCTATTTAAACCAGGAAGATCGTTTCTGTCGGCTGCCCATGTGCATCTGCATGACCCATTGCCTCTCTGTTCACATTTCTTGCCTCCTGCTCTCTGCCCAGCTTTTTGAGTCATGTTCCACACTGTTTCCTACCCCTCTACTTAGTCTGTTTTTCTCCCTCTGGCTGGCATAGTTCCCCCTTTTCCAAGTCCACACCCATTTGCTACTTGACTCAAGGGCTCTTTGTCTTGGAAGATTCCTGCCTTTCTTGGTAACTTTCTTGTATCTGCTCCCTTCACCATCTGTCTCATGGGGTAGCACAGCTATTTGGTTTTGGTCTGTAGCCTGAACTACATGTTAATTCCTTAATGGGCAAACCTAGATCATACGTTCCCTATATCTTCAATAATTAGTATAGGGTTTGGTCCAAAGTTCACATTTAATAAGTGCTGACTGCAGTTACCGTACTACTCATCTCCCTTAATATCTGAAGAGTATTAGTCATAAATAAAATTTCTGAGATACCGGTATCACTCTTAACCATGTATTCCTAGCTGACAGAGATCTTTCTATTTTAATAGTCTGAGACATAATATATATATGTATATATACACATACATACATACATACATACATACATACATTCAGTTCCTTCAGGCAGTGCCTAACTCTCATACTATCAAAGTTGAAGATTCGCTAACAGGAACTGCTGTTGAGTGGCAGACAGTGTCTCCATTCCAGGTGCTTTTTTTTTTCCTTCAGATCCTGTCTATTTATCACAAGAATCTGTAGATGTGAGACACAGAAATCCATCACTCATGGCTAGAGGAAAGTGTTCAACAAGTAAGCCCGTAATGGGGAGATCAACGATACGCTCCATAGCAAGCATACAGCATATGTAAAGGAAAATTTAACCTATGTGATAACACAGAAAAATAAACACAGGGAGGCTGAGAAAACAGTTTGTCCATAACCTCAACGATTAAAGACAGCCACTGATTAAAATAACAGCATGGGTCGTGATCCTTTTTCTATAATTTTTCTTGTTGGTACGATTCCATTCATGCAACTTAATTTTTCAGTGTTTCCCTACTCTTTAGCATCTGCCTAGAGTATTCTTTCAATCCCTTGAAACTCTTTGCAAATGGTATATTAAATTATTACTTAATGCTTCACTGGATGGCTCTACATCATGACTGACATTGTCACTGCTTTTTATTATTATTATTATTATTATTATTATTATTAAAAATTTCTGCCTCCTCCCCACCTCCCATTTCCCTCCCCCTCCCTAAACTCCCCACCCCCTTCCTTTCCATGTCCAAGGAGCAGTCAGGGTTCCCTGCCCTGCAGGAAGTCCAAGGTCCAACCCACTCCATCTAGGACCAGGAAGGTGCGCCTCTAAACAGACTAGGCTCCCCAAAAGCCAGTACATGCGGTAGGATCAAAACCCAATGCCATTGTTCTTGGCTTCTCAGTCAGCCTTCTTTGTCCACCACGTTCAGAGAATCCGGTTTGATCCCATGTTTTTTTCAGTCCAGGTCGCGCTGGCCTTGGTGAGCTCCCATTAGACCAGCCCCGCGGTCTCAGTGGGTGGACACACTCTTCGCGGTCCTGACTTCCTTGCTCATGTTCTCCCTCCTTCAGCTCCTCATTTGGGCCTTGGGAGCTCAGTCCCACGCTCCACTGTGGGTCTCTGTCTCTATCTCCCTCCATTGCCAGATGAAGCTTCTATGGTGATATGCAGGATATTCATCAGTATGGCTATAGGAAAGGGCCATTTCAGGCTCCTTCTCCTCAGCTACCCAAGGAACTAGCTGTGGACATCTCCATGGATACCTGGGACCCCCTCTAGAGTGAAGTCTCTTGCTAACCCTAAAATGGCTTCCTTAATTAAGATATCTTCTTCCCTGCACCCCTATCCACCCTTCCTCCATCCCAACCATCCCATTCCCCCAGGGTCTCCCCATCATCTCCTCCTCACTTCTTACCGCCACCCCACCCCCACCCCCAAGATAATTAACCCAATTAAAAAATGGGACACTAAACTGAACAGAGAATTCTCAACAGAAGAAGTTCAAATGGCCAAAAGACACTTAAGTTTACGCTCAACCTCCTTAGCGATCAGGGAAATGCAAATCAAAACAACCTTGAGATACCATCGTACACCTGTCAGAATGGCTAAAATAAAAAACACTAATGATAGCTTTGCTGGAGAGGATGTGGAGTAAGGGGTACACTCATCCACTGCTGGTGGGAATGCAAACTTGTGCAACCACTTTGGAAAGCAGTGTGGCGGTTTCTCAAGAAATCCGGAATCAACCTACCCCAGAATCCAGCAATACCACTCTTGGGAATATACCCAAGAGATGCCCTATCATACTACAAAAGCATTTGTTCAGCTATGTTCATAGCAGCATTATTTGTAATAGCCAGAACCTGGAAACAACCTAGATGCCCTTCAGTGGAAGAATGGATGAAGAAAGTGTGGAATATATACATATTAGAGTACTACTCGTAAAAACAATGACATCTTGAATTTTGCATGCAAATGGACGGAAATAGAAAACACTATTCTGAGTGAGGTAACCGAGACCCAAAAAGATGAATTTGGTATGTACTCACTCATCAGTGGATTCTAGACATAAATAAAGGTCAGTGAGCCTATAATTCCTGATCATAGAGAAGCTAAATAAGAAGGTGAACCCAAAAGAAAACATATAGGTATCCTCCTGGCTATTGGAAGTAGACTAGATTGCCTGTCACTGCTTTTTTGGTGGAAATGTGGTATCCAAAAGAAAAGAAGGTAACCTAAAGGCCTTCTTGAGTTTTTGAATCCTCTGACTCTGGTTCATACATTAGTCAGTTTTCTCTCTATTTATTGACATAAGCAAGAAATTGCATATACAATTAGAAATAGGCCTGGAGTAAATGAGGAGACCATTTCATTATCCCTTTGCTTTTCCAGAGAAGAAAATGAAGACACGGAGAACTGCTGATTTGTCCCGGAGGCCAGAGCCAGGGTTCCACTGCAGTCAACACAGACCTCTTTCCAAGAACCCAAGTCCAAGGCCATGCTGACTCAGGGAGAGGCAGCGAGCTGGCAGCACACTGAGCATATTTTTCTCCAGCCTGTCAGCACCATTCGTATCTAATTGCGGAAGGTTACGATGCCAGTTCAGTGGCATCACCTCCGTGCCCATCTCGGTGTTTCTGCAAGAAAACCAGCAGATAATCCTTACTTCTCCCTACAGCTTCCCGCCAAATATTGTGCTTTAGGAATAAATGTGTGGAAATAAGTATGCATTAGTTAACCTGTGTATATATGGGAAAAGACACCCTATTAAATCCAGCTCATTTGTGCATGGTTTTGGTTATAGTTAACCAGTGTATAAGACATTTCTTTGTTTGGTAAGGCCTTTTGTAGCTCAGGTTAGCCTCCAATGTATTATGTAATCCAGTCTTGCCTTGAACTCTCAGTCCTCTTGCCTTCCCCTCCTAAATGCTGAGATGACAGGCATGCACCACCACACCCTGTTTATGTGTAGCTGGGACTCAATCCCAGGGCCTCATGCATGCTAGAACAATGCTTTCGCTATGGAGCTACCTACCCACTGATCTCTTTATGATAATTCTTAGAAAGGAGAGAGGGAGAGAGAGAGAAAGAGAGAGAGAGAGAGAGAGAGAGAGAGAGAGAGAGAGAGAGAATAGAACGAGTGAGAAATAAAGACTTGGCTAGCAGGGAAAAGTCCACTTGGGCTAGAATAACTGTGAGCCAAAAATGGAGATGTTTTCTGTCTGTATTCTCCTGGAGAACAGGGTGTAAGGAAAAACAAAGAACAGCCCCCGTATATTACTAACAGGCATACTCTTCACATTTATTTGTCATAGCCACCAAATTTCCTGAGTGGTGATGTGACCACATGCTTCCTTTCTAGGAATGCAGCCACTCCTGCTCAATACGCTTTCTGGGAGCAGAAGACGGCTGTGCAGCATATTAAATTCTAATCTTGACTTTGGAATGAAAATTGATGTCGGTTTCGCCCACCCCATCAAGCTGTTTTCCAAATGCTAAACTCCTCTGCGTTTGAGCATCCCTCTCCTGTCTCATCTCTCCTCTGCGTTTGAGCATCCCTCTCCTGTCTCATCTGTCAATGTCCTTCTGTTGTCACAGATGCTTTTTACAGAGCCAACATAACATGAGAATAAACTTCCTCCCGTCGTACCTGCTGGCTCCCCACAGCAATACGTTCTTAGTTGTTAAGCACCCATGAGCTCAGAGAAATCCTTGAAATAATTGTCAGAGATGACAAGAGTGGGCCTATTTTTTCTGGATAAAACTAGAGAGAAAAAGAGAGAGAGAGAGAGAGAGAGAGAGAGAGAGAGAGAGAGAGAGAGAAAGGTTGGTCCAACTTACCTCTACATCTCCCAAGGAAGACAGACCAGGAATTATTGGTAACATGACTCTGTTATTTCAAACTGAGCAGCCCTGCTCTCCATGAGTTCGTGTAAAGTCTCCCACTAAGGGATCCAAGGGCAAATGAAGAATGAGTGGCGCATGTAAGAACGAAGCCAGGGCAAAGCCATGCCAACGATCCTAATTCACCGAGTCATCACTGTATGCCACTTGCTGGCTAAGTTCTTTCCATTCACTGTCTCACTAGGATCCTCATAAAAACTCGAGGGTTAAAGCTATTAGCATCACATTTACCCTAGAGGACCAAAGATCAAAGGCTGAGACAGTTACTAAGGCTCATGTAGGCAATGAGTGGAATGGATTACTATCCAGCCAGTCGCTCAAGCGAACACAGTTATTGAGTGTCTACTTCCTGCCAGGCACTGGCCAGGGATGGGGAGTGGAAGGACATACAACTCTGGCTTTCATGGATCTTACAACTATTTTATTCCTTCTTGGTCTAAAGAGAGAAGAGAATGCAACTCGGGTGGAAGACGATTTGCTCAGCCCACTTTAGGCTCTGGGGTTAATTTGTAGCAGTGCATAAACAGGGTATGGTGGTTGTATTTATAATCCCAGTACTCAGGAGCTGGAGGCAGGAGAATGAGAAGCTCAGTGTCAGCCTTCACTACACAATAAGTTTGAGGTCACCCTGGAATACACGAGGCTTAGTTCCTAGTACCCATATGGTGGCCCACAACCATCTATCACTCCGGTTACAGAGAATCTAGCCTCATTTGTTCTCCCCAGGCACTATACACATGTGATACACATACATATATGGGTAAAACACTCATATACATAAATCAAATGACTCTAAAAAAAGCAACGAGAAAATATATGTAGAATAAAATTTTTACACTAAAATATCAGATAATATTTAAGTGCTGAGAGATTGCTAAGAAGGAGGACTATTTGGATACTGGGGGCAGGGGCATGGAAGGTCTCTGAAGCGGTGGCATTTGAGTAAAGTCTTTGAAAACAGAAAAATTAGCTACAAGAAGATCTTAGACCAATTTTTCAGGCAAAGGAAGCATACAAATTCTAAGGCAACAACCAGAATACTTGAAAAAGACAGAAAAAATAAGTGCCTAGCATTATTGTTAATTTTTAATGAAGGTAATTTCATGCAATATTTCTAATAATTTTGTATGCGAAAGAAAACTGCGTTTCTGGAAATTCCCATTTGAGGCTCCATAGCAGTGCTCAAAAGGAGTTTGGGTTTTGAAGTTTTTTGGATACAGTATGCTCAATTTATAATCTGTATCTCCACTGGGCTGCTAGTCTGGAAAATTGTTCATACACCATGAGCTGGTTAGCTTTTTGTCACCTTGACACAAGCCAGAGTCATCTGGGAAGAAGGAACCTCAGGGGAGGAAGTGCCTCCAGTGGCTGTGTGCAAGCCTGTGGTGCATTTTCTTGATTAATAATTGATGTGGAAGGGCCCAGCCCACCGTGGGTAGTGTCACCGCTGGGCAGGTGGTACAGGGTGGCGTAAGAACACAAGCTGAGCAAACAAGGAGGAGCAAGCTAATAAGCAGTGTTCCTCCGTGGCCTGTACTTGAGTTCTTGCCCTGAGTTCCTGCCCTGGCCTTCCCCTTGTGATGGAATACAACCATAAGCTGAAATAAACCTTTTCCTCCCCTATGTTGCTGTTGGTTATGATGTTTATAACCACAATAGAAAGCAACTGAAGATGCTTAACTACAATAACCGTGGCTTCAAATCTGAGGAATAAATGGGACATGAAGGGACATTTCTGAAAGAGAGGGCTGCGGCCTAGCAATAGCCTGAAGGGTTCATCCATCACGTGGAAGTCCTCCTCCTTTCTTTACCCCTGTATCACCTGGAGATCCAGAACGTCCCCAGTGCAAGTAGAAGCAGGAAGCCAACTACGGAAGAGTTGTGTGAGGACCATTTGAGTTGGCTTGCTCCATTCCATTCATTGAGCCCTTGTTTAACAGGTGTGAAATAAAGTCCCCCCTCTTCAGGCCCCACTCACTCTAAGAGAGCTGTCAAATGTCACCAAGAGTGGTTCTGTCCCCTGAAGTTGGAGCCTCAGGCCCAAGCATTTTCTTCACTCTGATGCATCCATTAGTTTAGAATAATACATCATCCTTCTTCATATCAGTGCTATGCCAAAGCAGTTCTTACACTGTGCAGGGCCTTCGTCAGCTTTGTGTAGTCCCTGGGCCCTTGAAATACGTTAGAGAGATGTAGGGACTGCCTGTTTGATTCAACTTAAATTTTTAAATATAAATTGTCAATGTGGCTAGCGGCTAGTGGCTACTGCCTTGGATTACTCAATTCTATAGTACCATAACAACTCAACACGTTTCATGTGTGCATGTCATGGGAAACTTGGCAAGGTTAGAGAGTAACTTCAGTTATTAACTTCTTGGAGACAAGTTTCATTTTTGTTTTTTTTTTTTTTGCCACTGTGTACAATAGGCTTGCTGGCCATTATAGAATATTAATGTAAGATGTGTTGCATTTGTTTATGCTGTGGAACATTTATTTAGTGATGCAAAGATGTGCTGCATTCTTTTATGTTGCATTTGTTTAACTCTGTGAAGCTATGTTACTTTGCCTGTCTAAAACACCTGATTGGTCTAATAAAGAGATGAAAAGCCAATAGCAAAGCAGGAGAAAGGAGAGACAGGGCTGAGAGGGAGAGAGACTAAGTTGGAGGGGCAAGCTGGGAAGGCAAAAGTTCTAGGAATGAGAGAAGAAGGGGGCCATCAGGGGCCATCCACCCAGCTACACAGCAAGCCACAGAGAAAGAAATAAGAAAAGATATGCAGAAATAGGAAACTATAACAGCCCACAGGCAAAAGGTAGATGGGATAATTTAAGTTAAGAAAAGCTGGCTAGAAACAAGCCAAGCTAAGGCTGATCGTTCATCAGTAAGATTAAGTCTCTGTGTGTGATTATTTGGGAGCTGGGTGGTGGCCCCTCAAAGAGCCAAAGAGTAAAAACAACCAGCTACAGGCCCTCATACTTCCGAGAATTCGCCTGTATCGGCCTCCCATCTCACTGCAGGAGATTAGGATTGTGACTGTGAGCTACCATGCATAGTCTTTAACTCGGATTTGAATTCGGTTCTTAACACGTGTGCAGCTAGTTCTTCACCCAAGAGGCTCTCTCCCTAGCCTGAGTTGTGTATTTCTTGTCGTGTTTTTCAGTTCCTTTCTGCCACCCTTCACATTTGAGCAACTTTCCCAGGTTTGGTTAGTTAGCAACTTCCCCAAGTAAAAGCCAGAGGGCACCTTCTCAGCTTCCACTGTATCCAAATGCAGGCATGGGAAATCAAACACCTGCCTGCTGGGCTCTATCTTTGTGGTATTTATGAGATATTCCTCTAGTTTCCCAAAGTGGGAATCCTAAGGGGTGAGTCAAAGACTCCAGACCAGACCCGAATATGGATGGTACAAGCTACAAAGTCTGGCCCCAGGGATAACAGCTGTATACACTGGAGAAGGCCCACAAAAGAATTGGCTGTTGTTCCTAACTGAACAGTTAAAACTTTATTCTTGAACTATTCAAAGATATAACTTGCCTACAATAAACTACATCTTCAATAAACTATGTTTCTGCTTAAAGTAGGTAAAGATGCTTATCTCTGATGTTCATAACCAAGGAGTCTGCCAAAACACCACCCTAAGCTTTGTGTGAAAAGGGGGAAATTATGTATCAGTCAAGTAGGCTAGAATTAGCTGCAGTAACAAACCGTCCAGAATCTCAGTGCCTTGTACGCTCTCAGCTTATTTTCCAGCTACGCCCAGTATGCTGGTTGTTGTATACTGGCTGCATTATTGAGTGCCCATTTTCACTCCAAGATCCAAACTCTTAGAGAAGTGCCACCTGTCATGTAGAGGGTGTGAGAGAAGAGAACAAAGAGAATTGCGGTGACCATAGCCTGACCCTTCAATGTTGTCCAGGACTGGGTTAGAAGTGGGTCATTTGAACAGTGCTAAGTTCGACAGAGCTGGTACAGTATACAGACTACTTGGAGCAACGGCACATCCTACCTACCATTCTGTAACTTTTACTAAGAGCTGACATTACTTCCGTGCTTGTTTTCCACCAGCCAATAGACAGTGGCCTTTGCGGATTATGTTCTCTTAGCTGAGATTTGCATTGTTCCAGTTTTCAGAGAAGGCCGAGTAAGGCTGAGCGTGTTGTCCTGGTGCCACCGGGAGTCCGCAGTAGAGACAGAATTTAGGTGAGCTCTCTTTCATTTATATATGCTTATTATGTAAGGGAGATCGATCTTCCTTAGAAATGTCAGAAAACTAACCCAGATGTCTGTAAATCCCAAAGAAACAATACAAGCAAAGCCAGTTGAAGCTTCTTTAAGTTGACAGTTCAACACTGAAGACCAAATACCTCCACCTTGGGTTTTTCAAAATTACAAAATCCAAGTCCCTGTTCTCTGTGCTGCTTTTCTTTGCTGAAGATTACTTCAGAGCTTTTGCATAGCCGCCACCATAAGCTTGTTAATAGCAAAATTCTTCAGATAATTGAAACATTTATTCACCGGCATATTTATGCTTTACGCTTTTTGTACTAAAAACCTTCTCTCTTCCCCTCTCAAATCAATTGCTTTCTCAGAGAAAACACTAAAATATTTGGCTATGTTACCCCTCCACAGGCTCAGAGACTTAATGACTCCATGCATAATCTAGATGAAGTTTTTTTTCCGAATTAGAGTTTCTACTAATGGTTCCAGGCTGCTGACTGCTGTGTTCTTGTTTGTTTCTAATCTTATCACGCATGGCTTCCAAGTGATCCCTTCTTTTTATTCCTGCAGTTTATCCTGTACGGCAGAGTTTAAAGTGTAATTGTGATATATCCCCTCCACCCCTCTCTGCTCTCCCAAGCGCTCACATCAAGCTCAGAGAAAAAGAATGCAAGGCTTGAAGTGCTTGAAAATGAACTCTGGTCCATTTCCTCTCCTGCCATTCCTCTGGCAGAAGCCATTTTTCTCTTGCATGTGTTTTATTTCCTGGAGGCTTTCATTTATCCCTACCTGGAGTTGGTCTTCGGAATGAAGGGAGGGGTCTTTTGTTGTTTTTGTTTGTTTGTTTGTTTGTTTGTTTGTTTTTTGTTCTGATTCTTCTATTCCAATAAAAGGGGAAGAGAGAAAAGAGATTCCCTAAACGAGGAGATCAGCAATGTCTTTCAGCAAACTCTGTCCAAATGACCACCCGAGCGACAGCATTCTTAATAGGAGTCTCCCATGACAAGGCCCTTTTGTTGGCGTTGTGGCCTCCCTGATGCTTCGTTTGAGTGTTCAGATAACTGTGATGACCAAGATTTGTGTTCGCTGCTCTAAAGTGTATGACACCCCTCAACAGAGCTTTAATTATCTAGACGGTCTTGTGGGCAGCCAATGAGCCTAACACAGCACACCGGGAAATGCACCAGTCACTGGAAAGTAGGGAACTTGCTAGTCAGAGTCCAGACCTGGTGGTAACTTGATTTCTGGCTGGACAACTTCACAGGCCCATGCAGTGGTGCCTGGAGTGCGCATGGGCAAGGGGCCTTCAAGCATTATGTACTGCCTAAGCATTCATTGCAGAGGGCCCCATGGGGGCTGGCCTCTCAGAGCCTGATTAAACAGAGCCACTGGAGTTCAAGGAAGGGGAGACCGGTGGGGGAGGGGTCGTAGCCCAGTTTCTGAAAGGCCCTCGGGGTGTGTCCCCAGAGACCACACCAGCTGAGACTTTCTGTCAGGCTTAAGAACGAATAACTCACACAACTAATTAAGAATAGTCCCGAATAATTAACATCTGTGCTACCAGACAGCCCTGCCTGGGGACCATTAAGAAGCACAGCCGAAAGTGAATGGCACACAATGAGCCTGCGTGTCAGCGAGGGGGAATGAGTCTCGCTTTTGTCTCCCTAGCAGACTAGATTGTGTGATGCATTTCATACGCCCCGGGGAAGGTCTGGGTCGAGGGGCAGTCTTGTCCTGGTCACCCGGGAAGCAGAGAGCGGCTCCATTTGTGGTTTTTATGATGTTTGTCCCACTTACCCTGTGTCTCTCTCCTGCTGTCTCTCTCTTCTGCTCCTTCCCTGGGATTGCCTACCAAGAGAACAAGCTGCAGGCTACACACACACACACACACAGAGAGAGAGAGAGAGAAAGAAAGAGAGAGAGAGAGAGAGAGAGAGAGAGAGAGAGAGAGAGAGAGAGAGAGGGGAGAGAATGAATAGTGGAGAGCATGGCTTGTAAGTACAGAGGAGACCCGTTCTATTCCTGGGAGGACTGGAGGGCCCAAAGCTGGAAAGTCCTTTTGTAATCTACACAGGTCAAAAGAGTTGAAATTAAGGCAGAATGCAGCAAAACTGAATGTAATCTGAAGTTTCCTTGTAGTATAGAGTCTGTATTGAACAGTTAATTAGAATGATCTCTCTCTCTCTCTCTCTCTCTCTCTCTCTCTCTCTCTCTCTCTCTCTCACTATCAAAGCTGGATCTATGCAGCCCTAGCTGGGCCGGAACTCATGAACTCACAGAAACCCACCTGCTTCTGCCTCCCCACTGCTGAGATTAAAGGCATATATCATCATGCCCAGCTGAACTAGCTCCAATTTAACACAAACTTAATTTTTAATTTTTATAAGGCATTCCTATTTTACCTCCCTTTTATTTCAGAGTTAGCTCTCTTTTTCTGTTTGCATAAACTATAGGTGCATTAACTCATGTTTCGTATTTTATTATATGACACAAGGAACTAAAAACAGACCATATCACAGTACAAAGAATGACATCACATAATGTACAGTTTACCAGAGATGTGGACAAAGAACACAGGGAGAAGGCAGCAGACACTAATGTTGACGCCAACAGGTGTGAGAAAGTCCTTTACAGCCTTCCCATTTTGTATCGTGCCCATCTGCTACTTAAGCAAACAAAAACCAGTTAAAATACTGCAACAATAGCACAGAAACATATGATTCGGGTTAGTCAACCATTCCTCCTCTCAGGCCTCTTCCCCAGCAATAGGTTGTTACATAATCTGAATCAGTGTTCCCTGGTCTGGCTGTGTATGTGCGTTATAATAATAATATGCATACATACTCATTTAAACACATGTATATAAGTGCACCCGCACACTCAGTGGATAAGTATTTGTGGGTGTTTTGCTAGTTATTCAGGTTGATCTTATAGACTTCTTTTAGCTACAGAGCAATAGATGCTAGATCTATTGATCTATACTGAATTGGCTTTGCTGAATTTAATTTGCCCTCCCCAGAGTGATTCATAAGTATGTATTGACTTATGTTTCCCTCTTTGGGGGAGGTAACTTTGAATCACAGGGGACAGTTTAGTATAGGAGATAGTTTAGCAAACTAGGACTCCCCTTGACCTGGGTCACATACATCCCTCTCCTAACTACAACTAGCAACTTAGGATCTTACCTGCATTGAGCTGCACATCCACCCCACTCCAAACAATAGAACAGGTTTCTCCTTTCCCTAAACAACCATCAGTCACACAAAGTTTCCATTCAAACATATTCCCAGTTATATCTTGGTCTAAGAACAACAGTACTGAACCAGCGTGAAATAGTTTTGGGGGCTTGTGCAAAAAGGTACAGTGTCCTCTATGTAAATATTTGGGGAGGGGTCTCCTATTTACTGCCGTATGCCTAGGCATATTTGAGAAGACATACGTGCAAATGATTAAAATCAGAACTTCATGCGAAGGGACACATATAATAAGCAGAAGGTTACACAACTCAAACCTGTTCAATCTTCATGTTACAATCTTCAGCAACCAAACTTCTCCTTCTTTTAGATGACATAAAGGAAGCTCTAAGCAATAACCTAGGGTCCTTGAGGAATCTTACTAATAAAGCCAGCTTTCACTTTTGAAAATATATCTTTATCTATCTCTTTGTTTTTTAAATAAAGTATACTTTGTTCTTTTTTTTCAATCTGTATGTGTTTATTTTTTTGAATAAGACACCAAGGACAAAGAAACACCCAGTCCAGACATGCACCACCATTAACACTTTCTTCTTCTCTGTATAGACTTATGTATACTGTATGTGTTTGTGTGTGGGCATGTATGTGTGTGTGTGTTTCTTCTAAATCGGTTGTATAAACCACAGCGCAAAGCTTTACCTTCATTTTTAACAGCTGTCTCATCAAGACAATTTCAGTGGTAATGACTCAGATATGTTTCAAATTAATGTAAGCCAAAGAAAGATAATGGCTTTGGAAATATCGAGCTGTCCTTGAAGTTAACATTAGCTGCTTAAACACACAAGGAACTCCCACCTGGCTGCCTCCCACTCCATTCACAGGCAAAGCTGGCTTCATCAGGTGGCCTTCCTCAAGTGAGTCAGGAACTCTGTGTCTCTTTAGCCCATGGCTGCCCTGGGCCTTGAATCCTCTGCTGCAGGCTGTTTCCTTGGGTAGTCAACAAGCCAAGACTGAGAGAATCTGCAAGAGTCCTTGGGAGAAAAGGCAGCATGTCAGGTGATCACCACTTCCATGCATATTCCATTGGCCAGGACTCAGTCGGATGGCATTACTTACCTTCAGAGGAAATCCTGGGGACGGTGAAGTATCACTAGTACTTCTGTCACAGCAGGAAGTATAGAAATACAGTCTGGAATAAACAAAGATACGGGTGGCATTTAGGAATCCTAGCATCTTAGTAAGGATCTCTCTCTCTCTCTCTCTCTCTCTCTCTCTCTCTCTCTCTGTCTGTCTCTCCTTCTCTTTTATTGTATATGTGCACATCGGCATGCATTGGACCACACTGTCTGATTTTTATTCTTCCCGAATAACTAAATCATTCTTCCTTCTTCCTCTCCTGGTACACTTACTATAGACTCTGTCATTTTGTCTGCCAAATGAAACAGTACCTTTGCTCCAATTAACTATCAATTTTAGTTATAAATGCACTGAGGAAGAGTTCAGTTTGCAGAGTCCATGTTGACATAGTCCTAAGATAGTTCCTCTAAAGGGTTACACTAAAATCTGATGGAAGATAGCATAGCAGACAGCAGACAGAGAACTGCATGCAGAGCCAATAGCTTGTTTCCATTGGTTGCCATGGGGAGGGGAGTGGTGTTACCCAGACAAAACATCACAGGGATGCACAGCAAGAAGAAACTTAGTAGACCTTGATAAGAATTTTCAAGTTCTTTCCTCGTGATGGCGGAGTCCATCCCTATGCTTTACATATTTATTCCTTAGAATAAGGATCACTTTCCTGCCTGGACATTTGCTGCAGAAATGAACCAGGGTAACACGGTTGCTAAGGCAGGGTACTTTTGGCCATGTTTGGCTGTACACCCAAGATGGGAAAGCCTAGCCGAGCCTAAGCTATGTGTTAACACCCAATGACCACACAGCCCTCTCTTCTGTTTAGTTCATTTGTGCCATCAGAAGAGCAAAAGGAGGCCATTCACAAGCTCTCTTTATAAGGCGTAATCACATTCAGATTGATAAATGCTGCAATTATTAGCAACGACGGGCTGAGCCATGCCCATTTAGTCTCTGGGAAGGTTGTGCCCATGGGGTGCTCTCCATGGCTGATCACTGGCTGACACGTTGTCAACACTCATTCCCTGTCGCGTCGTCATCACCACAGTGGATTTCTTTGTTCTGGGTGGAAAGTCAGCAGGCAGAAATGTGTCCTAACGATGTGCTGGCATGGCATTTCCTTCATTGCAAAACACAGCCTAGATACTAACAGGTCCTCTTACCAAGTGCAGGGTTCGGTTTTTAAAAGCTCTTCTACTAAATGAGGCTAAATTTCTCAACCCCAATAACGAGGGTTCAAACCCAAGTGCAAATTCAAGGGGGTTGAATAAAACGCTCACCGTGTACTCTCCTGGCCAGCGTGCATTGGGAAAAGAAAGCCAGCCATCAGTATGTTTACAGGCTGAGGACTGAAGTGACCACAAACATGTTGCAAAGTAATAAGTGATATGAATAGTATGCGAACCACACTGGGATAGTTCTGCTTTGGGTCGTCTACAAACCACTTCTACATATGTGGTCACGGATCTAGGGTTTACAAGGTGTATGGTGTTAAGCAACTTATTTGAAGTCCCTGGGCCTCAGTTTCCCCTTATGCTTAGTGAATGTCTTATTTATGTCAGATTCTCTATACATGTTTTAGAGAGTAATCGAAGAACTCCAAAGTGTTGAGCACAATTTCCAGCTCTTAATAAAAAGCCATCTGGTATGTCCTGCCTCTTCCTGCTGAACTATTTCCTGTGGGTATATTCAGGGAAGGACAGAATTGTTGCCTTCAGTTTTGAACTGACCAGTGACTCTATCAGGCTCCAACTAGTAATGCCAATCTGATAATCAAAGAGGCAGCCCTGATTAAATAAAATGGGTTATTATATTGTATTATACCTAAAACCAAAAGTCATGAATCTGGAAGAAGAGTCAGGGAGGAGGAGAGTAGATAGCGATAAGGAGATGATGGTGTAAGCAGAATTGTAACACACGCGTACATGTGCACACACACACACACATGCACACACGCACAAACACAAACACACACCCCTATACATATGTATTGTAATGGCTAGCTTTATGCCAACATGGCACAAGCCAGAGTCATCAGAGAGAAGGGGGCCTCAAATGAGAAGATGCCTCCATAAGATCAGGCTATAGGGCATTTTCTTAATTGATGACTGATGAATGATGAGGGAGGGCCCAACCCAGTGTGGGTGGTGCCATCCCCAGGCTAGAAGCCCTGGGTTCTATACAAAGGCAGCCTGAGAAAGCCATGGGGAGGAAGCAGGTAGGTAGTTCTCTTCCATAGTTTGTACACTGACTTCTTCTCTAGGATTCCTGTCCTGCTTGAGTTCTTGTCCTGAATTCCTTGGATGATGAACTGTGATGTGGAAGCATGGACCAAATGGACCCTTTCTCCCCAAGACTCTTTGTGTTTTATCATAACAATAGTAATACAATTCACACACACACACACACACACACACATACACACACACACACACACACACACACACACTTCATGAAGTTGCCAAAGAACTAACTTAATAAAAAAAACTAATCAAGTTATGAAATATAATAGAGTTTCAATACAAAGCAAAAATTTCAGGTATTCACTCAATAAAATATAGCTTTGAAATAGCAATAGAAATGTGGAGGTATGTATAAAAAGAAATACAAATGTCATAGTCCCTGCCTTTGAATAATTTATATCACTTTCTGGGGAGATAGCTAAGTGCCACAACAGGGAGTATGTGATTAGGTGACAAACTTATGTTCTAGACTATATTTCTTGAAATTTAAAGAAAGGTCTTCCCTCAGCCTCCCTGGATTAGCTTGGCTTATTTGTATTATACTGTGATTAAGTGGGAGCAATCAGAAAAGCTCATTTAAGTTCTTTATTACTTTTAAGCATCTCTGGAACAAAAGCAAATAAAGAAATGAAACACAAGCTACAAAATCAACGCACTTGGATGCATAGAGCTCACTATACTCAATAGTGCTGCTTGCTGAAACCAAATGGTCCTTCAGAAGATTTGGTGTGGGGAAGCAGGTAGAGAAACATGACACAGGCTATGATATGTGCACATTCTTTTCTGTTGTAGGAGGAGGCTTGTTTGTTCCAGGCAGCTCAGCCCCAAAATAATCACACAGAAACCATATTATTTGCAGTACTGTTTGGCCAATAACTTAAGTGTATTTCTGGCTAACTATTATATCCTAATTGAGTCCATCTCCATTAATCTGTATATTGCCATGTGACGGTGGCTTACCGGGTAAAGTTTCAGCATTTGTCTCCGGTGGGGCTACATGTCTTCTCTCTGTCTCAGCCTTCTTTCTCCCAGCATTCAGTTTAGTTTTCCCCACCCAGTTCTACTTTGTCCTACGCAGGCCCAAAACAGCTTCTTTATTAACCAATGGTATTCACAGCATACAGAGGGGAATCCCACATCTCTCCTCCAGGAGGAGCTTGGCTATCTGGGAACTCCTCAGAGCCTTTTGATAGGAGAAACCTGTAAAGGGGTATGACAAAGTTAAGGGAAGTAGCTATGGTGTATTTCTGTGAATCAGTGTTTATCTATGTTTATTTGAAGACACAAGTAGGGCTCAGTTAAAAAAGAGAAGAGACTGTCACTGGAGGGGAGGAGAAAGCTAGCTCACTTCCATCCACCTACTGCTTTGCCCTTTTCTCCTTCAGGGTGGGCTCCCTACCCCTCATTACTCCATAGTAATTAGTCAGTGGAGGTAGATACTGAACATCCTCCCTGAGATTTTTGTTGTTGTTGTTTTGTTTTGTTTTTTGAAACTTGAGCAGAGATCCGGTGCTACAGGAGTCTGGCCTTGTAATTTTATGATATCACCCCAAATAATAAAATCACTGCCAAGGCAAAACCAACTTCTCCTGAACCAGCCCCAAATACGTTGAATTAATTACAATAGAACCTAAGTGGTCCATGAGCGGTGGGGGGTGGGGGGTGGGGGGCTGTACATGCAGTCGGAAAGTCTTGGGAGCAGACGCCTAAGGAGGACTGTCACAGAGCCGAGCACAGTTTGGAGGAAATGGTGAAGGCAGGAAGCACACAGCAGCTGGCCAGCCAAAGTGGGACTCTGATGAATTTAGAGCCTGGTAATGGCTGAGTGCAGGGTGGGGACATCGGGACTTTCATCACGTGAACTAGTTGCTATAAGAGAAACAAGCTTCAGTGAAAAGTGAGGTGACGGTAGCTAATGAAGATGGCTTTGCTGCTTGAAATTTGAACGAGTCGAGTTTAGGTGTTCCTGCCACAAAAAGTAATCTCATAAGGTGTCAGATATGCTAATTATCATGATTGTGGCAATCATCTCATAATATATACAGATAGCAAAACATCATGTTGGGATTGGGGAGAAGGCTGCTCAAAAAATGGAGAGAAATTGAGGAAGGCTGTCAGCATAGATCTCTGGCCTCTACCTCTCACACCCCCACATGAGAGCTTGCACATGTGCACATGTACACACACATACATACAAACACACACAGACACACTAAAAACCATTATGTTTTACAGCTTGACTTGTCAATTATACTTCAGGAAAGGTATAATTTTGAATAGATACATATTATATATAGTCTTTAGTTTTGCAAAATGATGCATGATTTATAAATGGCTACCAGCAGCAGTCTCTGCAGTCATGTCTATAATTGTTACACCGTTCTTTCTTGCTTAGGAACAGGGGACATTCATTCGCACGAGAAAAGTAGGGAAGGGCAAACTCAAAGTAGGAGAAAGCCTGAGATAGGTTCGGGCATCCCACCCAGCCAAGCACCAGGAAGCAGCAAGAAACAATAAGATGTTTTCAAGTAAGAATGACAAAGGGTCACTGGTATCCTAGGAACTGTGTGGGAAATGCAAGAGTTTGAAAAACCTAGATGCAAAATTTAGGTTGAAGGAAGGGGTGGAAGAGGAAGAAGAGGCAACAAAGTCATGGAGATAGCATGGATTTTGTCTATGAAGGATTAAAGGTGTCAATAAATTACCTTTTAAGAAAGTGTCTACCTGACATTCCATCTGAACTGAACCTCCACCCGACGATAGATGAAGAAAATGACAGAGCCCCACATTGGAGCACCGGACTGAGCTCCCAAGGTCCTGATGAGGAGCAGAAGGAGAGAGAACATGAGAAAGAAAGTCAGGACCGTGAGGGAACCTCCAGCTGGCGACAGATGGGGAAGGTGACTGAGCCCCACATTGGAGCACTGGACTGAGCGCCCAAGGTCCTGATGAGGAGCAGAAGGAGCGAGAACTTGAGGGAGAAAGTCAGGAACGAGAGGGGTGCGTTCACTCATGGAGACGGTGGGACAGAACTAATGGGAGATCACCAACTCCAGTTGGAATGGGTCTGATGGATCATGCGACCAAACCCGTCTCTCTGAATGTGGCCAACAGCGGGGGCTGACTGAGAAGCAAAGGACAATGGCTCTGGGCTCTGATTCTTCTGCATGGACGGGCTCTGTGGGAGCCTTCTCAGCTTGATCGATCACCTTCCTGAACCTGGGGGGAGTTGGGAGGACATTGGTCTTAGCATAGACTGGGGAACCCTGATGGCTCCTTGGCCTTGAAAAGGAGGGAGGGGAAGTATGGGTGGAGGGGAGGGGAGGGAAGGGAGAGAAGGAGGGGAGGGAATGGGGAGGAGGAGGGGAGGGAGGGGGGAGGAGGAGGGAAGGAGATGGAAATTTTTAAATATAAAAAAAATAAACCATGAAAAAAAAAAAAAAAAAAAAAAAAAAAAAAAAAAAAAAAGAAAGTGTCTAAAGCTGGGCAAAGTTGGCAAAAACAACTTTTGGGTGGGGCACTACAAATCAACTAGAGGGAAACAAGAAAGCAAGAAGCTTATACTATTGCTACACTGCTGGCCGGCGGGAGGAGGAGCAGGGGTCTGCCCCTCTTCTGCTCAGGTCTTCCTTGCTGGAGTTGCTAAGGGTGGACTGAGGAAATGAGCAGCTGTGTTACTGGGGAAGGATGACTTGATTCAGTGCGAGGAGTGGAAACCTGTGCCAATGACAAGCGTTGATGCCCACATATAACCCAAGCATAAGATGCTGTGGTTCCGTTTAATGGGAAATGAGTTCACCATTGAGGTGTTTCCTAGATGCTCTACAGATCCATCGAGGGCTATGGCTAGGTGGCCAGCAGCTTGTGTGTACCTGTGATGGAGAATTGAGAGAGCTGGCTTTGAGGGAAATATATTGGGGTGGTTTTCAAGCTGTGCAAACATTGACTTCTTTCCTTAAACCAAACACTAATCCACCAGTAGAGGCTATAAGCCCCATGGACTACAAGAGCTTCAGTATGAGCAGGGATCAGTCACTGGTGACTACAGGGTGTCCAAGCAAAATCTAAAACAATAGATGTTAAAGAAAATCTAAGCAAGCCATAGGAGGCCAAGCACAAGTGTCTGACCATCTGATTATGCATCTTGCATACAGATAAATTACAAAAACAACAAAGACACAGAAATAAAAACCACTGGAGAGAGCAGAACCCGGAGACGATGTAAAGTAGAAACTTAAATGAACAGGTTTTTTAAAGCTGTTTTTATTGAACTACATATTGTTCTCTGCTCTCCTCACGTCCTCCCCCCTTTACCTTCTCCCATGATCCTCACACTCCCAGTTTACTCAGGAGATCTTGTCTTTTTCTACTTCCTACTACAAACAAGAGCACAGGGCCATGGCTAGGAACCCCTCAAACAATGAACCAAAATAAAATATTTTATCACAATGATTAAGAACTTATGATGTTTTTATAACCACCTTGAACAGTGGTGGTCCCTTTCCCAGCTGTACATAGGGTTTTGTGGCTGATTTTTGTCCCAACTGGAAGATCTTTACTCCATTGTCTTTTCCAGGGTACTTCTATTCAAAATGCTCTGATGTTTCTTTAGCACTTTGTGTGAATGAATAAGTATAACTTTCACTTTAAACCCACTGAATTCATACTTCTTGAAATGGAAGAATGTCTCAACTTCATTGCTGGCAGGCCCATGTGGTTAGGTTTGTGAACATGACCAAGGGAGGCAATAGAAAAGAAATAAGAAAGAAAGAAAGAAAGAAAGAAAGAAAGAAAGAAAGAAAGAAAGAAAGAAAGAAAGAAAGAAAGAAAGAAAGAGAGACAAAGAGAGAGAGAGAAAGAGAGAGAGAGAAAGAGAGAGAGAGAGAGAGAGAGAAAGGAAGGAAGGAAGGAAGGAAGGAAGGAAGGAAGGAAGGAAGGAAGGGTGGGTGGAGGAAGGAAGATGTCAAGATCAGCTTCAGTAAAACTCGTATGTTCTAGGGTAAAAGCATGGGAATTAGAATTAGTAAGCAAAAGGAACAGAGATATAAGGGAAATAAGAGACAGAAACACAGAACAGCACTGGAGGGACATTCAGTGAGTACTGAATCTGCCGCATTTATTATCTACACGCTTATATACTTCACTCCAAAAGGGAAGGGGGAAGCTATAGACTTCGTTAACATGATGTAAGGAAGAGACTTGAATTCTCCAACTTTTGGTCCAAGTGGAGCAGATCACCTCTAACTAATCAACCACACCCTAGGTCAGAATCTCTGGCTTGTAGCCACACCTGTTGTCAACAATTTTGAGACAGCAAAAATAAGCTTAAGCTCTCTGACCTCCAGTCAAGGTAGAACAGGTTCACAACTCTGTGGGCCCTCACAGTTCATCCCTTTTCATTTTGTTTAATAAAGCCTGTTGTTTCTGTCCAGGACAGATGGCTGTGCCTGTCTTGGGAGTGGTTTTCCCATTTTCCAGACTTACCCGATATAGGTACATACATTCTGTCTTGTACACCCTGTCTCAGATTGCCTGGAGGGAATAAGATCTTACCCATCTCTGACTACCAGCCTCTGTGAATGAAGGGTTAACGGAGAAAGCATCTCTGGGCGCTGTGCATCTTTGAGTTGATTTTCTGTCAAGAGAGTTAATCATATGCAAGCAGATAATGCTTTGTGATACGTACACTCCTGTGGCCACAATATCTCCTAATAATGACCCGAAGTGAGATTGCCTTCTAAGGATTTACCATGTCAATTGTTTTTCTCAGATAAGCTCTAATGTTTTTCTAATCAGAAACATCTTTATAATGAACTACAAACATTAACAGGTCAATACCATAATTCTAATGTAAACATACAATTTGTCAAATCACAAGTCTCTCAAATCCATTCGAATCAAAAGACAAGAAACGGCTTCTGTGACGGGTGAGCTTTGAGTCTTTTTCTTTTTGAAGTCCAGCTGCATGGCTGCTTCTAAGTTTCTGAACTGTCCCACTCTCTGAGCAGCAGCTAAAACCTTTATGTCCTCCTCATCTGAAGAGGGGCTGCAGTCACTCTGTCTCCAGAATAGTATTTCATTGCCTCAACAAGTCTCTTTCCCATAGAGGGGGAATTTTTTGAGGTCTCAGTTCTCAGGTCTTTTATTGCAACAGCAGATTGAATACCATACTGGCAAAATGAGTTCTCTGTCCCAAGATACCCCAGTATTGATAAACTGTCAAATATTCAGTTCCTGGGTGAGCTCCAGAGTAACCAGATCTCACTAAGGTCTGGAAGTATGTGCAGTAGGTCCACCAAGAAGCTAGGAATCACCAATCATCACCACGAGCTTCCTTCCCTTCTCAGACTGCAGCATGAGGCATTAGTCAGGAACACAGATTCAGGGACTTCAGTCTGCATCTTCTGTGAGGTCCTTAATGGTTGCGATGTTCTCTGGATGGGACTCCTTTATTTTACATGCAAGCATCTCATTAATCTTTATTTTTCTGTGAACAAAGCTCAAATATGCCTTCGACCCCATATTAATACAGGATCAGGTCCTTGTCAACAAAAACAGGGGGTGTAACTCTCTTTTTTATTTTCTTTTCAAAATTGTGTTTTAATCTCACTGAGGGACTCAGGATCCCCTGTAAAATCCAAGTGGCAAGTGTTCCCAGCTGACAGATTCCACTAGACACCTGGCTGGAGTTGCCTTTGCATGACAATAGACATTTGACTGCTTGAGGCTCTGTTGTCCGGCTGGGAGCCAGGATCTAGCCTCGCAGCTGAAGCTGGCTCAGTGGTTCCGCTGTAGACCAGAGACTGGCTGGCCTGCAGCAACAGCTCCTGGATGCCTCAGCAGTTCCATAGGCTAGCAGCTTGCAAAATTAGAAGGCGCCTGCTATAGCGTGTGCGCGCGGGTGTGGTGGCAAGAGTCTGAGGTCTTAGCCAGGGTTTGCGCCCTGCACTGCCTTCCCACCTCCACCGCTCAGCAGCAACCCCTGTGGCTGTGGTGTAGGCGAGGCTGCACCTTGACCTCTCTGAGTCCTGGAGCTGTTTGTGGTCGTCAAGGGCTACAGGTGAGGGAGTGTAACATTTACAAACTCTAAAAATCTCTGCCTTTGTTTCGGCTCCACCCAGCTCCTCTAGCTATCAAAATACACCCAAATAAATGTCCCATATCTACAATTATATACAATTTTACTCCCGGTATATCAACCCCCACCTTTCTTCCTTTATTATCTTTTATTGTCTATTATTGACTATTATTGAGTACTCAATTCTCATCTCTACACATATGGTGTAATATTTACTCTGCAACCTCCTACATGTTATCTCCTGTACCACTGGCCACACATCTGTGCGTTGTCTGTCATGTGTCCTCAGCCCCACATTGCTGATCCATATATCCATAGCTTCATGTTGTGTGGCATCTGTCAAAGACCAGCCTCAGCAAAACTCATGCATTCCAGAGTAGGAGCATGAGGATTAGAATTATTAAGCCAAAGGGACAGAGAAATAAGAGGCAGAAACACAGAACAGCACTGGGAGGGACATTCAGTGAGTACTGAATCCACCTTGTTTATTTTCCACACGCTTAGCTTATACACTTCGCTCCAAAAGGGTAGGGGGAAGCAACAGACTTCATTAACATGATGTAAGGAATAGACTTGAATTCTCCAGCCTTTGGTCCGGGTGGAGAGGACCCACCTCTACACCCAACAAACTAATTAACCACACCCTAGGTTAATTTATCTGACCCTAGGTCAGATCTCTGGTTTGTAGTCACACCTTTTGTCAACAATTTTGAGAAAGCAAAAAAGAAGCTCAAACTTTCTGACCTTCAGTCAAGGTGGAACAGGCTCACAACTCTGTGGGCCCCCACAGAGAGAGAGAGAGAGAGAGAGAGAGAGAGAGAGAGAGAGAGAGAGAGAGAGAGAGAGAGAGAGAGAGGGAGAGGAGAAGGAGGAGGAGGAGAAAGGAAGGAAGGAAGGAAGGTGATTATTAATACAAGCACAGCTGGGGTAGGAGGATCATTACTGCTCTAATGCTGTCCCTGCAGCCTGTCTTGGTCATATTTGTAGGGGAACAATCTCAAGCTGCCATCCTCCAAGCTGACGAAATTGTGGTCCACACTTTCTGCACACACTGTCAGCATCCTTGCTCTGACCAGGGGAAGACTTTACCATTCCAATGGGCCTAAGACACTGACAGCTGTGACGTAACGTACTCGGGTTATCAATATACACTCACTCGAGGCTTCATCCACTCTCCGTACTCTGCCCTTCATCAGGAGTGATTTGGTTTTCAACACTGACTATTCACCTGTTTCTATTGTATGTGAAAATTTTTATCCATTCATTCCTATCTTGATTTTCCTATTATTATTCCTAAACTTATTGATCTCATTTATCATTGAATCTAATCTTAATTTCCTTTTCCTTTGTTTTGCTAATGGCAGCCTTTAGTTACAGAGGACTCGTATCTTCCTGCAGGCCATTAATATGCCAAACAGCTTCCCGTATTTTCTTTGTGTCTTCTTGATGAATTCTTTTGAGTCTGGTCCTTGTGAATCTTCGGTGGAATGATTTTTCCAGTTTTCACTGCTGTTCTTTATGTGGGGTTTTTAATCCACATAGAAGGATGACAGTCTCTCTGACCTCCTTTGTTGTCAATCATCAGGGTGTGAGGACTGGCAGTGATTCCATGGTTTGGACACTTCGTTTCTTTCCTATGACACTAAAAGAAATGCCGGTGTCTGCTTGATGGCATAGGCTTTGAGTGTCTTCTGATGCACCGTGCAGCCTTGAGAAAGTACAGAGAAACACACTTGGAAATAAACTTCCCCTGCCCATCTCTGACTTCTGTCTCCGGTGTCTTGCAAGGATTTATGTAGTGCATTTCCTTTGTCTTATATAATCTTATATCATTACCACTATCAAGTATGTCATGAAACAAATGGAAAACTACTATTCTGGCTAGCACCATGGGCATTTCTCATGTCTTTTCTCATGTCTTTTCTCATCATGCATCTCAGTTTGTTGTCCATTTGATCTCCAAGAGCTTTGTCCCTTGTTAGAGTTTTCTGAAATAGGACAGGCGCAAGGGTGGATGTAATTAGAACCCTTCGTGTGACAGGTTCAATCAGAAACACTTCAAACAAGGGGCCATATGTGTAATTTACTATAGAGTTTACTGGAATTTCTGAGAATATAACAGCTAGAGGCTATTCTACTTTATGTTAAACAGTCATACTTAATTGCAAATTTATGTAATACATTGACCATCTGCACAAGTTTAGATGTTTGCTTTTGTCACAGGTATTTCCATTGGAACTTGGGAGAGTAACTGGGGGCAGGATATCAGGTGTTATTCTATATCAGAGCCACAAGGGAAAACTCTCTTAGAGCTCTTCCCAAAACGATGATAAATGCCAAGGCTGGGCAATATGAAGGATGGAGATCCCATTGTTTAAAAGTAGAAAAAATGATCTTTAATGAACCTTACCCGTTACTGCTTTCCCTTTGTTAGAGACGAAACTAAAATGCTGTCTCCAACGGGTTCAGTGGCGCCTCCAAAGTGCAGGCAGCATCGTTGTTTTAAGTTTTATAGCCTGCACCTCTTCTATACATTTGAAATGATAAGGATACTATGGATTATTTTTGGCCCCACAGATTTATTTTCCCCACAAATATGGGGAGATTATTTGTAAGAGAGGGACTCATTTCTCTCTTATAAATGCCTAACTGTCACATCTCAGATTCACTAGAGGACCCTTTGTATACATTTTAAGAAAACTGGCCAACATTTCTTTCTAAAAATAAACTACAACATTCTTAATTACAGAGTGGCTTCGATCATTGAATGCTTTCTTTCACAGGTTCAATTTTCTTTGAACCTTTCATGATTTTAACAGAAATAATATTTATATAGCATATATTTCAAAACTAGGAGAACAAATGGAGTCTGCGACAAAACAAGAACAACAAACGAGAACCTGACTTCCTCTGGATTGTGTGAAAATGACTGGGTTAAACATGCTATCGACATGTGAGTTACACAAAGATGGCCCCCTTTTCTTTAACAAGCAGTCTCAAGAAAGTACGCGGGGCTGTTGTTAAAATGACATCACTTATCCTTGTCAGAAAAAAAAGAAAGAAGCACCAGGCTGCTATTTCTCAAATTATGCAAGCATTGATTTAGCGTGGACTGCCAAAGACCCGTCTTTCTAAACCTGCTATGTAAATATGTTAAGTCCTTAATTCAAGAATTCCTCTCCAAGCTCCTCCCACTCCTGCTTTGTCTTCACTGCTCCCGCGCTTTACAGATTAGCGAAGGCATTACTCACGGGTCGGGAGGAACTCAATGAGTCATGAGGAGATAATTTATGACGGCAAGAAACTCTCATCTTCCATGTGCATAAATAATAATAATTCATTGCCATGATACAATGACCCGCTTTCTATTTATAGCTTCGGTCTTAAGAAAACTAATTTCCATGAAAAAAAGATCAATTTATGAGCCACCTGTCTGTCAGAGGCAGACCTAATTTGGAAACAAAGAGGGTGCCAATAAGTTCCATTTTTTTTTCACTCTTTGGGAAACAATACAAGCTTAAAGTTATGCCATCCACTCTTGCTCTTTGACAAAGAGAGAAGATGATTTCAAGAGAGATTGATGAATTATTTGTTTCAAAGTAGGGTTCTGTACAGATGTTCTATTTTGATGTGACTCTAGAATATTTCTAAAATCTTATTTGTTGTTTTTCCAAGTACTGGGTCTAAATTATATGCTTTTTTAAAATGAAAGTTCTCATACCAGAATGGTAATCAATAACATAACTTCTAGTTAAACCTTTATAAAGCAGTTTACTTCTGGTTTGATTAGATACAATAACATTAATTTGTCTGGCACATGCACACACATGCACAAATTCTAAGCTTACAGAGTGATGAAAAAAATATATGCACTCAATCATGGAACCACAATATAAACATTCCAAGCTATCCAGCATTGTCTTTCATGGCTTTTCCCAAGATATAACCTATCCTCCCAAGTTGTAATGTACACACTTTCCAAGTGTAATACAAACTTCTACAACTTCCCAAAACTGTTATTCTCTACTGCTTCTGAACAGTTACACATTGAGTCATTACATCTATAGTATAAACTCATAACCCCCTTGTCACAGAGCCATATGTGTGTGTGCATGCATGTGTACACATACACATATCTATATATATTGTAAGCATTGTTTAGCTATAGATAGATGATAGATAGATGATAGATAGATAGATAGATAGATAGATAATTGTTCTTTGTCTGAGTTGGAGCCAAATTGCTAATTTCTGTGAATTCAAATTAAGAGATTTTGTTTTTATTTTTAATTATGTACATATGTGTGAGCACGAGGGCAGATTGCATATGTGTGTGTAAATGCCCACTGAGGCTGGAGGAGGGCATTGGATCTCTTAGAGGTGCAGTTAGAGGTGCTTGTGACTCAAATAACCTAGGTGCTAGGAACTGAAATCTAGTCATTTGGGAGAGCAGCAGGTCCTCTGAACCTGTGAGCCTCCTCTGAACCTGTAAGCCTCCCTCTGACCTGACTTCCATGATCTTTTTAAGAGTCCATTGGCATTCCAAGTTTTGAAAATAATAATGGCCTTTTTCACATTGGGATTCTAGTGGAATTTTGAAAACGGTTAGAGGAAATAATTTTCATTAGCTCGTTTATTTATTCACTCACAAACAAACACAAATATCTTCCATGTATGGCTTCGGTCCCAGCATAGACTTCTGAAATCGGCACCTGAAACTCAAAGCTTGATTCCCAAATGCCCTTGGGTTGCACTTTACGAAATCTTTTTAAATTGGGGCTATCTGATGCCATAATCCTTGACGCCTAAAATTTTTTTGCCAGTGTAAGGACAATTAAACAAAACCCCCATATGCCCATGGTTTCTGGATACTGTCTGTCGTTCACTGTTTGCTGTTTCTCTGCATTTTTCGCTTGTGATCTAGTGATCTGGTCATGCCGCAATTCTCCCTGAAATGGATCCATTCTCCCTGCCCCCCCCCACTCTGAGATGCCTAGGCGTTCCATCCTTGTGTTTCTATTCTCCCTTACAGCATCTGCTGACCTGACCCTCAGTGGAACCATCTGTGTGCTCGCCTGGCTCCTGCAGCCTACTCCAGGATTTTTAAGTTGATCAAACTGGCACAGTTTCCTGGAAAAAAACAGTTTTATTCATCTATCTGTTAATAGATACATGTAAATAATGCGGCCACGGTATGCTTGTTTTATCTCTGTGTGTATATGTATGTGTATTTTAAAATCTATTAAACTTGTAACAACAGCTCTGGAAAAATAAAGCACGTGAATAGCCACCATTTTTGGTTGAGGTTAAAGCAGTGTCATCTTGAGTAAGAGTACCCATGTGCCCTGGTCCTACCAAGGAGACATTCCACCTCCAGTATACTTTGACTTACTAAAATATTCCTTCTACTCTTCTTGCCTCTACTGACATTGGTAAGCTGTACCTGACTGAGTAAACTATGTCTAATCTTAACTTCTGTGTCAGATTTAGATACACCTGACAGGTAATGGTACCCTGATTCTCAAGTGCCCTTACAGATCTGAGAGTATGACATTCAACAAAAGAGCTTCCTGTGATAGAGAGACATCCCAGCTCCTGCAGCATCCTATAGCTCCTCCAAGAAGATTCATGGTTGCAGAAGATTCTCCTGGAGGCTTGTCTTTGGGTATGGCAAAGCCACCCATACAACAAAAACTGCCTTTCACTTCATCTGTTGCCTGGACCCTGCCAAATATGGATGACACTACATCAGGGGATCAATCATCTCATCCTGCCAAAACAGGTAGACTAAACCCTACCCCCACAGGAAAATCTGTCAGGCCTCCTGGGCTCAGCAGCTAAAGGCAAGTGTTATTTCTGAGACTGATGTTCACCAAAGACCACAGAGAAACTTAGGACTGCCTGGGTAATGGAAAAAGCTGTCTCACTTCTGCTCATTTATTTATCCCTCTCAGATCTGTCTGGTGGCATCTGATGACTTGGGATACTGGTAGCTCATTAGTTCATTATATAAGTTTCCTGCTAAAAACACAGAGAGGTGTGCCTCTTTCACAGGCTTCATGGTTCAGAATTAACAGGTTTCAAGTATATCTTAAGAGGTTCAGAGTTTTCAATTTCCTTTGATTATCTTCTAAAATGTTCATGTCTTTTAACCTAAAGCCATGGCCTTTTGCTATGACACCAAGATGTCAGTCTGTTCCAGCTGTCTTAGAGATACCTGCAGGGAAAAGTTCTGCAGTTGTATCAAGAAATCTGGTAAAAACTAAGTCTCCAGAGTCTATTTTTGACCCCACCCATTTCTGAGCATATTTTACAAATCACTCCTGTTTTCTTGGTCAAGACCAAATTACAGAGGGTCCCCTAGATAATGCCAGCATCTGCACCAGCTCCTGGGACTTCGCCACTGGTACCACCTCTCCAGGCTCAAATGGGCACCTACATAGCATTATTAGGGGGAGTAATAACAATACATTTTTTTCTCCTCGCAACCTGACTTCTCATCTCCCTTAAGGAACAGATGCCTGAGGATGTCTCCAGGATGGCAGTTAATCTGATGCCTCTTCACCCACACCTCTCACTGAGCACGAGCCCACCAACTCCCAACTCTCCCCTCCCCCATGTCACCCCATGCCCACAGGAAGTAGCCAGACTTGAACCAGTGCTCCTATACCCAAAGAGTCTGGGATGTTTGGTTGCAAGTGTCACCCCAGTCCCTGGCATGTATACCCAAAGAGTTTGAAATGTTTGGGTAAAGGCTTCACTCCAGATGGAATCCATACACCCAAAGAGTCTGGAATGTTTGGGTGGAGGCTCTACCCCTAACCCCTCCCCCCACCAAGTTGCCTCAGTCCAGAGGGTCCACCCCCAAGAAAGCCCACCAAACGATGTCCCCACCCCAGAGATGCTCAAGACCGCTCCCACAGGGTAATTAAACTACCCCCCAGAGAACAAACATGTGATTTTTTCCAGTCTTCCTTTTCCGTTTCCTCTCAGGGGGGCTGAAAAGTCACCTGGGACCTTTGGTAGCCATTAAACCTGGGCTTTTTCTAATCCAGTTTGATTGGTCTGATTTGGATTATTGCTTCGACAGAGAGGCTTATTGGGGTGCAGAAACTTCTCAGTGACCATTTGATGCAGAGAGAGGAGATGGAGTATTGAAGCATTAGATGATGTACCCAAGGGAAGGAGCAAGGAAGCCATGTCAGATACAAGGTAGGGGATTCATACAAGGACTCACTCCAGAGCCTCAAGAAGAAACTCTCCTTGAGCACTTCCCCAAATGATAATGAATGTCCAGGCTGTGGAACCTGAACGATGGAGACCCCAATGTTTAAAGGTAGAAAAATGATCTCTAACACTGGAAACCAACCCAGGTCCAAGTACCTTTAGTTTTGAAGTAGTGGCTAAAGGTCTACATTTTACTGTTGACGTTGTTAGAACACAGGTCACATTATAAGAAATGCTGGAATATAGTTTAGTGATACAGATATTGGACAATTTAAATTCACTTCTCATTATAGTTCAAATGTGAAGCATCCCTTACCGGACCCATGTGTTTGAACACTTGGTCCCCAGCTTGTAGCTTGTTTTGGAAGATTGCAGAATCTTGGAATTTGGGCCCTGTTGGCTTTAGTGTCATGGTCTGGCCCGTCTGCAGCCCACTTCTCTGCTTTCTGGCCTGCAGCTGCAATGGGACCTGCTACATTATGTTTAGGCTGTTGTGGACCGAGAGTCTCCTGTCACCATGGTGTCACCACCAGAACATCTGAGCCACTGTCCTCAGAGCATAGCCTTCGGCTTAAGAAAGATTTTTCTTCTCTATTTGTCTCCCGAAAGATAGCTCTCTCTCCAGTTTCTAGATCTATGCATTTGCTTTAAGTGTCTGTTGCCGAGCACTCCCCTCCCTGTGGGTAAAATAAAGTTATTCAAAAAGGCAATTGGAACCCATCTGCAAAATTCAGGGTAAGGTCAATCCTCTCCCATCCGTATTACCACAAATATGAGAAACTGATCCTCCCACGTAAAAATCGAATGCTCTTAATACTTAAAGGAAAAGAGGGATGCTGGGAGAAATCAAGCAAAGAGCCACAGGCTTGTATGGCAAGTCTGTTAAGTCATCACTGTGTAGTAGTACACAGACCCTGATTTCTCCAATTTGAGAAATTTTTCATAGCGCTCACTCCCGGGATCCCTCCACGGGTGACCAGCAGGAAGCAATCTCTTATTTAATGGTAGGGGTGGGAGTTGTGAAGGCGACGCTTGACTTAATCACACCAGTAGGCAAGCCCAACTCCCAGAGATGTCGATCTCAATAATCATCCGTCTCTGATCCGAGGCGTCCTGCAGCCTCACGATGCTTGGAAGGACCACAGAGGACTCTAAAGGGAAAGTACAACCGACACAAAAAGAGGACTAACAGCCTGCGAGGGGTAGGGGGTGCGGGGGGGGGGGGGTGTACCCTCAGATGCTTGATGTGCCCAGCTGAGACTCTGACAAACCCGGAAGAGTGCTGTGGTTCAACCCCCACAAACGAGCTGGGGCTCCAGGGAAGAATCCTGGGTGCCGCAATCAAAGGATTTTCCATTCAGTATGATACTCCCTGAAACATTCCTGACTGAGCTGTTCTTTGCTAAAGTAGTGTTCATTGTGGTGCCAGGCTTTGAAGCCTTAAAAGGCACACAGCAGTAAGTGGCATCATTTGAACCTATCACGAGCGTCTGAGTATCCGCGAGAGTTATAGAACATCAGAGAGACCAGCCTGCTGGGATGTAGCTGACTGCTATTATGTATCCACAAGTAGAAAGAGGTGTGTGTGGCCTCTTACCTGCTGCATGTTGCTTCTCAAGTGTATTTTAGGGCTTTTTTTTTTTTTTTTGATGGTAGCAGCCTCAACAATTTCCTGCTTGCCAACAGTTTTATTTATAGTCTAGCACATTCTGTTTCACTTAAAAGATGAGAGCCTGAAGGAAAATTTATTAGATCCAACTGAAAAGTTGACTGGGCTGAAATGCTCCCTTCTCCCTGCAGACTGCTCCCAGCCTTAACGGCTGTGCTGCAGACAGCTAACACCAGCTAGCACACTGGAATATCTACGGAGAGCTAACCAAACCGCTATTGTTTGAGCCGACAAACTTAGGGGAACTTTTCTGAATTTTTGTTTGAAGCATTAAATCTTCATGATAGGAAACTGGGAAGTAAATTGTGAGGAATTAATTAGAATTCCTCATCATTTTCCAAGTAGAGATAACCACTGTTCTTACTGAACATGGTTCTGTCCTGATCTTTTCACTCTATTGTATTGTGAACGTTTGTTTGTTTGTTTCATGCCTCAGAAAATCAGAGAAAGTAAAGTTGGACATGATGACACACTCCTATAATTACAGAGCTTTACAGAGAGCTTGGGAGTCTGAGGCAGGAGAACCGTACTATCTAGGCTACCTAGGCTACACCATGAGACCCTGTCTCAAACGTAAGAAGGTAAACAGGCCTATAAAAATATAAGTGAGAGTGACCAGGAAGTCAATATTCTTCTGAAAATGGCCAATTGAAAGGGAGCATTAAAGGTCTGTCCTATTTCCTAGAACATATCACCACCCGCCTAAAGAGTAGGTCTATAACATCTAGACTGACTGAAATGAGGAAGACTGGCATTACAAAATGTTGGCGAGGTCATGAAGCTTCCACAGCTCTCCTATCCTGCCTATGGGAATGACATGAATCGAACGCTGGAAGGCAGCACAGGAGTTGATTGTAAAACATGATGTATGCTAATTAGCAATTTACTAATTAGGTTTACTCAAAGGAAGCAACACATACCCATATGTCTAAACAAGCATCTGTCTAAAATGTTCTTTTAAAAAAAGATTTAGGTAGTGTTTGAGCATGGGTGAGCACCTATATGTATGTATATACATCGTGTTTGTGTGTGTGTGTGTGTGTGTTTGTGTGTGTATGTGTATGGTTAGAAGAAAGTGCCAAAGTAACAGAAGTTTGTGGAGCCACCATATGTATGGTGGGAATCGAACCCCGGCCTCTGGCAGATCAACCAGTGTTCTTAACCTCTGAGCCATCACTCTAGCCCCCAATAATATTTTCAACAGCTTTATCTGTAATGAATGGCTGAGAACAGAAACAATAGACACACACAGAAGTCCCAATAAACAATATAGATAACATACATGACTATCAGAATCATTATACTAAAAGAAAGAAACCAGCAAAGAAAGGCAATATGCTATACAAGTTTATCAAAAGAAAGTTCTACAACTCCCAGAATACGTGCAGCAATATGCTCAGTTATCCACAATGTGTAAAAGTCCCTGGTCTTGGTTAACCTATGGCCTCACTGAGGACAGTCAGTTCCTGGAAGCTGTTAAATCGTTTCCCTCTGGTTTCCTTTGGAACTCTTTGATTCCTTGTGAATAGTGAATCTTTTTCTTTTCTTTGTAAGAAGTGTATTTGTTTTGTTTTCTATAATGTTTGTTTTGGTAAATTACCATTGAGCTGTTTTACTTTTCTGTTGCTGCCATGTTTTTTCCTGAGTCACTTAGGAGTTCTTTGTGAGCTAAGAGGATAAATGTGATGGTGTTTTTTGTGGCAAGTACTTTTCTTTTTCAATTTGTTTTCTTTTTGTGTTCTGTTTTAAACAGGCAGACTTCTTTGGTGTAATAGTCAAATCAAATTTGTTGCTTTTCCCTTTCGATATTTATCCTGTTCTTTCCTCGCCACAGGCTAAGCTACAAAGATCTTTCCTTAGCTTTTCTTTCTTAATTTAATTTTTAGATAAAAATTTGCAATAATCTGAATTTACTTTATCCTTTCTTGAATGCTGAAAACCTTCCAAGACAGTTTCATAAAACCTTCTTCATTGTTTATTTGGTGGTGTACCATAAATCAGATTCCTATGTATTATGTAGTTAGGTATGTCATAGACTAGTTATTTACTACGGTGAACCATGTATCTATTACATGAGTAGGCCATAGGTTAAGCTTTTGTGGCTATGGGTTTTATTTAATATGGCTAGGTCAGTCACACATTTACTTTTTGAGACATCCTTTAGTTTTTATGGTTGATTTGATTCTCCAAACTTTAGAGCTGATTACCAGGTAAAATGAGAGATAAAAATCTAAAGCCACAGACAACATTGGGATATTTATTACTAAAGGGCTACAATATAAGCAACTTCCTAAAGTGGCTAATGTTTAGGGTTTTATTTAGGTAGGAACTATTATTTTTCACAAACCGTCATATTTAATTCCCCTGAAGTTTATATGAAGTAGGTACTTCTCCACTTCTTTGTGAATAAGACATTGGAGCCTTTGGGAGGCGGGGCCTAACTGTCAGCAGAGGATCTCTGGGGCAGGCTGTGGAAGGTTATATTCACCTGTGTTCTTTGTGCTCTGCTGCAGTGTGAATTAACCACTATGCTACCACGGACTGTGCTGTGCTGTCCTGCCTTCTCTGCCACGATGAAACTGTCGGCAGGCCTGAATCTTCCCTCTTGGAAGTTGTTTCTGTCAGAGATGTGGACACAGCCAAATGAAGGTAGCTGATAGCACCCAGATCTGCACTGGAACACTTGTGTGCACAAATAGGAGCCTAGGGACATTGTTCTCCCCAGCCACTGATGGAAAGGACCCAAACCCCATCAGCTGAGAACTGCATGGCCACGTAACACCCATTGCTCCTGCAGAGATCCCAGACTTGTTTCTTAGTACCCATGTGGTATTTCACAACCTTCTGTTACTCCATTTCCTTCTGGGGGATCCAACACCCTCTTCTGACCTCTGGGGGAGCCAGGTGTGCATGCGGTTCACACACAAACATGCAGGCAAGACGTCCATACACATAAAATTAAATAAATCAGTAGAAAATAAAACACAGTGGTTAGAGTGATGACCAATGGTTAAGACCAAGGGAGACAGCTTACAACTGCCGTAACTCCAGTCTCAGAAGATCTGACACCCTCTCTGGCCTCTGCGGATATTACACATGTGTGGTGCGCAGACACACATGCAGACAAACACCCATACACACAATTAATAAAATACAAAAATTAAATAAACAATAATCAAGCAATATTAATGAAGCTTGAAGACGAGAGCAGTGAAAGAATCCACTCAGCAGTCGGTCACAGACTGCTTTAATTCCTTCTGTGGGGAATATCCACAAGAAGTATGCTTTCACAGAGACCAAAAGCAGAGTAATCGTTGCCCAGGGCTGAGGGGACGAGCATTCCCAAAGAGAATGTTTTAGAATGGAGCTACAGGGATACTGGTTGCTGAGAATGTACTACCCCTATGCTAAGTTTTGCCTCAAACAGTGATGGGGACACGTTACGTATAGAATCTCTGCTTTTTAACCTCCATACATTGTGTGGGATGAGTAGCCATTGTGAATGCAATCGTTTGGGTGAGAGATAGCTTTGCAGTGCAAAATAGCTAAGCATTAATGTGAATATGAAAGAAAGAGCAGAGGGTCGGGGGTATGTACACACAAGGTAGGGGCATTCTGATTAGGTAGACAGAAAAATATATGCATGATTAAAATAAAATAAATCTTATAAGAAAGAACACTCAGGAGCATAAAACAGAGTGAAGGAACTTGGTGAGGTTGACTTTGGTGGGAAATAAAGGGGTGTCACAGTTAAAATTAAAGCATGATATTAATTCAACACATACTTACCAAGCCACCTTTTCAAATGCCAAGGACTGGAATCTCAAGAAACACTTATAGGTAACATTATAAACTCATGCTGACTTAGACATTTGCTATTCGAGTGGAGTCTAAATATACCCAACTGCTTAGGTCCTGTGTATCACAGAGAGTTATTTACGTCTCTAGTCATAGTCTTGAGTCAACCTGAGTGACCTTGTGTGCATTTTCCACATAGAAATGTGCCTGCATACTTATAAATGCGTCATTCTTCCTCCCATATCCTTTTGGCTCTGGCAAAATATCAATGCCTGAGTCTCCTTCCTGTTGTCTTTCTTTGCCATAAATGTCTACTCTATACTCACACACGAGAGAGAGAGAGAGAGAGAGAGAGAGAGAGAGAGAGAGAGAGAGAGTCAGAAATGCTGGAGAAATCACACACCTCTCTCCTGTTGGTAGATTAATTCCGAGTTGCATTTTCAATACATGGCCCAGAGTCCAGGCAGAATGCAGCTCCAGATACTCACAGTAAGGCTCCCCCAGTGACCCAGTGACCAGCATCCTCCTCTTGACTGCTCACTTTCTTTCTTCCAGGCTTGTCCTCATTTATAGTCTAAGGTCTGTTTTGAGAGAAATACCAAAACAGGTATTCACATTCCAACCGAAAACATATTCTTAGTATTTCAGTGAGAGTCTATTCAGGAAGAGAGAATCCACCAAAAGTATTTCCAAAGGGATTAACTATATGGAATTAGTTAACAAGAAAGAAGGAAGCCTTTCTTGACTCATGGGCAAGGCAAAACCTTCTACTCTTTCTCCTAGTTCACTTAGGCATTGGTTTGATTTTTAAAAAAGATTTATTTGATATATATATATATATGATTTTTTTTCTGTTTTTTTTTCTCATGGTTTTTTTTTATATTTAAAAATTTCCATCTCCTTCCCTCCTCCTACCCCCTCCCTCCGCTCCTCCTCCCCTTTCCCTCCCCTCCTTCTCCCCCTTCCCTCCCCTTCCCTCCACCCATACCTCCCCACCCTCCCTCTCAAGGCCAAGGAGCCATCAGGGTTCCCCACTCTATGCTAAGTCCAAGGTCCTCCCAACTCGCCCCAGGTCCAGGAAGGTGATCGACCAAGCTGAGAAGGCTCCCACAAAGCCCGTCCATGCAGAAGAATCAGAGCCCAGCGCCAATGTCCTTTGCTTCTCAGTCAGCCCCCGCTGTTGGCCACATTCAGAGAGACGGATTTGGTCGCATGATCCATCAGTCCCATTCCAACTGGAGTTGGTGATCTCCCTGTAGTTCTGTCCCACCGTCTCCATGAGTGAACGCACCCCTCACGTTCCTGACTTTCTCCCTCATGTTCTCGCTCCTTCTGCTCCTCATCAGGACCTTGGGAGCTCAGTCCAGTGCTCCAATGTGGAGCTCAGTCACCTTCCCCATCTGTCGCCAGCTGGAGGTTCCCTCACGGTCCTGACTTTCTTTCTCATGTTCTCCCTCCTTCTGCTCCTCATCAGGACCTTGGGAGCTCAGTCCGGTGCTCCAATGTGGGGCTCTGTCATTTTCTTCATCTATCGTCAGGTGGAGGTTCTATGGTGATATGCAAGAAATTCATCAATATGGCTATAGGAACTGGCCTTTTCAGGCTCCCTCTCCTCAGCTGCCCAAGGAACTAACTGGGGGCGTCTCCCTGGAAACCTGGGAACCCCTCTAGGGTCAAGTCTCTTGACAACCCTCAGGTAGCTCCTTAAATTAAGATATATGCTTCCCTGCTCCCATATCCACCCTTCCTATATCCCAAGCACCCCATTCCTCCGAGCTCCCCCCGTTCTCCCCTTCACATTTTTCTCTCCCCATCTTCCCTTGGCCCAGTCTCGCCCAACCCTCAAGTTCCCAATTTTGCCTGGCGATCGTGTCTACTTCCAATATCCAGGAGGATTACTATATCTTTTTTGGGGAGTTCACCTTCTTATTATCTTCTCAAGGATCCCAAATTTATAGGCTCGATGTCCTTTAATTATGGCTAGAAACCGATTATGAGTGAGTACATCCCATGATCATCTTTTTGGGTCTGGGTTACCTCACTCAGAATAGTGTTTTCTATTTCCATCCATTTGCCTGCAAAATTCAAGATGTCATTGTTTTTTACCGCTGAGTAGTATTCTAGCATGTATATATTCCACAGTTTCTTCATCCATTCTTCCACTGAAGGGCATCTAGGTTGTTTCCAGGATCTGGCTATTACAAATAATGCTGCTATGAACATAGATGAGCATATGCTTTGTTGTATGATTGGGCATCTCTTGGGTAGATTCCCAATAGTGGAATTGCTGGGTCCTGGGGTAGGTTGATCCCGAATTTCCTGAGAAACCGCCACACTGCTTTCCAAAGTGGTTGCACAAGTTTGCATGCCCACCAGCAATGGATGAGTGTACCCCTTATGCCACAACCTCTCCAGCAAAGGTTATTATTAGTGTTTTGGATTTTAGCCAATCTGACAGGTGTAAGATGATATCTCAAAGTTGTTTTGATTTGCATTTCCCTGATAGCTAGGGAGGTTGAGCATGACCTTAAGTGTCTTTTGGCCATTCGAACTTCTTCTGTTGAGAATTCTCTGTTCAGTTCAGCGTCCCATTTTTTAATTGGGTTAATTGGCATTTTACCGTCTAGTCTCTTGAGTTCCTTATATATTTTAGAGATCAGACCTTTGTCAGTTGCAGGGTTGGTGAAGATCTTTTCCCAGTCAGTAGGCTGCCTTTGTGTCTTAGTGACAATGTCCTTTGCTTTACAGAAGCTGCTCAACTTCAGGAGGTCCCATTTATTCAATGTTGCCCTTAATGTCTGTGCAGCTGGGGTTATGCGCAGGAAACGGTTCCCTGTGCCCATTTGTTGTAGAGTACTTCCCACTTTCTCCTCTATCAAGCTCAATGTGTTCAGATTAACATTGAGGTCTTTAATCTATTTGGACTTGAGTTTTGTGCATGGTGATAGATATGGATCTACTTTCATTCTTCTACAGGTTGACATCCAGTTATGCCAGCACCATTTGTTGAAGATGCCCTCTTTCTTCCATTGTGTACTTTTGGCTCCTTTATCAAAAATCAGGTGTTCGTAGGTTTGTGGTTTAAGATCCGGGTCCTCTATACGATTCCATTGGTCAACTTCTCTGTTTTTATGCCAATACCAAGCTGTTTTCAATACTGTAGCTTTGTAATAGAGTTTGAAGTCAGGGATGGTAATGCCTCCAGAAGTACCTTTATTGTATAAGATTTTTTTGGCTATCCTGGGTTTCTTGTTTTTCCATATAAAGTTGATTATTGTCCTCTCAATCTCTGTGAAGAATTTTAATGGGACCTTGATTGGGATTGCATTGAATCTATAGATTGCTTTTGGTAGAATTGCCATTTTTACTATGTTGATCCTCCCAATCCACGAGCAGGGGAGGTCCTTCCATTTTCTGGTATCCTCTTCAATTTCTTTCTTCAAAGACTTAAAGTTCTTGTCAAATAAATCCTTCACTTCCTTGGTTAGAGATACTCCCAGATATCTTATGCTATTTGTGGCTATTGTGAAAGGTGATACTTCTCTGATTTCCCTCTCTGCTTCCTTATCCTTTGTGTATAGGAGGGCGACTGATTTTTTGGAGTTGATCTTGTAACCTGCCACGTTACTGAAGGAGTTTATCAGCTGTAGGAGTTCTTTGGTGGAGTTTTTGGGGTCGCTTATGTATACTATCATATCATCTGCAAATAATGAAAGTTTAACTTCTTCCTTTCCAAATTGAATCCCCTTGATTCCCTTATGTTGTCTTATTGCTATTGCTAGAACTTCAAGCACTATATTGAAGAGATAAGGAGAGAGTGGACAGCCTTGTCGTGTTCCTGAATGTAGTGGGATAGCCTTGAGTTTCTCTCCGTTTAATTTGATGTTAGCTGTCGGCTTGCTGTAAATAGCTTTTATTATATTTAGGAATGACCCTTGTATCCCTAATCTCTCCAAAACTTTTATCATAAAAGGGTGCTGAATTTTGTCAAATGCTTTTTCAGCATCTAATGAGATGACCATATGGTTTTTTTCCTTCAGTTTATTTATATGATGGATTACATTGATAGATTTTCGTATGTTGAACCAGCCCTGCATCTCTGGGATGAAGCCTACTTGATCGTAATGGATAATTTTTCTAATGTGTTCTTGGATTCGGTTGCCAGTATTTTATTGAGAATTTTTGCGTCAATGTTCATGAGTGAGATTGGCCTGTAATTCTCTTTCTTGGTTGAGTCTTTGTGTGGTTTAGGTATCAGGGTAACTGTAGCTTCATAGAAGGAATTTGGCAGTGACTCTTGTGTTTCTATATTATGAAATACCTTAAGGAGTATAGGTATTAGGTCTTCTTGGAAGTTCTGGTAGAATTCCACATTGAAACCATCTGGTCCTGGGCTCTTTTTGGTAGGGAGGTTTCTGATAACAGTTTCTAATTCTTCGCGACTAACAGGACGATTTAGAGCATTTACCTGGTCCTGGTTTAACTTTGGTATATGGTATTTATCTAAAAAACTGTCCATTTCTTTTACATTTTCCAATTTTGTGGCATACAGGCTTTTGTAGTAAGATCTAATGATTCTCTGAATTTCCTCTGTGTCTGTGGTTATGTCCCCCTTTTCATTTCTGATCTTATTAATTTGCGTGTTCTCCCTCTGCCGTTTGATTAGTTTGGCTAAGGGTTTGTCAATCTTGTTGATTTTCTCCAAGAACCAGCTTCTTGTTTCATTAATTCTTTGGATTGTTTTCTGTGTTTCTATTTTGTTGATTTCTGCCCTCAGTTTGATTATTTCCAGTCTTCTACTTCTCCTAGGTGAGTCTGCTTCTTTTTTTTCCAGAGCTTTCAGGTGTGCTGTTAAGTCACCAATGAGTGCTTTCTCCGTTTTCTTTAAGTGGGCACTTAGTGCTATGAACTTTCCTCTTAGCACTGCTTTCATTGTGTCCCATAGGTTTGAGTATGTTGTGTCTTTGTTTTCATTAAATTCAAGAAAGACTTTAATTTCTTTCTTTATTTCTTCCTTGACCCAGGTGTGGGTCAGTAGTTGACTGTTCAGTTTCCATGAGTTTGTGGGCTTTCTGGGGGTAGCATTGTTGTTGAATTCTAATTTTAATCCATGGTGATCCGATAAGACACAGGTGGTTACTAATATTTTTTTGTAACTGTGGAAGTTTGCTTTGTTACCAAGTATATGGTCAATTTTCGAAAAGGTTCCATGAGCCGCAGAGAAGAAGGTATATTCTTTCCTATTTGGGTGGAATGTTCTATAGATGTCTGTTAAGTCCATTTGGTTCATTACCTCCATTAAGTCTTTCAATTCTCTGTTAGGTTTCTGTCTGATTGACCTGTCCATTGGTGAGAGAGGAGTGTTGAAGTCTCCAACTATTAGTGTGTGTGGTTTGATGGCTGCCTTGAGTTCTAGAAGTGTTTCTTTTACATAAGTGGGAGCTTTTATATTAGGGGCATAGATATTCAGGATTGAGACTTCATTCTGATGGATTTTTCCTGTTATGAGTATAAAGTGTCCCTTTCCATCTCTTCTGATTGATTTTAGTTTGAAGTCAACTTTGTTGGAAATTAGTATGGCCACACCCGCTTGTTTCTTAGGGCAATTTGCTTGATAAACCTTTTCCCAACCCTTTACTCTGAGTAGGTGTCTGTCTTTGTGGTTGAGGTGTGTTTCTTGTAAACAGCAAAATGTTGGATTCTGTTTTCGTATCCAGTCTCTTAGCCTGTGCCTTTTTATAGGTGAATTGAGTCCATTGATATTAAGTGATATTAATGACCAGTGGTTGTTAACTTCAGTCATTTTTAGTAGTAGAGTTTGTGTGTTTCCCTTCTTCTAGTTGTGCTGGTGAAGGGTCGCTAGATGCCTGAGTTATTGTGGGCGTTGTTGGACTCCTTGGTTTGTGATTTTCCTTCTATTACTTTCTGCAAGGCTGGATTTGTGGCTGCGTATTGTTTAAATCTGTTTTTGTCCTGGAATATCTTGCTTTCTCCATCAATGGTGAATGCAAGCTTTGCTGGATATAGTAGTCTAGGCTTGCATCCATGTTCCCTTAGTGTCTGTAGCACATCTATCCAAGCTCTTCTGGCTTTCATGGTTTCCATTGAGAAATCAGGTGTTATTCTGATAGGTTTCCCTTTATATGTTATTTGACCTTTTTCCTTTGCAGCTCTTAATATCTGTTCTTTATTCTGTATGTTTTGTGTTTTGATTATTATATGGCGTGGGGATGCTTTCTTTTGATCCAGTCTATTTGGTGTTCTGTAGGCTTCTTGTACCTTCATAGGAACCTCCTTCTTTAGGTTGGGGAAGTTTTCTTCTATAATTTTGTTGAATATGTTTTCTGGGCCTTTGAGTTGTAATTCTTCTCCTTCTTCTACCCCAATTATTCTTAGGTTTGGTCTTTTCATGGTGTCCCAGATTTCCTGAATGTTTTGTGTTAAGAATTTGTTAGATTTGTTTAGTTCTTTAATCTGTGAGTTTATTTCCTCTATAGTATCTTCAGAGTCCGAGATTCTTTCTTCCATCTCTTGTATTCGGTTGGAAATACTTGTCTCTGAAGTTTCTGTTCGTTTACTCAGAGTTTCCATTTCCAGTCGTCCCTCAGATTGTGTTTTCTTCAATACCTCCATTTCATTTATCAGGTCTTGTACTGTTTCCCTTACCTGTTTGATTGCTTTTTCTTGTTTTTCTTGTTTTTCTTGGGTATCTTTGAGAGATTTATTTATTTTGTCTACCTTTTTGTTTGTCAACTCCATTTCTTTATGGCAGTTTTTTACCTCCTGTTTAAGGTCCTCTATTATTTTCATAAAGTACTGTTTAAGGTCGGTTTCTTCTATATCTTCTGGGGTAGGGTGTTCAATTCTTGTTGTTTCGGGATGTCTGGATTGTGGTGATGTCATGTTGCCTTTCATGTTGTTGGAGGAGCTCCTGCATTGGCGCCTGCCCATCTCTTCCTTCAAAAGGAGCCCGGAGGCGTTTGGTGTCCTAGACCAATCTTTGCTGTGACTGAAACTGGTTGGATCTCCCCAGTGCCAGAGGAGGACCTATTCCTTGCATCACAATCTGAAGAAGCCCGCACTCCCTTGCAGGAATCCCCAGACCTGCCTGGAGGCCAGAGTCTGATTCCTCTGGGTGGATGGCCTTAGAACAGGAGCTGGACACCAGTTCAGGTGGAACTGAACTGGTGGAATACCACACAGCGAACCTGGCAGCACAATCTGAAGGAGCCCGCACCCCTCCGCAGGAATCCTCAGACCTGCCTGGAGGCCAGAGTCTGACCCCTTTGGGTGGATGGCCTTAGAACAGGACCAGGACACCTGAGGACACTAGGGAAAGCTTGGGAGACACAGGGACGGGAGAAACAGACACAAGCCTGCAGAGGGAAGTGGGGGTAGGGGGTCTGTGCTCTCTTCCAGGGCAGGTTGCCCCAGGGTCCGCATTCACTCACCAGTTCAGATGGAATGTCAGTGCACAGGATCAGGGATTCCAGGCAGCCCAGGGTCGCAGCCCAGACAAAAGGGCCAAGGTGGGGGCAGGGCGGGATGGAATACCACACAGCGAACCTGGCAGCACAATCTGAAGGAGCCCGCACCCCTCCGCAGAGTCTGACCCCCCAAAGAATGATGGATCCTCTGGCAAACTGTCAGGTCCCCTTGCAGGCCAAGCAGCTCTCAGACAAAGGCCTACCTTGCCCCGGGCAGTCAAATGAAGGAGGGGACCTCCCACCGGCCTGGGTGCACTCAATTCCAGGTCCCCAGAGCCCAAACAGGCTGAGCTGTGGGATTTTGTGGCCCCAAAGACGGGAGGATGAGGCAGGAGGAGGGGGGGAGGATTCTGGGTGCAAGCTGGGAAGGGACAGGAAGAGAGAGGCGGTATCCGGGGAGAATAACCCCTGCAGGAAGAGCAGGAAGTGTGCTGGTGGCAGGGGGAGTTGTGGAGTGTCTGTGGTCCCTCTCCGGGCAGCTGCCTCCGTTCGGGCACTCACTCCTCACTCACCCCAAAGAATGATGGATCCTCTGGCAGACTGTCAGGTCCCCTTGCAGGCCAAGCAGCTCTCAGACAAAGGCCCCAAAGAATGATGGATCCTCTGGCAGACTGTCAGGTCCCCTTGCAGGCCAAGCAGCTCTCAGACAAAGGCCTACCTTGCCCCGGGCAGTCAAATGAAGGAGGGGACCTCCCACCGGCCTGTGTGCACTCAATTCCAGGTCCCCAGAGCCCAAACAGGCTGAGCTGTGGGGTTTTGTGGCCCCAAAGACGGGAGGATGAGCTATATATGATTTTAACATATATATATATATATATATATATATATATATATGGGTGGGTTTGCATTTGCAAATATAGATGAATACCTGAAAGTGTCAGAAAAGGACTTCTGATCCCTTGGAACTGGAGTTAATGACACTTAAAAGTCACTTGATGTAGGTGTTGGGAACCAACTTCTTCAGTCCTCTGAAAGAGCAGTAAGCATTCTTAACAGCCCAGTCATCTGAATCCTTATTTCTGTAATTATTCAACTGTTTTTTCTCTCACTAGATTACAAATTCAAGAGAGATTTGGCAGTAAGAGCATCTCCTTTTGCCTTCTCTTGTAGCCCCACTGCGCAGTGTAATACGCAGTACAGAGCAGGAGCCCATGAAATGCCTGATGCAGAAAAGATGGCAGGACAACATGCCAGAGCCTGCCTGCATGAGTTCATAAAAGTCAGTCCTCTTCCCAAGTCTATGCTGAGTGATGTCAGGTGGGTAGTTAAAAATTAGCCACCCTGGGAGTATTCATACTGCAGATATCAGCAGGCAATATGTAGTGTTTGCTGTATTTGGAGGACTTTCCGTGAAACTTTCACTTGTCGGGCATCGCTGAGTTCTGTCACTCTAATACCCCACTCCTGGTACCATATCCTTTCTTAGTGTTTGTTTCTATTGTTATAATTAAGTCTATTACCAAAACAACTTGGGGGAAAGGGGTTTATTTAAATTATATTTCCACATCACAGTCCACCATCAAAGGAAGTCAGGACAGGAACATAAGGTAGGAATCTGGAGACAGGAGCTGAAGCAGAGGCCATGGGGGGACACTGCTTACAGTTACTTTCTTATACAACCAAGGACCAACTGCCTGGGGATGGTACCACCCACAGTGAGCTATACCCTCCCCATGCCAACCACTGATTAATAAAATGCTCTGACAGACCAATCTAGTGGAGGTGGTGGTTCTCAAATGAAGTTTCTTCTCAAATTACTCTAGTTTGTATCAAGCTGACATAAATAAATAAGTAGATAAATAAATGTAATAAATAGCCAGCACACCAGCATACCACTAGCAGATCACACTTGACACAGGGAGGATATGCATTTAATTCCATACCTATATTCCAGTCATCATTACTCTTATTAATAGTCTTTACAACATCCATATTTGTGCACAGAGAGGAAGATGTATTCTTGGAGCTCTCCCTTATCATGGTTGGCTCACATAGCTTTTCTGTCCCACAGTTGAGAGACAGAACAAAGTAAGATTGGCAACATGTTCATTCCTTCCAGCATCCACGAAACACTCATTATGCCTTGTGGATAGGCTGTACACAGAGGTCTCCCATCCAGTCTCATGGAAATGGCTGCTGCCCTAGTATATATTGCTGTCACCATCCTCCAAAGCAGTGTGGTTCTCAACTTATGTTGCATGATGCACAACAACCCTTTAATACAGTCCCTCATGTTGGTGACCCCGCAACCATAAAATTATTTTCACTGCTAGATCATAATTGTAATTTCGTTACTGTGTAACTATGATTTTGTTACTGTTATGAATCGTAATGTAAATATTTGTTTCTCCAAAAGTCTTAGGTGACCCTTGTGAAAGGATCGTTCGAGGGACTGAGAACCCCTGCTCCAGAATCTACTAGTTGAAGAGCGTTTGTTTCTGTGCACAGGACACTAAATGCTTCCCGTGAGTCTTTCTGGTTCCACCTTCTTCCCTTCTCTTATCACCTCTCTCCGCTGCAGAGACAGTAGTGTCTTCACCCACAAGAAGCTCACGTGGAATTCCCGGAAGAGGGAGCTCTGCGAGCACCTAGCTATCACTCAAGATATCTTTGAATCAGCCACCTCAGTTAGGCAATGAAAGACTTTCATAGTGTGTGAGAAAGTATGAGAAAATCATTTAATATGTATTAATGTTCAAGAGGCTGTTCCACTTTACTTCTAATCAGTGTCTGTCATTTTCACTGCTTCCTGGCTCAGAAGAAAAGAGGGAGCTTACTGTAAGCTGCTCAAGGCGGTGGCACCACACTGTCCTAGACACGACTTTGGTCATTGCTAACATGCATTCTCAGGTGCTAACAATGATGAGCCCAAGGCAGCACATGACAATTTCACGCACAGGAGATCATTTAGCTGTGTGAAGAGTCCTGTTTACTCTACCCACACAGAGGAAATGGAGAAACTGAACACATTCAAATGTTTACATCCTGTAAAGTCACGTTTTATGTAGGAAACCTTTAGTCAATTATGATGTGTGCTTAGCTAACCTAGAACGTGACTGCCATGAGGAAATCCTAGCTTAAGGAGGTTAATGGAGCCAAGGGACAATAACTGCCAGCAATGGCAGAATAAAGGATCCGGAGGCCAGAGATAAATCTGGTGATTAGAGATGTGTGCCATAGATAGAGAAGGGAAGAGGAATGTGTGTGTCAATCACAACTTACATTGCTTTCAAAAATACATTTTATTAGCTGGGTGATGGTGGCACACACCTTTAAGGCCAGAATTCGGGAGGCAGTATCTCTGCGAGTTGGAGGCCAGCCTGCCCTACAAGTGAGTTCCAGGACAGCCAAGGCTACACAAAGATAAACCCTGTCTTGAACTTCACCCCCCAATACATTCTATTAATTATTTGAAAACTTCTTACATGAATAAAATCTATTTTGATTCTATTCACTCCCCATTTCTCTCCGTAACTCCTCCTCCTAGGCCCTCCTCTCCTCTGTTTTATCCTTCCCAACATCATGTCCTTTTCATGAAAAAGGTATTGAATTTATTTAATTTAAACTGTTTTAGATTGCAATTGCTTTGAGACCTAGCTGACAAATACCGTTTGTAGGCATCTAAGGACTAACACTAACGGAGGCCCAGCCCGACCTGGGGGAACCTGGATGAGAATGCTGTGGTGAGCAAAGGCCCCTCTCTTCGTACGGTTTTCTGTTTCTGAGATTAAAAACAATAATGATGAAAAAGAGTGCTTTTTAAGTCACATGCAAAGAACAACATAAAAAACTTGATAATCTAAGCCTAAATAAGTAACATCAATTTGAATCAACTGTGGAAACTTAAGCTAAACAGTCATTCATTTAGTAATCATTTATTTAGAACCTATGTTGTCATGTACTATGCTAGGTCTTAGATAAACTAAAATTTATACAGTTTTCCTCTTTCCTCCTCCTCTTAGTCTAAGATTGAGAAGTTTAGACTTCTCTAATTTTGGTAATGTGCTAACCCTGGTCTTAGGGAAGTTTTGAAGGTCATGCTATAGGTTGTTAATTATAAACAATGAAACTGACCTGATAGCATTCTTAAAATAGAAACATAACCCCAAACATTTCAATGCCCATGAGAGTTGTTCTGAGACTATACAATTATGGCATGGGTTCGGAAGGGAAGTGTATGTACACATACAATTCTCTTTACTGGTTCACATTCTCTTCAGCCGTTCTCCCTAATGAGAAGATAATGTATGTTTACTTGTCTGAACCGACGCGCGTTATGCTTTCTAGTGGCAATGGAGTTCGGAGGCTTAGCTTCCGCTCTGAAGCTGTGACAGCTCCATGCTTCTGTTTTGACACGTCTCACACCTGCACATGCAAACAGAAGGCGAACCCACCACGGTAGTCTTCACGCCACTTGTGCAGGATGTGCTGGGCAGCTTCTACACTGTAAGTAATATCCTGGATCCTCTCTCATTGATTTGGCCTGCATTTGCAATTCTGACTGGCTCTCTTTATCATGCAGCAGAAAAAATGCTTATTCTTCAGTTGGTCCTGAGGGCAATGTCCATCCATTGATGGACATCCAGGTCGTTTTAAATTTCTGGCTATTATGACTAGAGTAGCAATGAACATAGCTGAGCAAATGTGTCTGCAGTAAGATGAAGCATTCTTTGGGTACGTGTTCAAGGATGGTAGAAATGGGTCTTTTTAGAAAAAACTTTGTTTATTTTATGTATATGAGTGTTCTATCTACATATATAGCCTGCATGCCAGAAGAGGGCATCGGTTTCCATCATAAATGGTTGTGAGCCATTATGTGGTTACTGGGAGTTGAACTCAGGACCTCTGGAAGAGCAGCCAGGCAGCCAGTGCTCTTAACCAGTGAGCCATTTCTCCAACTCTCATAATAGATCTCGAAGTAGACTGATTTCCACATTTCTTAGCCTTGCTGATTGTGGTGTGTGTGTGTGTGTGTGCGTGTGTGTGTGTGTGTGTGTAATCCTACCTCTGTACTAGTCTCCTGGAAAAGCCTCTTCAAAATACAAAACAAACCTGACACAGTGTTTCCAGACTGGTCTCAGTTGAGCTGGCTGTAACTGTGCGTGTGCCATTGTTTTGTTGTCACAAGGCAGGTGTACACGTATGCCGCAGGAAAGAGAATCCCCTGAACTCTTCGGTTGTATTTTCTGCTAAAAATTTCCCAGAGGTTTCGTGTATGTCTAGGGTTTTATAGGCAAACAAACGTGGATTCAAATACTAGTTCTCCATTTAGCAGTTGTGCTTTTCCATAGGATTCTTTTTTTCTCATCTTTTTATTAAAAATTTCCATCTCCTCCCCTCCTCCTCCCCCTTCCCTCCCCTCCCTTCCACCCATACCCCTACTCCCTCCCTCTCCAAGCCAAAGAGCCATCAGGGTTCCCTTCACTATGTTAAGTCCAAGGTCCTCCCAACTCCCCCTAAGTCCAGGAAGGTGAGCAACCAAACTGACAAGGCTCACAGTGAGCCCGTCCATGCTGTAGAGTTCATGCTCATCGCCATTGTCCTTGGTTTCTCAGTCCTCCTCCACCGTCAGCCACATTCAGAGAGTCCGGTTTGGTCCCCTGTTCCATCAGTCCCATTCAAACTGGATTTGGTGGTCTCCCGTTAGATCTGTCCCACCGTCTCAATGGGTAAACGCACCCCTCATGGTCCTGACTTCCTTGCTCATGATCTCCCTCCTTTTGCTCCTCATCAGGACCTTGGGAGCTCAGTCCGGTGCTCCTATGTGGGGCTCTGTCATTTTCTCCATCCAACGCCAGGTGAAGGTTCTATGGTGATATGCAAGATATTCATGAGTATGGCAATAGGATCTGGACATTTCTGGCACCCTCTCCTCAGCTGCCCAAGGAACTAGCTGGGGCGTCTTCCTGGACACCTGGGAACCCCTCTAGAAGCTAAATAAGAAGGTGAATCCAAAGAAAAACATATAGTTATCCTCCTGGATATTGGAAGTAGACAAGATTGCCGGACAAAAAATGGGAACTTGGGGGTGGGGTGGGATGGGGAGATGGGGGATGGGTAGAGAAAAGTGTGAAGGGGAGGATGGGAAGAGCTTGGGGGAATAGGATGGTTGGTGGGGAGAGAAAAGTGTGAAGTGGAGGATGGGAAGACCTTGGGGGAATAGGATGGTTGGGATATAGGAAGGGTGGATATGGGAACAAGGAATTATATATCTTAATTAAGGGAGCCATTCTAGGGTTGGCAGAGACTTGATTCCATAGGATTCTTTAAAGAATATTATTGCTTCCAAGATAGTCTAGGCTGGCCTTGATTTTGCGATGTAGCCAAGGATTACCTCGGTAGACTTTGTCATCCTCTGGCATCCACCTGTGGAATACAGGTGTGCATCTTCACATCTGTTATTTGCAGTGCATTGGCTCAAGTTCAGGACTTTGTGGAGGCTGGGAAGGGGTTCTATTAACTGCCCCATGGATTTCTATACCTTCAGGCTCCTAGTGCCTCACGTCCTAAGAGGTGATGGTGATGTTCACCTCACAGTGTTGTTGTAAGGGTCTGTTTAATATAAGAGCATATACATGCTTAATAGATGTTTTCCTCTATCCTCTTGGAGCTATGTCAGGTCGTAGAACTTGCACAAGAAGAGGCATATTTGTTAGCTGCCAACTCTTTATAGTTTCTTCAGTGAATCAGGTAACTCAAGGTTGGCTGTTTCTAGTAGAGGGTAAGACAGACACAGAGGTGGAACATTTATGCCTTTTGCTGTCTTTTTTATTTTATTTTTATTTTTTGGTTTTTCGAGACAGAGTTTCTCTGTGGCTTTGGAGCCTTTCCTGGAACTAGCTCTTGTAGACCAGGCTGGTCTCGAACTCACAGAGATCCGCCTGCCTCTGCCTCCCGAGTGCTGGGATTAAAGGCGTGCGCCACCACCACCCGGCCTTTTGCTGTCTTTTTAATAAGCTACCCATGATGGTGGGCCTTCCTGTCTCTTGTCATGCTTTGCTCTCTTATGCAGATAAATACTCAAGCAGAAGATCTATCTGAAGTGACTGGTTCTCTGAATGACTGAGGTTGAAAAAAGAAACATGCCCTGCTCCTGGTACATGTTGAATCTTCCCAATCCCGATCCCAGCTGCTGCTTCTGGGTATCTGCTGGGCAAGCAGCAAACCCAGGCAGGGAATGAATCTCATCTGTGCTCCTCTGATATAGCTCATTGTCCCAGTAATCACAGGGCTCAGGGGATGTGGTTGAATGTCTGAGTATGACTATGGAGTACTCTGAAGAACCTGTAGGTCATAACCCCTTGGGGGAAGTCAAGTGACCCTTTCATAAGGGTCACCTAAAACCATCAGAAAACACAAATATTTACATTACACTTCATAAGAGTAGCAAAAATTAGTTATGAAGGAGCAATGAAAATGATTTCATGGTTGGTGGTCACCACAACATGGCAAACTGGATTAAAGGGTCACAGCATTAGGAAAGTTGAGAGCCTCTTGCTTTAGATGATGGTTTCAAAATGTGTATAAGAGAGAGTAGGAACACAAGGGTGCCTGGAGAGGATTCAGTGGCAGCTACCATTGGTCACCCACCAGAACTAGGTAGTAAGACCCTGTTGTTGAAGATACTATACTTCTTGGTTGCAGAATGCAGAAAATTTATGCTGGAGCTGAGCTAGAAGCTTCCTCCTTGGTGACTAGCCTTTATAGTGTGTGTGTGTGTGTGTGTGTGTGTGTGTGTGTGTGTGTGTGTGTGTTCGTGTGCCAGCAAAAAGGTCAAACTCTTCAGCACAGCCCTGATCCAAGGCAGGATGACTTGTCATCTCTTTTTTTACTGTGTAACTCTGCCCTGACCTCCCACTGTGACTGGAAGCCTGGGAGACAGAACCTGCTCTCTCTGCCTGTCTTCCATCACATGGAGATTGTGCAGGACTCATCTGTTGGAACAAGAGACCTGTGCAGCATGGTCAACCACTAGTTGGGGGAAATTCCACAGATCCATAGGTAAATAACTGCTTGCTGATGCTTGCTCTAATGCTTCGGGGTGATTTATGCAGTGCTATTGCACCCATTGATAACCAATACAAGGGCTATCACTTATAAAATGCTTACCATGTGCTAAAATCTTTACTCTTATTACTGTTTGACGCTTGAATCCATGAATTTTGTATCCAACCTTTCAATCAGTTGCAGACAGAAAACTGTATCTTTAAAAGTATCTCTTTTCAACATGAACAATTTTTGCGTTATTGCTCTGTCAACAGCATGGTAAAGCAATTATTTGCAGGACATCTATATTGTATTAAGCACTGCACTGGTACTGCACTAAGGATAGAGAACAGAGTAATCTAAAGCAAGAGTGACTCCAGATTTGAGTTTCCCACTTCTCTCTCTATGTCTTGCATCTGTTTGTAGTCCGTGCTCTGTCTGTTGTGTGTGTCTGATCTGTCCTCGCAGCCTATCCCTAAGAAAGGGATTTGATCTGTATTTATTGAAAAGCACAGAAAACATGCTATGGGGAAGGAATGAAGAATACTTCTCAGAAGCACTCAACAAAATTTTTCAAAGCAAGAAATTATTTCACGACAGTGGAGGCTGACTGAGAAGCCAAGGACAAAGGCACTGGGCTTTGATTCTTCTGCATGGACGGGCTCTGTGGGAGCCTTCTCAGCTTGGTTGATCACCTTCCTGGACCTGGGGGGGAGTTGGGAGGACCTTGGTCTTAACATAGAGTAGGGAAACCTGATGGCTCCTTGGCCTGGAGAGGGAGGGAGTGGGGATATGGGTGGAGGGGAGGGGAGGGAAGGAGGAGGAGGAGGGGAGGAGATGGAAATTTTTAAATATAAAAAATAAACCATGAAAAAAAAAAGAAAGAGAACCACTGAAGAAAAAAAAAAGAAATTATTTCACTGACTGACCCAGTGGCCCACACTAGTACTCTAAGCCAAACATAATTGACATTAACCCCTATCCACACGCTGCTTCCAACATTTATAGTGGGTATTTATTATTTAAGATTGCTTTCAACCTTTTGACTATTTTCAGCACACGATTACCGTAACATGCCAACATTCACACATATATACATTATTCTTGGGCAGGGTGATGGGTATTAACATAGCTTTGGATTAAAGCTATGCATTTAGCTTAGGTTCTTAAAGTTAAATATGTACACCATCTATGATTACATGGGAAATGAAAGACATCCAGGTGGGTTGCATTGCTTTCTTAAAGGCCAATTAAATTTAAATAGCCTGAGCAAACAGTAGGACAGCAAGTCACATACACAGTCATAAGTGAACCCAAGGCATATTATTGACTTGGTTATTAGGCCGGGCAAATTTTAATCTCTTCCTGCTGTGAGAGATATCTTCAGAAAAAGACACAAGATACTATGAGGGGGCTAGAGAGGATTTGAAGTGCACAGAGGCTGTGCACAGGTTCTATGTAAATCTATAAGGTTTGGCCTGGTGGTGGTAGTGCAGGCCTTTAATCCCAGCATTTGGGAGGCAGAGGCAGGTGGATCTCTGTGAGTTCAAGGCCAGCTTGGTCTACAAGAGCTAGTTCCAGGACAGGCTCCAGAGCTGCAAAGAAACCCTGTCTCGAAAAACAAAAAAACAAAAAAATCTACTTGGTTTTGGTAAGGGGTATGGGTACTTGTGGACTATTGTCCCAGTTAATAATGAAGGATAGTTAAGTATCACAACTTCTTTAAAAAGTCCCCTGGGGTAATATTAATTCTATTTTATAGACAAGAAACCTTAAGTGGAGTAAGAGAAGAGAAAGTAGCTTCATATGTTCCTGAATCGGAACTGCAAGACAGGCAAGCTGTCTGCCAGGGGACTGCCAACAAAGGACTTCACTGTTCTGTCACTGGTGACCATGACAGTGACTGATGAGTCGGTGATTTACAAACAGGAAGTGTCAGAGGGCTGCTCCATGACCCTCAGATTGGTTTTGTATATATTCATATTTATGTTTGTGTACTTCAGGCTTCAAGGCAAAATGTATCTCTCACTGAAAATCTCACAAAAAGGCTTAGAAGACATTTTAACAGGTGATAACTATTCCTATTATTATTTCTGAATGAAATTAATTAGCAAAATATCATTTCCACCAAGGTTGTTGTTGTTACTTGTTTTTGATACAGGGTCTCAATATATAGTCCTTGGCAGACCTGGAAGTCACTATGTTGACCAGACTGGGCTCAGACTCATAGAGATCTGCCTGCCTCTGCCTCCCAAGTGCCCAAGATAATTTTTATATCGCTCCTCAACCTTCCACTGTTTGATACTCTAGCCCTAAGGGAATGGTTCCATGATCTCACTGGGATAGGAGTAGAGGGATACTTTTTCTTCCGTCAGAACTGACATGGTTCTGATGGTCTCATCTGTATTCGTTAATTTTTTTATTGTCAACTTGATCCAACATAAAGTCACCAAGGGAAGATGTAAGCTCAACAGATGAATTGCTCGTACCAAATCGGCATGAAGTCATGTCTATGACAGATTGTCTTTATCGATGATTGATGTGGGCAGGACCCAGCCCACTGTGGGCAGTGCTGAGCAGCATTAACTCGGTTTCTGCTTCAAGATCCTTCCCTGAGTTCCTGTCCGGCTTCCCTCGATGATGAACTATGACTTGGAAGTGTAAGATGAAAGAACCCTTTCTTTTTAAGTTGCCTTTGATTGTGATGTTTATCAGAGCAACAGGAAAGAAACAAGATTACTCATCCAAGCTTGCTTCTTCTCTTCTCCGAGACAGGAAATCCTGTGGATGGATGAACATAGGGGGATACTGTTGAACTGAATGACCACTCTCCAGGAAGCCAAGGCAGATATAAACCACAAGCCGGGCAAGATAGCTCTGTCTCACAAAGACTTGGACTTTTAAAATGAATTGAAGCTTTCATCCTGCTGTTTTCCCTCCAGACGCCTCTGGTAGCTTAACCAAGTTAGCCAAGGAACTTCCTTCGTCAGAGAAATCTGTACGTCTTGTCCACTGAGAAGACAGTGAAGTCAATGCTGTAATTTAGGTCTACGAAGGGCCATTTGGGGCAGATGATTTCGTTCATTTACTGTCTGTTAAATAGTGTTAGCAAAGCATGAAGGACGGGGGAAGACGTGGAGGTAAAGTATTAAAACAGAAATAAGTCTTCGTCAAGTCCTGCAACTGCAGTTCCCAGACCCCAGCAGGCTGCTGCAGCATTTTCCCGTCTATGCACGCACAAGGAATCCTTCCTGGACCCCAGCCTGTTTGACGGCTATATTTCGACGCTCCATTTAGACCCGCACAATGTAGATATGATAGGAAATGTGGAATGCTGTCAGAGAGACGTCTGCATACGGCATCTTCCTGCAGGAAAGCAATCATGGAGCTAAATGAAAGGAAATCGAATCTTGCTTGCAAGAGAAGGTGTTTTGACATTGCTGTTGACAGTTTCATAATGGAACACTGGTATTTTGGTGATGATCCAGGCTGTACCACGCACCATGGGCACTTCAATTTTGATTACCTAAGAGGATTATGCCTCCTGCTCCCCTCTGTGTAGTAATGAGACTGTCTTCCACCCTGACACGCTTCTCCGGGCTTGACACCTTTCGTGGGTCAGTGAAAGGGCTCTAACCTCATTTGGGTTTCTCCACAGTCATCCACTCAGAAGTCCACAGCTGCTCCTAAGCTAGTGAGTCAGAGCTGCGTTTGGCGCTTTCGTGGTTCTGCTTTCTGATGGGGGGAACTGTATCTTACACAGGGTTCAGAACAATCTGGAGTCCAACACCCCTCGAAACCCCCTTGTTAGCCATGCGGCACAATGCTGTTTTATCCGTCATTCAGGCCAAGTCAGCGTTCCTCCCATCTCTGGGACAGATGGCTGGGTCCATGGCTGGTACCAGCTGAAGCAGTTGGCTTCTACCGACGGACCATATTGTTTGAGAAATAATCTTTCCACACATCAGAATCACATCTCAGGACAAGATTTCGACTCTTTGGGGGAGATGAGAGAACTGAAAACTACCAAAGGACCCAGATTGCTATCTGCCACCCCAGGCTTGTTTGGAGAGCACACACCCATTTTGGAAAACTGCTCTGTTTTCAAATCCCCTCCCTCCCTGCTTCTTTCCCTAATCCAACTCTGTCAGGGGGGTCTGCAGGCATCGACATCGCGGCAGCCCACACAAAGGGAATGAGAAGACGTCAAGAGGACTAGGACATCAAGGTGACAACAATGCCACCCGATACAGAACCTCAGCCCGTAATGTCCAGAGGGATGGATGGCCACTGGGTGTGCTGCTTGCTTTACCATTCCCCTGCCGTTGGGCTGTCCACACAGAACCGTCACCAGCCCTATGAGGGAAGATTGTGCTCCGTTACTTATGCAAGGAATATCTTTCTTGATTTTTATTCAGTTCAGGTAACTCTAGGAGCACCCCCATAAATCAGCCCGGTGAATGCAAAATGAAATTCCAACCCACGGTGTTTGATTTCCATAGCATAAATCCCCCAGCAGCTGACTTTATGTTCCCCACAGGAAGTCCCTGGAGGTGAACCTGGTGAACATCATTAACCCTCCCTCCTGTTAGCTCCAGCAGCCAAAGGCTCCCTGTGTCTTATCTCGCAGTCCATAGGGCACAGTGTCTTCTGATCCATTGTGCTTGGCATTCAACGGCTATCAGGCATGCAAGGTAAATTTCTAGAAACTGGGCCCAGGTTCATACCAGATCTGCACAGAGAATGTGGTATTTCTATTAAAATGTTCCCTGCAAGTTTTGAATAGTGGAACTAAGAATTAAATAAGTCAACATAGAAAGTACTTTGTATTTTTTATATTTCTTTCTTTCTTTCTTCTTTCTTTCTTTATTATTTATTTATTTATTTATTTATTTATTTATTTATTTATTTATTTATTTTATATTCTGTCTGCTTGTATGCTTGCAGGCCAGAAGAGGGCACGAGATCTCATTACAGATGGTTGTGAGCCACCATGTGGTTTCTGGGAATTGAACTCAGGACCTTTGGAAGAGCAGGCAGTGCTCTTAACAGCTGAACATCTGACCATCTCTCCGGCCCAGTACTTTGAATTTTTGAATGGAGCAGGAAGCTGACCTAGATCCACGCCACTTGGTTCCACTGTCCCTGTGTTTTTTCCTTTGCCCCCACTTTCGGTCATTTTATTAGTATTTTATGTATCATGTGAATAGCTTTATGGTGTGAGGGTTTTATTTTTTTTGCTTTGCTTTGCTTTGCTTTGTATAAAAAATGGATGGCTAGATGATAAAATACCATCCTTCCTTTCTATGTTGACTTTGAGAATGGCGGGTACCATTAAGAACAAAGCACCATGCAAAGAATGTAATGTGCATGAAGTAGATTATAATGAAAAGCTTTATAATAACTATCTTCACTGGAGTTTCCAACCGTGACAAAACATCACAACCAAAAACAATTTGGGGAAAAGAGGGGTTAATCTTATCTTACCGCTTACAGTCCACCATGAAGAGAAGTCAGGACAGGTACTCAAGAAAGGACTAGAGGCAGTAACAAAAACAGAAGCCATAAACAAACGCTCTCCCTGGCTTGCTCAGTTTGCATTCCGATATACAACCTAAGACCACTTGCCCAGGGGTCAGCACTGCCCACAGTAGGGTAGTCCCACCCACATCGATCATCAGTTAACAAGATGCACAACAGGCTATAGGCTTGCCCACGGGCCAATCCGATGTTGGGTTTTTTTCTCAACTGAGGTTGATGACTTCAACTTGTTTCAAGCTGACATCAAACCAACCACCCCAATAACTTGCAGTGATGGCATACAGGTCTTTCCCCATGGGCCAGTCTAGAGGCAGAGCACATTTTTTGCCATGGAGACTTCTTATGGACCCTTCCCAGAAGCCTCCTGTTCCTGTCTGCTAAAGCAGATGTTATAGGATAGAAGGTGATCCATCCCCTCCAACCTAAGCTATTGCTTAGACCCAAACTACCAGTTCTACCCAAAAACTAGTGGAGGGGATTACTCAAAGGCAAGAGCTGCACGTGGTGCTTTCTCGAGACCACGATCATAGGGCTGTTGCATACAGGCATACATGAACTATGTATTTAAAGTGATAACGTGTACCTCTGCCTGTTGATTTATGGACCCCAGTGCCAGAGAGTCTGGGACACCAAGTCAACAGAAAGGCTCAAGAAGCAGCATTTCTAGTAAGTTCTCACAGCTGACCATGGTCTGGGTGAACAAAAGGGAGACCCTCACTTTGTCCTAGTGGCACCTGCAGTAATTCGCCTGTCTCTTTACCTTCGCTATGAGACATTCCAGAGCAACTGGCTGTCACTGCTAAAATTCGTACTGTTGAATCTTTTGGCCTTTGTTTTCTTTAAGTGTTTAATCATTGGTGATTGCCTGCAACCTGCCTGTTCTCACAGTAACTCTCCAGTTCCATTTTAGTGGTGCTACTGGGGTTTGAACCCATGGCTTTTTGGGTCCGAGACAAGCATTCTACCTCTCTGTTACCTCCCTACCCTCCGGTACCATTTTGCCTGTGGCCTGCGTTCAAGACATTTGGCAATCGTTTCTTCTTGGGGAAGCGGTGAATGAGGACAATTATTTCTAGGACCATATGCTAAAACCATAGACTGCTTGCCTAGGCCAGGGGGCTTTCAGGGGCAGGACTTCCCAGTGCTGTTGTTTCTATTTCAGAAAAGCATAAGGAATGTGCAAACAACCCCAAGCTGCTCTGGGACTGCAGACTTTATGGATTGTAGATTTTTCAGTGTTGAAACCAAGATGGCCCATGGTCACTCACGATGGCCTTCCAGAGCTTCTTCGCAACCTCTGGAGCTTGGATTTTTCTTATTCGCAGAAGGAATTTAGCAGATGTAATTTATTTAAGGACCTAAAAATGAGATTATCCTGAACTATCCACCTTACCAAGCTCACGTTACCAAGGAAGCAGAGGAATGTGAAGTTCACAGAGGAAGAGTTGGAGATAAGGCTGCTAAGACTACAGAACAAAGCATGCCTGGGATCCTAGCAGGAAAGAGAGGAGGAGGAGGAGGAGGAGGAGGAGGAGGAAAAGAAGGAGGAGGAGGAGGAGGAGAAGGGAAAGGAGAAGAAAGAGGAAAAAGAGAAGGAAGAGTGAAGAGGAGAAAGAGGAAGAGAAGGAAGAAGAGGAGAAGGAGGAGAAGGAGGAGAAGGAGGGGGGGGAGGAGGAGGAGGAGGAGGAGGAGGAGGAGGAGGAGGAGGAGGAGGAGAAGGAGGAGAAGGGAAAGGAGGAGCAAGAGGAAAAAGAGGAGGAGAAGGAAGAGGGAAGAGGAGAAAGAGGAGGCGAAGGATCTCCCCTGGAGGCAGGCATTTCTCTTCCTGCCTCATCTTCTTCCCCTTCCTCCTTCTTTTTCTCTTTCTCATCTTCCTGTTATCTGCCTTCTCTGCTTTCTCCTTTTTATTCAGCCCCCCCCTTAATGTGCTGTAACACACACTCTCCAGATTCTACCCTTGCAGTCCCCAATGTCCCAAGTGTCTATGACGTTTCTGTCTTTGTAACCAGCACAGTGGAGAGCTGAGATGCTGTCAGCAAACGAGAAGGTCATCCCTCTGTCCACTTCCTGTTGCAGCCCTTCCTTCCTGCCTGGGGAGGCTGATACGTGCTCCTTCAGTCCATTTTCTCACCTGTATCAGTTGGGAAGTTATAGAAACATTTCCATGTTTAGTGATTACTCTTCATCTTACAGTTACCTCGTTTCTCCATCTTCTTATGAAACAGAAGCACCATTCTTCCTTGCTGCTATTACCATTTTGTAATAGAAAAATGTTTTAAAGTTCAGAAAATATACCAGCATTTCTGTACAATCCCTATTTGCCCGAGTTTTATTTTAGTGTTGGGGGGGGGGACGGTTCTCAGGAGGCCAGATGAGGGCCTCAGATCCATTAGAACTGGGGTCACAGGGGTTGTGAGCAGCCCAACATGGGTGCTAGATGCTGAACTCCATTGCCTGAAAGAGCAACAACCCTCTTAACCACTTACACACCTTCCAAGCCCTGACCGCTGTTTTATGTAGCCACTCCTTCCTCGAGATTTCCTACTTTTCTTCCTAAGGTTCACTTTTAGATGTTCTCTCAGTGAAACACTGTAGGTAACAAATGATTTCTGGTTGTGGACATCTTTAGTAGACTTATTCCCTCGCTAGGCGGATGTTTAGCCGAGTACAGAACTCTGGGTACAGTTACATCCCCCAGTTCTTTGAAGTACGTTACTTCCTGCATTGACTTCTGACATCTGTTGTTGACAAGAAATTGACTCATCTTCGTTAAAATTCTTTCCTGGAAAATCTGCTTTTCCTCATTGCTACTTTTCGGAGTTTTTTTCTTTATTGCCGTTCTGCTGCTTTTCTGGTGTGCTGGTGGCGGCTGCTGCTTTTAGATTGATTCTTTTTTTTCTATATTCATCCTCATCATCTATTTCTGCTCGGCAGACCAGTCATGGCTAAAATATTGCTGTTGCTTCATCCTCTTCCTTCTCATCTGAAAATTTATCACCTGAACATTACACTTGTCAATCAACTCTTTAGGTATCGGTTTCTCTGACAGAGGTGTTTGTCTCCTGCTTCCTCTTCCTATTCCTTCTGTGAAGTCTTCAGTGTATCTTTCCGTGTATGCAGACTTTATTGATTAGAATCCCTGAGGTTGTTCATTGCAATGAGTGTTTCCTTATTCTTTCTTATGCTCTCTTCTCTGAGAATAGTAAATATAATTATTTTAAGTTGTTTATAGATTTATTTTTAAATGAAATTTATTATTTAAAAAAACTTGCAAATAAAAGCATTGCTCACCAAAGGTAGCCAGGCCCAAAGTATAAATTATATATTATAATTGGACTAAAATTTATGATCTATAGTGAAGATTCATTATTTAGCTGCATTGTGCATGGTGGATTCGTCCAAATGCTGATTCTTCCAAATGTTGGCTGTTGTCATGAGACTTTCCTCTTCTCTTTTGGAGTTGATTGAGTCTTTAGCTTCTCTGTCTCTCTGCCCCCACTCCCTGCCACACACACACACACACACACACACACACACACACACACACACACACACATTTTTAGTATCCCTGTAGAACAGTAGATCTAGACTTTCCTAACACTTCAACCCTTTAATATAGTTCTTCTAGTTGTGGTGACCCCAATTATAAAATACTTTTGTTTCTACTTCAAAACTGTAGTTTTGTTATTTTTATGAATCATAATGTAAAAATCTGATATGCAAGATGTTTGACATGCGACCCCTGTGAAAGGGTCATTTGATCCTCAAAGGGATCGTGACCCAGAGGTTGAGAACCACTGCCCTAGCGTAACCCTAGTTCAGTCTTAGATCACGCTTCTCTTGTCACCTCATGCATTGTGTTCCTTAGGACAGAAGATGCATGTTTTCCGCTAATTGTCCCAACTTGTCCCAGGTCTTGACTGTGAGTCTGCATTTCTTCCTCCTCTTACCTGGCTTCTTGCCTTTGTCTAAGCTCAAGATGCATTTAGTCACCCTCTTGCCCTTGAAGCCTTCCTGACCGTGCATTCTCATCGGGGCTTCCATGCACACTATTTTGTTATGTACTGTATTACCTTGAGAATAACTGTCCACGTGATCTTATATGATGGTAAACTTCCTCATGTTACTGGCAGATTTAATCATAATATATCTTGTAGAATACCTAGGTAGCTTATGCAGCTAAATCAATCAAAAATGCTCACAAGAAAGAATAAATAAAATAAAAATGATAGAGATAGGGCTAGGGAATACAGTTCAGCAGGCAGAGTGTTCGTCTGGCTTGCACGAAATACTGGGTTTGATTTCCCGGTACCATTTAAACCAAATATAGCAGCATATACCAGTAATCCCAGTATGTGAGAGATAGAGGCGGGAAGACAGAAGTTCAAGCTCATCCTCAACTCTACAATGAGTTCAAACCCCATTTGGGCTAGAGATCCTGTCTCAGGAGGAAAACGTGGTAGAAACGTAAGTAAATCTCAGTGTTTGGTGAATGTGTATTATGAATAACACATTTAGAAACTACTACACAGCTGAATCTTATAAAACTTCCCTACTTTATAGTCTAAGATTTATTTATTTTTATTTTATGTGTATAAACACTTTGCCTGTATGTATGTATCTCTATGCCTGGTGCCCCTAGAAGCCAGAAAAGGGAGTTTGATTCCCTGGACTGGAGTTACAGATGGTTGTAAGCAGCCATGTCGTGTTGGGAATTGAACCCCGACCCTCTGAAAGAGCAGCCACTGCTCACCCTGGAGTGTCTTTACATCCCTATCTTACCTGCTTTCTACTGTGCTACCCTAAGTCAGAGTTCAGCACACACTGCTTCAGTTTTGGCGTTAGGTCTTTCATTGTTTCCTAAGAGTTCTTCTGCATGTGATGAAACCAGGCTCTAGGTGTTAATTACATATTATTAGAGGAGAATAAAGTCCACTAGTGGAGTAAACTCCTTGGTTTTGTAAAAGCAGTGTGACAGCTTTGCAGTGGATAGCAGCTCATATGCTTCCAGGACTTTCAAGTAGGCAGAACTCCAAGACTTCCCCAAATATCATCTCCACAGTAGAGTAAAAGTGCTACTATCTAGACGGATTTGCCAAATCTAGTAGAAACGGGAGAATTTATGTCACTGGCAAAGTTTGCAAAAAAAAAAAAAAAAAGCCCCATAAAACCGAGTGCTTAGATTTTCCCAAAATTCATGCTTGTGAATAAATTTTTAGCCAAATCTGAAAACACCATCTGCAAACTTTTACACCCAATGGATTCCAAGAATGCAGTGTCTCCAGCTTTCTTTTTCCTACACACTGAGCTCATGTTAATTTTTCTATCATTAGGAAAATATTACATATTAACAGTAGAGCTAAAGATGAGGACCTCTGTTATATTAGTGTTTCTCTGAGATTGATGCATTCAATCTCAACCTTAAACACGAAGATTAACAACTAAAGATAGTTTTAGGAAGTCCCTGAAACTGACGAGATTCAGTAGGCCTCTCTCTGCCAAACTAAGCACTAAAAACTGAGAGTACCTCTCAGACCCAGGGAAGCTAAGCTGCAAAGACTCTGAGACCAGACCAGCTGCCTGGAAGAAACAGAAACCAGCCAAGCTTCCTAGAAAAGGTTTAGACTAAAGGGACACTCTCCAGCTTGTCGAGCTGTCTTCAGGCTGTTCAGTATGCTCCAGGTTTCCAGCTTTTGTGAGTTGTCACCCATGCTGGGGTGGGCCTTGATGGTACAGCTGTCTTAAAGTCGTTTATGCTCCTGTAAGTAACCCTTCTCACATATCCCTGTAAGTTACCCCAGGAAAACTCATGGACTTTAGCAGTATTGGTAGTTTGGTCTGCTGTGGGTTCCCTTTCTGGGGTGAGTAGACATGGGGGTTATGTCTCCCAGGAAAAGTCTTGTCCCATAACAGCTTCTCTATTGGTTTGTAGTCTGTGTTTTTTTAGCTAGGGATTTGACATTTAACAAAAAAAGTTTACTTTGTTGGAAATTTTGAGGGCAGAAGTGTAAAGAAACTATCATCGGCCTTAGAAACACGGAATGCAAAAGTGTTAAAAAGTATAAGAACTTGCTTGTAATCTTCCAAAGGTCAATGTTGGAGCTTATGAGATGACTGAGCAGGTACTTGATCCAACCCTGACAACCTGAGTTCAATTTCCATGACCTACATGCTGGAAAGAAACAGCCATCTCCCATATGTTGTTCTCTGATCTCCAAAGGCAGGTCATGGTGTATACATGCTTACAAATAAATAAATACATGGTAATACTAATGAATAGATATAAAAAAGTCAGTCAATTAAAAATAACCATGGTTGAAAGTAACCTAAAAATTAAAAAATACAACAACAACAACAAAAAAAAAACAACTACAAGACATAATGGCCAAATGAAAAGTACATGTCTTGATTTATAGTTCAAGACTATAGCCATTAAAGGCATTTAGGAAAGAATTCAGATTGTTATATTAATATAAGATGGGATTATATGATCCTAGGAAATTACTGATAAGGTAGATAATGGTATTGTGGCTCTATAGGAGGATTTCTTATTTTCTTTTTTTAAACATGCTATTCTATTGATTATTTGGGAGCTTCACACAATAAACCTGATCACATTCATTTTCCAGTTCTCCTGGATCCACCCCACCACCATGACCTTGCCCCGCCCCCCAAAAAGAGCAGATTTTTTAAAAAGTTCAATTTGTGTTGCCCTTGAGCCCACTGGAGCATGGTCAAACTCCCAGTCACAAACTCTTAAAGAAAACTGAGTCTTATCTCACTCTGCCAGGAGCCATCATCTGTGAAGACCAAGACTTCAGCATTTCTAGCACAATTTGTCAGAGTCCTCTTCAATGCTGCCTGTCTAGACTGTTTCTTTTTGGGGTGGGGGCAGGGAGAGTTTATCAAAGACACCGTCGATATCTCTCCTTCTCAACTGTGTGAGTCTGTAGTCGTTGACACCATTGCAAAAGAAGCTTCCTTGCTCCCTACAATCAGCAGCAGCATAGATCACGGACTTTCACATGGTCTCTGGTGACAGCACGGGGCCACAAATTTCAACATGGTCTCTGGGCTGCCATACAGACCATGAACATCAACACTGCACTTGGCTCCATCACGGCCCACAGGCACCAGCATGGCCCTCAGCAGCAGCATGATATAAACAGGATGTCCTTATTCTTAGGAGGTAAAGGATGAGGATTAAGTGGCTGAAGTATGTGCTGTCTGCAGTTAGACAGGAAGCTTTAGTCCGGTGAAGGTGACAGGGGATGGTAATAATGATAACAGCCGTGTTCTGGTTGGTCTTGTAGCTGTTTTAGTTTGTTTTCTTGTCAACTTCACACAAGCTAGAGTTATCTTGGAAGAGGAACATCAATTGAGAAAATACCTCAATCAGATTGCCTAAAGGCAAGCCTACGGGGAATTTTCTTCATTAATGATTGATGTGAAAGGACCCAAGGTGCCACCCTTGGACAAATGATCCTGGAGTGTCTAGGAAGCCAACTGAGCACGCCCTGGGAAGCAAGCCAATAATCAGTGTTCCTCCAGTTCCTCCAAGGTCTCTGCTTCAGTACCATGGCTGGGGTCCTGCCTTGAGCTCTTGCCTTGACTTCTCTCAGTGATGGAGTATGTCCTGAGTGTTGTAAGCTGGAAGAAACCATTTCCTCCCCAAGTTATTTTGGTCCTGGTGCTTTATCATAGCAATAGAAACCTAGGACAAGCGGCTCCTACCACTTGAAGCCTGCTATGTGTCAAGTAATGTTTATAGTAATTAAGTTATGTTTCTTCTATAACTTTTGGTGAGGGTAGCTGGGCTCATATTTCTTCTCTGATAAAACTGAGCTATTAAGGAGCCAAAGTGCTGCTTCCTTATGTGAGGACCAAATGAGATAAGTGAATGTGCTCGAAGCTGTAAAGTGCTCTACAGATGCAAAGTGCCTTTGACTTGGTTTGAAATATCACCTGGAAGAAGCAGGGGGGAAGGGTGTTTGCAGCCTGCTCTGTAAACCCTTCCTGCAGCTGCCTGTGAACACAGACTGCTGGGAACCTGGAGGGGGATGAAAAACACGTTTTCTGATGAGATTGCAAGAGATGTACTGTCTGTTGCTTCACAATGTTCTACATTTTGAGTTTCTCTGCCTTTGTCCACATCCCTAATATTTACACTTGGGTGTTGTATGCAACCTAGGGCTTAGAATCTGAAAATTAAGTAAAAAAAATGTAAGGAATTGCTAAGATCATAAGCTATGGTGCTGCCTCTCTGCTTATTACAGGCCAGTGATGTTTATCTATATTCATGAAGACCCATATTTTAAAAATATGCTTTAATATATCTCACTATCAAATTACAGAAACAGCATAAAAACAGTCAATGTCAAAAACATACTGGTATGTGGGGCAGCTCTGTGAAAAAAAGTACAGTCAATGGATGCAATCTGCTGTCCCCAAAAATGCATCAAATGCTTTTTGTCACTGTCAGCAAGGAAATTAACATGGTCATGATGGCTCATGCCTGGGGTCCTAAAACTTGGAAGTCTGAAGAAAGAGGATTGCCTCAAGATCAAGGCAAACCTGAACTACAAAGATTTTTCAAGATCCTGCCAATAAAGAAATAAACAAGTAAATTTGGCTTATAAATCCAAATGCTGGCATTTCCTAGAGAAGTTTAATGGGTTCATTATTAATTTTTATGTGTGTGTCTCTGTGTGTGTGTATGTGCATGTGCACATACAAAAGCCACAGCCACAGTGAAGATGTTAAAGTCATAGGACAACCTCGAATGTTGGTCTTTGCTTTCTACCTAGTTTGAGACAGGGTTTCTTGTTGATCACTGACATGATTAATAAAAAACCAGAAATAGCTATTGGGGTTCAACCTGAAGATCAGAAAAGCAAAACAGTCAGCTACTATTTCTTACCTCAGTCCAAAATGGCAATCCTGCCTCCAGAAATCTCAGAATGAGACTGTATGTGAGCGTTGTCTCTTCCCCTTGTATATTCCTCTCAGTGCTGGGATTAAAGGCGTGCACACTACCACCCAGTTTCTATGGCAAACTAGTGTGGCTACTGGGATTAAAGGTGTGTGTCACCACTGCCTGGTCTGTAAGGCTGACCAGTGCGGCTGTTTTACTTTGAACTTCAGGCAAGCTTTATTTATTAAAATACAAATGAAATATCACTACAGAGATCTGGTTTGAAGTCCTGAGTAATTTATTGATGCAGATGTAGAAAGGGACATTTGGGAAGTCGAGGGAACCCCTAATAACATGTGTTTTCACCAAACAACAAAATAGCCAGCCTGGAAGGATAAGCCTTCATCATTCCTTTCAGAGAGGATACAGGCCTTTGTAGCCAGTTGTTTCTCCTGGTATTCCCTTTGCTATTTTGCAAGTGGTCAGTTTTGCCTGAGCCTTGGCTCAGCAATACCCCTCCCTCACTTACCTGTGTATCACTGGAGTTCAGGGAGATGGAGTTCTCCCTGGTCTTAGAGAGCCCCTGTTGTGTGGGTCTGCAACCCCAATCCGAAGTCCCAAGTTTGTTAGGAGCCTTGTGGAGTGGCTCATGCAGTTCCATCGAGAATGCCCAGTCTGAGAACAGCTAACTGTTTTGTTCCATACAAGAGTATGAAGAAAATATGTAAATCACCATAGAACAATAGCCTCAGGAATGCACACATTTCAGAGCAACAACAGAAAGGGTTCATTTTTTGTTTTCAATACCATCAGACATCAACTTTAGGGAGACCTTCCTTCCCCTATTGCAACAGGATCCCTCAACTGTGTTACCTGAGATACAGGGGTTAGTGTCTGCAGGTGCTGAACCAGTCGAGCTACCAACTTGCTTTAATCCTCCTGACAACTCTGCCCTTAGGAGACACAAAAGCCTGCGAAATGAAGGACAAAGGGGAGGGGAGGGACATAAGTCCGGGGGAGAGGGGTGGAGAAGGGACTATGTCCTCTGCCTTTGTTTACTTAGGAAAATCATATCCACACAATACACACTTCCAGCTTCCCTTGACCTCCAGAAACTAGGAAGGAACTGGAAGGCCCCTACTCTTAACATTGGAGCTATCTATTTTGTAGACATTAAGAAACTAATTAGGAATCAAGCTGTAAGGCAAGTACGTTCTTTTATTTAGCAATTCCACATGCGTGAGTTTCCCCTAAGAGGAATCCAGGTGAATCATTAAAGGGCTCACCAAATTTCGTATCGCAGAAAAGAAAGACAGTACGACGTCCAACAATAGAGGACTGATTAGGTAATTATGATTAGCTGGCCTGTGCAGAGATGAAATATCATGGTATGTTCTTCTGGATTTTAGTTAGCTAATTATTCATTAAGATGACTATTGATGGAGTAATTATTGTTAAGCAAAGATATATGATATAGAACAAGAGGCCGCCAGGCAAGCCCACTGTGTCTGGCTAAATGACAGGAAAGCTAATCAGTGAGATGCCGGTCACTGCCCTTCTCTGCGTGACAGTGGTATGGCTGCCATCTTTTTTCTTTTGATTTGCCATTTGGGGAAGGGGTTAAAGAGATTATGTGGCATTTTGATAATTAAAAATTTGTTTTTATTCAGAAGAAAAATGTGTTCTCTTTGTAAGATTCACACTCTCCTTAGTTACTTGCTTAGATAAAGAGGGGTCTTTTGCCTGGAAAGAGATTTCCTCATTTGAGGAGGAAACACTATAAATCGCGGCTGTGTTGACATCAGAAAACTCCAGCCCACAAGGTAAGGCTGTGGCATAGGATGAACTTCGTGATTATGTGGTTTGGCCATAAAGATCATAGGCATTACCTTGTGCATGTCATGAGATGTTAATTCTATTCTGAATTTTATCTCATTCATATTATTGAGTCACTTCGACCATGGCCCTGATGCTCACTTGAGGCTGCAGGAACATTGTAGCTTCCCTGTCTTTCAATGGGAAAACATGCTCCATCTCCTCATCTGTTAAAGACAAGCATCATACTTAGGGCAAGAGTTCCTCAAAGAGGACAATAAGTTAATGTACATAAAATGCTTGAGACAAGGCCGGGGTACAGTGAGTTCTCATGGTGCAAGCTCTTACTGATGTGGTCAACAAGAATAAGTGGTTTACTTTCACAAAGCTCAGATGAGCCTTATTTTCCTGATCACTCTGTTAAAATTCTCTTTGAGTTTACAGAGCTGTGGCAACTCCCACTGGAAGCGGGAAGCTCTGTGAAGCACCATGGCAGCGACGAAATAGCCCAGTAGGTTTTGTTTGACAGTTCAGAGATTAGTGGGCATGTGGCTGTGGCCGGATATTCACTGTGCAAAAGTGCTGGGACTTGCAGCCAAATATGTGGGAATTGGGTCCTGGTTGGATTGGTGCTGTTACCATGGGAATGGTTCCCTTATCACAGGAGTGAAGTCATTATCACGTGTACGGTCCTTACTTGCTGCCCTTCATATTGTGGAGGGCCTCATCAGATGCCAGTGTTGGGTTCTTAGATTTCCCCACCTCCAGGATGGATGAGCCAAATAAATGTCTACCATTTATAAGTTCTCCAGCCTGTGGCACTCTGTTGCAGCAACAGCAAACAGACATGTATTAAAACTCCTCAAGAGAGTTGGAAATGTGCATTTTGTAGGGAATCTTCGCTGATCTCCTCTTCTGCCCCTTCCACTTAGCAAAAAAAAAAAAAAAAAAAAATTAACTTGCTCCTTTATCTAAATTCAAGTGAAAGAAATAAATACTAAGTTTAGGCCCTAGTTTTAGCAACTTCAGTAATATTTTTTCATGTTTACTAAGGAAATTAACAAAGAATGGAGTAGATACTAAAATCACATTGGTAACTACATTGTCCATAAAATGGAAGTTACTCCCATCATCCAATTTTACATTAGAAATATATTCTTGATATGAGCAAATGATCACAGCATATAATAGAAATTAAAAAATGGCAGACTGCAAGCAACGTATAACTGCAAAAAATAGGAATAATAAGTGACAATATTTATTGTTTATCTCATGACAGGCAAATGAACTGAGAGATATAGGTATAGACATAGATGATGTAGATGTAGATGTTTTTGTTCACTTCCCAGTACAACCCTAAGAGTAGGGGTGATTGGTGATTGTTTTCCCCTCTCATTAGAGCTGAGTAAAGTGAACTATGAATAACTTGCCCAAGAATCAATCACCTGGGGGCAGAATCTAGGTGTAAATAAATCTAAATATCAAGCATTTGGACATGTAGGGAGGGTGAGCGTATGTGGGGAAAAGGTGTGTCTGGAGGAAGAGGAGAAAGAGAAAAGGGAAGAAGTGGAGAAGGGAGGAACAGGAAGAGGAAGAGAAGGGGGAGTAAAAAAGAGGAAGGAAGAAAAGGAGGCAGAGGAGGAAGAGGTGAGGACAAGTTGGTGATACTGGTTTTCGTTTGTTTTGATTTGTTATGTATTGTTTTGTTTTTTAATGTATCATTCTCTCTACAGTGACAGGCCTCTTCCTGTTATGTGCTGTTGCCCCAGTGGCTGCAGCAAAGGCTGAACATCAAGAGGTGACAGTACTTCTCATTGTCCTTTCAAATCAGTTTCTCATCACTGTTAGATCCGGTGACATAAGAACAAGTTCTTGAAGTTAGCCCCTAGGAGTGGCATTTTCATAGTCAGGCCAGTTGTTCTGTGCAGTTTAGAGAAACATCTGCAATAACCGTGCTTTCAGTTTTGAATGAGTGAGTTTATTAAAGAGTCTAGAGAGAGATGTGTGTTGTGGATATTAGTTGAAGATATGGTACATTTGCTTATGCTGTGGAGTGTTTGTTTAATGATGAAAATGTGTGTTGCATTATTTTTGCTACATTTGTTTAACTATGTGAAGTTGTGTTACTTTGCCTGCCTAAAACACCTGATTAGTCTAATAAAGAGCTGAACAGCCAATAGCAGAAGGATAGGCAGGGCTGCCAGGCAGAAAGAATAAATAGAAGCAAGACGAGGCAGGAACAAGAAAAGGAGGAGAGGAGGACATCAGGGGCCAGACACCCAACTACATAACCAGCAATGGAGTGAGAAAGAAATAAAGTTATATAGAATAGAGAAAGAGAAAAGCCCAAAGGCAAAAGGTAGATGGGATAATTTAAGAAAAGCTGGCTAGAACCTGAAAACAACCTAAATGCCCTTCAATCAAAGAATGGATAAGGAAAATGTGGTACATTTACACAATGGAGTACTATACAGCAGGGAAAAACAATGACATCTTGAAATTTGCAGGCAAATGGATGGATCTAGAAAACATCATATTGAGTGAGGTAACCCAGAAAAACAAATATCATATGTACTCACTCATAAGTGGCTTTTAGACATAAAAGAAAAAACAGGCTACAATTCATAATTCCAGAGAACCTAGATAACAATGAGGACCCTAAGAGAGACATATATGAATCTAAACTACATGGGAAGATCTCCTGAATAAATTGGGAGCATGGGGGCCATGGGAGAGGGTAGAAGGGGAAGGGAGAGGAGTGGAGAAAAATATATAGCTCAATAAAAATGATAAAAAAATAAAATAATAACAATAATTTAAAAAGAAAAGAAAAGCTGACTAGAAACAAGTCAAGCCAATGCCGGGCATTCATAAGAAAGAATAAGTTTCTGTGTATTTATTTGGGAACTGTGTGATGGGCACCCAAAGAGTAAAAAATAGAAAATAAAACTCAACTACAGAGATGGAAGCCACAATAGATAACAAAGCATCAGAATAGGAGTGTACATTACCCAGCAGAGAAGACTGGAGTAGCCTGACTGACGAGCAAATAAAGATACTACAATCAAACCAGGGGCTTATAAATACCAAGAGAAATCTACCTGGGAAGCTGAGACTAGGTTCCTACTGAGCTTCCTCGGCATTGGTGAGCTTGCTGTTGCTGAACTTTCCAATTGCAGACATTTTTATATCACAGGATACACTCTGCTGGAAATGGCTTGCCTTCCGTCTGTTCCCAGTGACACAATGTTTTCACTCGGGCTATTTTGCCATTCACTTCCTTCCCCGCCAGAGTTATAGAGGTCAGCCCACCACCAGATAAGAGACCTTAGAGTTTAGTTGGAGGCAAATAATCTCAGGTCCAGAATCAGGGACTATGCTGTTTCCAAAGCCAGCTCCTCTATATACTTGAGCAGCACATGACCACTTGCCAGTATAATACACATCACAGCTGGTGGTGAAGACATCCTCTGCAACTGGCCAGGGAAGATCTCCCAGTCCTCCCAGAAGTGGGCAGACCTCAGCCACCTGTCACCCCAGCGGCTGGAGGGCCTACAGGAATGGCCTCAGAGATGGACTCTCCGTGACCCACAATGGCAGTCTATGGAAATATTCGTGTGGACCTAGTGGTATCCAGAACCCTCTCATTAACTGTGTCTGGTTTCCTTCCATGGCATCTTGCCTTCCGTGGAAGTCCTTCAATCAAGTCTTCGGTCACCAACAATGTCCATCTGTACCAAATGTTTAAACATAACACCTCACCAATTTTTCTCTGAAATATTTGTGGGAAAGTGAAGACCCGTCATCCCTGTAGTAGCAAGTAACAGTACAGTCGTTCAGGAAGTTGTTCCAACTCTCATTACCATGCGAGCTGCTAGCCTGGCTGCGGGTTAGTAGGAATGTCAGGCTCTAGGAACTGCCTCACTTCTGGTAAAGCGAGTTACTTTCCTGCTTAAGACAGGGTATTAGCATTCAACAAATTAGATCACAGCGGGAGCAGCCTCAAAGCTCTTCTCAAATACACTTCTTTTTTTTTTTTTTTCTTTTTTTGGTTTTTCGAGACAGGGTTTCTCTGCAGCTTTTTTAGAGCCTGTCCTGGACCTAGCTCTTGTAGACCAGGCTGGCCTCGAACTCACAGAGATCCGCCTGCCTCTGCCTCCCGAGTGCTGGGATTAAAGGCGTGTGCCACCACCGCCCGGCTAAAATACACTTCTTAATGAATTACTGCATGTGAATAATGTTTACAGCGATGGCCACATCATATATTCATTTAATCTGTGCAAACTTGAAATATATTGGTATAGTGAAATTAACACAAATTTGCGTTTGGGTACCCCTTTGGAAACGTTGTAGGATACAGATGGTATTTATAAAAGATGAGGCAGGGATAGTGGTAGGTATACACCTTAACCCCAGCAGAATCTCCACTGCTTTGGGAGGGAGGTCAGTCAGGGTCACACACTGAGACTTTGTCTCAAAAAGAAAAAAAAAAAGTAAAAATAGACTGAATACGTACTGTAGTTTGGGAATAAATTTAATTTTTTCCAGGAGTAATTTTGGTTATGAACATTTTTTTTTTTTGAGATAGGTCCTCACTCTGTCTCAAGGTAGCCTAGGATTCACTGCATAGCCCAGGCTGACCTTGAACTTAAGGCAATCAATCCTCTTGCCTCCGACTCCCAAACGCTGGAATTACAAGTGCTAGTCACCATGCCAGTCTATGCCTGCTTTAAGCAGCACCTCCTTCCTCTTGCCTTGTTCACCATCACCACTAGGACCTTAAGGCAATGGCTGTCAACCTGGGCGTCATTACCCCTTTTGGTCAGTTTGTAGCGATAAAAACACATCCTGCATATCAGATATTTACATAATGATTCATAACAGCATAATTACAGGTATGAAGTAGCAACAAAAATAATCTTATGGTTTGGGGTCACCATAACATGAGGTACTATATTAAAGGGTCACAGCATGAGAAAAGGTTGAGAAACCTTACTTTAAGATATGACTCTATTGTTATTATAATAAATTAATTACCATATTTCCCAGGTAGGTGAAGCACTACCAGTTAGTGTAAATACTATTGGCAGTGAATTCAAGGGAGCAGCTGCTTTTCTTGGTTAGATTTGTGAGGCTTACGTCATCTTCTGTTAATATTGCATGTCCATCCTCACAGGGGACCAGGTAGTGCTATACTCTAAAAACACCCTTCCTTTCCACTGGGATCTCTAAGTTGTCTGAAAACTCATTTAACTGAGTATGTGTATGTGTGTATTTGTGTTTGTGTGTCTACATGTGTCTATATGTGTCCATGAGTTTATGTGGTGTCCATGTGTCCATGTGTCTGTGTGTCTATATGTGTGTATGTGTCCATGTGTGTTTGTGTGTCTGTCTTTCTGTGTCTGTGTGTGTCAGTAGTAATGGAACATGAAGCATGGTGGCATTTTCATTGATAGTAGGAGGGCTTGGGCTTGTTTTTCCTACACAGAATTTTAACATTGCCTTTGTAAAACAGAAATCTGAATATGTTCCTTTTCCATGCTTCAAATCCCTTGGCAGCTTCCTGTTACAAGAAGAAGTCCAGATTTCATGGAAACAAGACTTAGAGACACTCAGATTCTTCTGACTTTTGTCTTTCCCCTGGGTTATTCCATTGCACCAGACACAGGTAACCCTTGCTCCAGGCAGCCTTCTGTGTCTCTGGGTTCTGCACTGCACAGTCTACTGGCCTTGAATTATAAACAGTATTTTTAAAGATTATTTTAGAAACTGTTGTTGTTTTAGAAATAGGGCCTTAGATAATCCAGGCTATTCTTGAACTTACTGCATAGCCAAGATTGGCTTTGAATTTCTGGTCTTCCTGCCCTCACCTCTTCAGAGCTTAATTTACAGATCTATGCCACTATGCCCCGTTGATGAAGTGCTAATAACTGAACCCAGGGGCTTGTACACACTAGGCAGCATTCTACCACCTTATCTACGGTCCCACACCTCATAAATATTATTGCTGACAAGCTTACATCAGACTCAATATGTACAGACACGTTTCTTGTCACAATTCCCCAATGATAGAGCAAAGTGGGTGTTTATATAACATTTACATTGTACAAGGTAGGACAAGTAACTTGGAGATGAGTTAAAGTATACAGAAGGATGTATATAGGTTATATGCAGACATAAAGACATGTCATACAAGGGACTTGAGCATCTGAAGATTGTAATAACCAAGGAGTATTCTGGAACCAATCATGCTCCAAACCTAGTCTTTGTCCCTGTTGTCTTCTTTGCCAGGAATTCTGTCACAAACGCTATCTTCTGTGGATTTAAAGATCTTTCTAGTTGCTTGTTTTTATTTGCATATAGTTTTTGTAGGTAGTGCTAGATTTCAAAAAGATGGTCTCTTTCTCTTTCAAGTTTCTCATGTACTTTGACCATATCAGCACACTTCTTCTTATCCCACCATTTACCCTTCTAATCACCTTCTCCCCACCTCACTTTTTCTTTTATGACATGTGTATGTGTGTGTGTGCATGTGTGTGTGTGTGTGTGTGTGTGTGAGTTGATATGCCTATATAGGATCTAGGACCCACAATTAAGAAAAATTTTTTTTCCGAATCTGGCTTATTCTAATTAATGTAAGGATCTAAAGCTGCATCTATTTCCTTGTAAGCAATATAATTTTATAAATGGAGGTGGAGCTTTTCCGTCCCAATCACCCAGTCCCAAATAAAAACACAAAAACTTACATTAATTACAAAATGTTCAGTCTATTACTAACTAGCTCTGACAACTGAAATTAAGCCATTCCTATGAATCTGTATTTTGTCACCTGGCTTGTGGCTTTATCTGTCCTCTAGCATGTCTTGTTCCTCTGGTGACTGACTTAAATCTCCCCTGACTCTATTGAAATATACATAGAGTATAACAAAATTGACTTTAAATTTGTGTCAATAAAACAAAATCCATACCAATGTAAAATATGTAAGATTAATAGTTGCTTGCTGAATTAAAATAGATTCCCCCATCATTTCTATATATATCCCCCTTTCTTCTTTTTAAAGAGATTTCTGAATTTAACCCTTTTTTGTTTAGCCTTTTTTTTTTTTTACTATGACCAGTAACAATTTGTAACCAACCTCTCCTTAAATAAAAACAAACATTTATAAACAATAGTTTGGGAGTTTGGGCATAGTTCTCTAGACTACTTACTGCTTATTGGTAAGTGCTGGTGACCTTTGAGGGACCCTGAGAGTATTTAGAATTATGGTAAAGTCATGACTGGAGTTTTCTGTGAGTCTGGATCATCTCAGCCAGCAGCCTTAAAGCAGTTTTGGATGTAGAACTCAGGGGACACTGCAATAGAATGGCTGTGAAATGTTGGGTCATCTGGGCAATCCATTCTCACTGGAGATTTTTCAGGGCATCTTCCTCAATCAAACCTGATTTTTTTTTAACCCAGGATGAATCCAGACCCTCTTATTTCCTGAGGAAATAGAAACAGAAACTCTTTTCCAAAGTAACATATCGTTAGACTTAAATTTTGAAGTCAAGATATTTTTAAAATATATAGGTTGTTTTAATTTAGTAGCTTTTGCAGTTAAATGTCACTCAGCAGTTAGCTCATTAAGAGTCTAAAATTCCAAAGAAAACACAATAAAATATAGAATCCAGACTCTCTGTGTATTTCCCATTTTTTCATGGCTTATTATATATTTGTTACTCTATTCCCTTTTTTGAGGACTTTGTTATTTTTAAATCATTTTTTAATCTATGACTTTTCCTTCCCAAGTCTATGCACATTTTTAAACTCACTGTGACCTATCAGAGGCCTTTATGTCTGAATCTGTTCTTACTATGTATCTAGCCCTTTTTGTCTGTATGAGCAAAACCCTAAACTTACCATGCTTGGCATGGCTGGGAAACACCTGTCTGTATTATGGCAGCCTGTGTGAGATCATGGGAATCTGCAACGCTGCAGCTTAAGCATACCACAGCCAAGGGACACAACTCTAATACTGCAGCCTGCACGAGAGACATGAACTATGAAGCTGCTCTTGGGTCTGTTTTTGTGTGTTTAGAATCCTGTTTAAAGCTTTTTCAGGCTTTATGTGGAAATTCTTGCCCCCTGTTGGGTGCCATATGTCAAAACAGAGGTAAAAATTTTCTGTCCTAACCACCCAGTCCCCAATAAATACACAAAAACATATTAATTACAAAATGTTCAACCTATAACTAGGCTTTGAAGCAGCGAAGATTGGAAATAACCAAAAATAGTCCTTTTATAATTACTCAATTTTAATACAAGGGGAGATAAGGGAACTTACAGAACCAAGGGTCCAGCGGAGCCGAAGGTGAGCGCGGGGCAGCGCAAAAGAATGGGCCGCCTTCCGGCTCCCCAATCCTATTTAAGGGGAATGCTACCCCGCTGGAGCAGCCACGCCCCTGAACGCAGGGATTGGGCCAGCTGCCCCAACAAGGCTTATTACTAACTAGCCCTTACAACTTAAATTAACCCATTTCTGTGAATCTATGTTTTGCCACATGGCTTGTGGCTTTCCCTGTCCTTTAGTATGTCTTGTTCACTGTGGCAGCTGGCTCACATCTTTCCTGACCCCGTCCTTCTTCCTCTCTGTATCAGCTTGTCTTTACCTGCTAGCCTTGCTATAGACCAAATAAGCTTCATTATCATCAATGAGTGGAATGCATATTCACAGCATACAGAAGGATTTTCCCACATCATAGTTTCATTCTTCTTTGGCTGAATGAAATTTTATTGTCTTATATACCATATATTCTTTATCCATTCTTCTGTTGACGGACAGCTGGGCTGATTCCATGACTTGGCTGCTGTCAATAGTGCCCGATAAACATAGATACCGTATGTACATCTTAAACATCAAGGTCAAATGTCACTTCATCTGTCATAACATCCCTGACTCCCTGAATCAGATTTAGCAATGCTTTCTCTTCCATATCTTCAATACATTTTAATGTGTCTATAGGCAGTTATCAACTGTTAAAATGAAACAAGATCTTTAAACATCCAAATACAAGCACAGCCTAAGTTGAGGCAGCTGCTTTAGGTCCTTTTGTAGTCCCAAGTTCAAGCATAGTGCTTGAACACAGGAGTCCTATAAATGTGGGTGAATAAGTGGCAGGCGAAGACATACATAGTCTTCGAATTCAATTTAAGTTTCTCTTGATATGGGGCCAAAAATAAGCAGCACTCCAATGAATTTCTCAACAAATAGACATAGATTCCTGTAAAATCTATGTGTCTATGTTTGAGTGCACATTTATGTGGCTAGCTAGCATCTATCAATTTTCCCAAGGGAATTTATACTGCAACTTCTAAGTCCCCAGTATAATTCAGTCTCTTCAAAAATCTAAAGCTTTCATTTCTCTGTCACATGATTAAAACAAAAACAAATATAGAGAAAAAATAGCAGAGCTCTAAAGGACTTGGCTTAAGTGCCTTACAGGGTCTCGCAAGTCTAGAGCCGAGCTCATCCCCTCCCATGTCCTGTGTGGAGCCATCAAATGGGCAGTGACAAGCTAGGCAGATTCTTCTTGCTTCCTGTTGAGTCATGGCTCCAACTGAAGGAAGTGACCTTAATTTGTGGATAGCTTGTTGTTTGAAATTGGAAGCTACATCACAGCCCAGTTAGTTGTGGCTTTTCCTTTCTAGCCTCATAAATTTCCCTTATGTTTGCAGCCAGAGTGAGTTATTCACCGTTTCCCAATCTGGTGTTTGTGCAGCATCACAGGCAAAAGTTAATATGCGCTCTGGCTGCCCCAGGGACTCCAGCGTGGCAATAATGATAGAATTAATCTATCAGTGTGGTCTCTACAAAGCACCTCCAGGCCAGATTCTTGAACTGAAGACAGAAGGGAAGAGAAAAGATCTGTTGGTACCACCACCATTATCTAAATGGATGCAAATGAAGCCAAATTGAAATTATCTGGCTTTTAGCAGACTGATAAGAATCAACAGAGCTACCATTTGCATGTTTTATTGTCATGGTGACTCCAGACTCAATGACTGAGCAGGGATCCAGACACATCAGGAAGGTAATTGATCCTCACATTTATTTTCAGTCTTGATGGGGAGTAGCAAACAGCTAGGCTTTCTGAACATTTGTGAGCTTCCTAGCTGGGAGAACCTGTCAACAGTTTAGGAGAACTTGGCACCGGTACCAGCGAGCTGAGTCCCACCAGCCACCTTTTCCTGTTAGTTCATGTCAAATGGTGGCTTTCTGTGCCGAGTAACTAACTTCTGTTGAACACTAAGCCTAATTCTGGTGCAGCACTGAATTCTTTCCACATATTTCATCGCTCCAGTCTCCTGGTGCTGGGGCAGAGTTCATCTTCATTCCAGAAGGGAAGTTAGTAAGCCAGTTCGCATGGTAAATGGGTGATTCCAGATATAAAAACACATTTGGCTGATTCCAGAGCTAGAGTCGTGGGCACATGAAGTCATTTCTTTTTCTACTGGTGAATCATCCGTTCGCCAGCTCTTTCATCTGGTAAAATTTATTGAATACTTACTAAAAGATTGTTAGTTATTAGGTACATGAATAAAGGATAATATAAATATTGTGCCAGACTCCAAGCCCTTGTCTGTAGTAAATATGCTAGATATAATAAGAAATAAAATGTCTTTGTTTTATAAAACCATCAGCAGGGGTATTTTTTGTCATCTTACTCCTTCTCAGTGACGTCACTATTCCTACTCCTCTTCATCATCATCATCATTGTCATCATCGTCATCATCATCATCATTGTCATCATCGTCATCATCATCATTGTCATCATCGTCATCATCGTCATCATCATCATCGTCATCATCGTCATCATCATCATTGTCATCATCGTCATCATCATCATCATTGTCATCATCGTCATCATCATCATCGTCATCATCGTCATCATCATCATCATTGTCATCATCGTCATCATCATCATCGTCATCATCGTCATCATCATCATCATTGTCATCAGCAGCAGCAGCGAGACTCTTTATGAATCTTCTATGTGGCTGTTACTAAAAAAGTTACCATTTGCCTCCAGTAGTCCCTGAGGAAGTCTGCATAGACAATGTGAGCAAAGAAATTGTCACACAGAACCCATGCCACCCAGGCGCTTAAACCCAGGATTGACAGATCTTGAAGCCTTATATTTTAGTAACACATGTGTACCTATTCACGTTTCCATGGGTGTGTGTTCATGTGTGTGCATATCCATGTGTGTGCACAAGCACATGAAGGTCAGAAGGACAAAGGACAACCTTGGCTGTCCTTCCCCCAGTGCTGTCTACTTATTGGTTTTGTTGTGTTCAGAGAAGGCTCTGTTGCTGGCCTGGAACTTGCCAAGTGGGCCTGGGTAGCTGGTCAGTGAGCCCCTGAGACTCTGCTGTCTCCCTATCACCACCTCTGGGATTACAAGTCAGCGCCACCACACCTGGCGTTTGCACATGGGTTCTGAGGGTCAGATTCAAGTCTTCATGGTAACTGCAAGCACTTCGCTGTCCAAGCTGTCTCCTCTCTCCCGAAAGCCTCATATTTTAATAAGAGTATCCCCCGAGGATGCTGCGGACATGCTAAGAAAACAATATCAATTTAAAGGTTTTTAAAAATGTATTATATGAGAGTTTCATATATATGTATAAAGTGTTTTTATCAAATCCACACTCCTCCCCTCCAACTACTCCCATCCATCTCCCTCCCCCCACGTTTCTAACTGCATATATTCTTTTTTAAATTCACCAGATAAGCTTAATGCTACCAGGATGTGCATGGGTGCAAAACTGTCCACTGGAGCATGGGCAGCGTACCAGAAGTCACATTTCTTTAAAAAAAACAAAACCCCTCCCCCAAAAGCCATTAATTGCCAACACTCCTTAGCCAGGGGCAGGACTTCATGAGCCTATCTCCTGTCATCCTGGCAACTCGACTGGCTTGATCTTGTACAGGTCTTACGGATGCAACTCCAGCTGCTGGGACTTCCCATGTGCAGTGGTCCTGTTGTGTCCAGAAGTCTGTCTGACAGCAGTCCTCTCCAACCTCTGGCTTTTTTTTTTTTTTTTTTTTTTTTTGGTTTTTTGAGACAGGGTTTCACTGTAGTTTTAGAGCCTGTCCTGGAACTAGCTCTTGTAGACCAAGCTGGCCTCGAACTCACAGAGATCCGCCTGCCTCTGCCTCCCAAGTGCTGGGATTAAAGGCGTGCACCACCACCGCCCGGCTCCAACCTCTGGCTTTTACAATCATTTGCCTCCTCCTCTGCAACAATGCCTGAGCCTTGGAGGTGGGATGAGTGACATAGCTGCTCCATTTAGAGCTGAGCAGCACACGGTCTCTTGCTGCACATCCATCAGTTGCGAGGGTCTGTATTGTTCGTCATCCACCTCAAAAACAGGCTTCTCTGACATGGGTGGAAAGCTGCACTAGTGGGAGACAAAGGTGAGCATTTAGGGGGAAACTTAATACCATTCCCAGCATGCTTGGGGAGATGGTTTAGCAGGTAAGCATAGTTGTTGCTTCTGCAAATGACCTGGGTTTAGCTCACAGTAGCTATATGGCAGCTCACAACTGCCTTTAACTCAAGTTCCAGGGGATCTAGGGTCTTCTTCTGGCCTTCTTGGGCATTTGCACACATGTGGTGCACATAAACTCACACAAGTACAACACAAACAAGTAAAGAAACAAAACAAGCAAACAAACAATAAACCTGTAATGATTATACCAATGCTGAACAAAACTCAAAGGAGTATATATCTCTTACTATAAAAATGCCTGCTCATCAAAAAAAAAAAAAGGATCTCTGTGAGTTCGAGGCCAGCCTGGTCTACAAGAGCTAGTTCCAGGACAGGCTCCAAAGCCACAGAGAAACTCTGTCTCGCAAAACCAAAAAAAAAAAAAAAAAAAAAAAAAAAAAAAAAAAAAAAAAAAACAAAAAACAAAAAAAAACAAAAACAAAAAAACAAAAAATGCCTGCTCATAGTCAGGTAGTGGTGGTGCACAACTTTAATCCCAGCACTCGGGAAGCAGAGGCAGGCGGATCTCTGTGAGTCTGGGACAACCTGGTCTACAAGAGCTAGTTCCAGGACAGGCTCCAAAGCTCCAGAGAAACCCTGTCTCGAAAACTGCAGGGGTGGTGGTGGGGGGAACAAAACAATTGCTTGTTCATGTTCATTGCTGCTCTGTTAATAACAACTGTTTCTAGAAAATGAAAACAGTTTAGATGTGCATCAGCTGATGAATGGATAATGAAAATGGGCTATGCTTACACAATGGAATATTATTCAGCTGTTAAAAAATAAAACTATGAAATTTGCAGGTAAATAGATGGAACAGGTAAATAATCATTGAGTGAAGTGACCCAGACCCAGAAAGACAAACACTGCATGTTTGCTTTCATACATGGATATGACCTTTTGAATCTTTAGATGGTGTGTTTAGTTGGGGCACTTGTCAAAGTCAGGAAACTAGAAAAGAGCTGTGAGAAAGGGGGGGCATCTTACAAAGGAGGAGAGCAGAACACAGATTACAGTTTAAAATGGAGCGGGGGGGGGGCGAATAATGGGGCAGAGGGTTAAGTGCATTGGTAGATAAGAGGGAAAGATGGAAGAGGAAGTGTAGGAGACAGAAACCAACACTAAAGACCTTTGAAAAAGCCACATAGAAACCTACTATTTTAGGAACTTCTTAAAACACATACACACATATACATAAAGAGTATATATAGAGTTTAGATGGCGTTATCCTATGGGGTGTTTTCTTTCCCAGATGCATAGGATAACAAACAAAAAGCCTAAGATTAGGTGTGGATTACCTCTTCTCCACTTGTTGGTCACTATCTTAGCTAGGGTTTCTATTGCTCTGAAGAGACACCATGACCATGGCACCTATTATAAAAGAAAACATTTCACTGGGGTGGCTTACAGTTCAGAGAGTCAGTCCATTATCATCATGGCAGGGAGCGCGGTGGCATGCAGGCAGACCTGGTACTACAGAAATCGCTGAGAGTCCTACATCTTGCAGGCAACAGGAAGTGGACTGTGTCACTGAGTGAAGCTTAAGCAAAGAAAACCTCAGAGCACACCCCTACCGTGACAGGCTTCCTCCAACAAGGCCATACCTACTTCAACAAGGCCACACCTCCCAATAGTGCAACTCCCTGTGAGCTTCTGGGGCCCAATTACATTCAAACTACCATAGTCAGTGAGGTTCCTAAGACCGGCTTGACCATAACACCTTATTGCTGAATACCCCACACTCTTGAGTCTCAGGACATGGAGAAATCAAGCTGGTATTGACACAGCAGCTTCATTCTGACTGGCTGGCTTTTATAGTGCTGGACACACTACTGAGGGAGAAAGGTTGTCAGCAGTCCCACCCAGATATGCACTCTGTGAGCTAGGATAATGATATCATAGGGTATCCCCTGGGTATGACCATGATACAAATGTTTTAGGAGTAACGATTTCTGGGTTTGCTTTAAAGAGTCAGTGTAAAACAATGGGGTTCCAACAGATGGAACAGAAGCTGTCGTATGTTGAGGGCTTTATTTCTGGAGCTCCTTGAGACTGACAACACCCTCTCTCATGGAGGGGTCGATGTTGTCCCCCCTGAAGGCCAGTCTTTTTCCTCTGTCTTTGTACTGGAGGAAACTGGAGCTCAGAAAAAGTAAGTGACTCACCCAAGTTCCCCAGACAACAGGTGCAGCATTTAAGCCTGGCCTCCTTGGCTCTGAAGCCTAACATTTTGCTTACTTCATCCTGCGTCTTCCCAGTAGAAATGTTCATTACCAGAAGACAAAGCTGCCTGAAAGGTATCCCCAAAATTAATAGATTGAAGGATCCAGGCTGCTGTTAGCTTCAGTTAGCAAGGACTTCCTTGTCCTAAGACTCATGAGGTTTTATTTTTTTCCTATTTTGAAGATGCTTGAAAAAATGATGGTGGTAGTGGTGGTGATAAAAATGCTCTCTCTGTCTCTGTCTCTCTGTCTGTCTCTCTGTCTCTCTCTCTCTGTCTGTCTGTCTGTCTGTCTCTCTCTCTCTCTCTCTCTCTCTCTCTCTCTCTCTCTCTCTCGTGTGTGTGTGTGTGTGTGTGTGTGTGTGTGTGTGTGTGTGTGTGTGATGGAACTGGGAAAGAAAGCATCCTCAGAGATAAAAGAATTGCCGGGGATCTGGTAGGTCCTACTTGAGCTAGGTAATAGGCTGTGAAGGTCTGGCTCTCAGGCACTGATAAGAGCTGGCTTCCGGAGAGGTGAGCAGCCAGGGTGAGTCACTTTCAAGGAGAACTTCTATGTTTAGCTTACCCTTCCACCTTACATATCCCAAAACAAAAGACTTGTCACTCGTGGTCTCCCCTGGAGTGTTGCTGGGCTTCAGATTTAAACTCAGCTCCAGAGGTTAGGACAGAACGTTGGAAGGCCTGCCAAGAGAGAGGAGCAAGATCACTTAGGATGCATGATCATGAAGAGCTGAGTGTGACCCCCCAGTATCCTGGTTAAAACACAAGCACAGTGACACATGTTTGTTCTCCCAGCACCAGGAAGACAGAGGCAGGTGAGTTCCTAGAGTTCTCTAGACAGTCAGCCCGAACTAACTGGCAAACCAGGCCCCACTGAGACACACTCTCTCAAAAAGCAGGGTGGTCACTGCCTCAAGAATGACACCTGAAATTAATGGTCTCTGGCCTCCACATGCACACACATGGATAGACTCTTATGTGTACACACACATGGATAGACTTTTATGTGTACACACACATACTTCTGCAACAGACCCATGCGCACAATCAATAACAATGAGAATAAGTCTCAGGTGATGAACATGCAGGCCATCCTCAACAAATGGACAGCTCTAAACAGATTGTATTATGTGAGATCGACTGAAAGGCCGATTGTACTTGTGTTGACTTCAAGAAGTGGGAAAGGATTAGCCACACAGGAAAAGAAAACACTCAACCCTCAGGGAAGGGATATTAAAAGTCACATCTCAAAGTGGCAACAAGATAAAGGGAATCGTGGGGCTCCTGTAGTGGCAGATGGCCTCTTCATTGGGTTTTTGTCATCATTCATTATTTTCCTACAGATCTTTTGGTCTTTGTGAATGATGATATCACACAATGTCAAAATTTATGAATTTATGTGTGTGTGATGTTTTGCATGTGGACAGCCATAAATGTGTGTGTAGGTTCATGTGAAAATGTATGCACATGTATGTAGAGGCCCAAAGTTGAACTTGGATGCCTTCCTCAATTACTCTCTATTATTGAGGCAGGGGCTTTCTGAACCTGAAGCTGGGGGATTCAGCTTGTCCAGTGTGTTAGCTTGGCTTAGGGATTCCATGTCTTTGCCTCTGGAATGCTGGAACTACAGGTGGATGCTTGGCTTTTCTGTGGCTCTGGGGATCCAAACTGTGGTCTTCATGCCTTTATCCAAGCATTTTATCCATGGGTCATCTCTCTAGTTCTATCTTTGTTTTTAAAGTAGGGTTTCTCACTGGCCTGGAACTTGCCAAATAGTCTAGACTGGCTGACCTGTGTGCCCTGGGGGATCCATCTGCCTCTACTTCCCCAACACTTGGATTACCACTTGCCTTTTGTGCATGAGTTCTGGAGATTAGACTTGTCTTCCCATGCTTATGATTCCAACAATGACAAGATGGGAGGTGGAGGCAGGAGGATCTCTGGGATAACCAGCTAGCCCAGTACCAACATTGTGACTCATAACCATATGTAACTACAGCATCAGCAATTCTTGCTGATACAAACCAAGTCTACATCTTTATAAAGAGACCTCTGTGCCTGGCAGTGTATTAGACATCTGGGGACTAAGTGTTAAAGCGGGGAAAATGATTTCTATTTGTAAGACTTTGGTGATGCTCTTGCGGAAACTTAGGAGTTTTTCTTTGTTACAGAAAACCTTCACGGACTTGTCTATTTGGGGTATTGTCTCCTCAGTATATGGTGACTCCATTTAGATTCCTTTTACACATGTATATATTTTAGGAAGCTTCTACAGTAGTAGGCTTCCATTTGACTTTGACTTTTTTTATGTCAGCTATTACTCCCCATATTCCCTCTCTACCCTGCTCTCTCATCCCCTCCCTATTTAATCCTCCTAGTCCAGTTTCTCCTTTTTCCCTTTCTAATACTATATTCTATTTTCCCCTTCCTTAGGAGATTCCCTACCTCACCCCAACTCCAACCATCCCTTTCTAGCTCCCTAGTGTCTGTGGTTACTTTAAATGAAACACATATATCTATAGCATAAAGACTAACATCCATGTATAAGGAAAACATACAATGTTTATTTCTGGGTCTGGATTACCTCACTCAGGATGATTGTTTCCTGGTCCATCCAGTTACCTGCAAGTTTCATAAATTCATTTTTTTCAAGACAGGGTATCTTTGTATAGCTTTGGAGCCTGTACTGGAACTTGTTCTGTGAACCAGGTTGGCCTCGAACTCACAGAGATCCACCTGCCTCTGCCTCCTGAGGGATGGAACTAAAGGTGTGTGCTACCATCCCCTGGCCTATGAATGTGTAGCTCAAGCTAGCCTCAAACTTGTGATCCTCCTGCTTCTGCCTTCTTCAACAAATCCTACCAGTGTGAGACACCACAACCAGCAATAATTTCAATTTTTTTTTTTTTGGTTTTTTTGAGACAGGGTTTCTCTGTAGCTTTGGAGCCTGTCCTGGAACTAGCTCTTGTAGACCAGGCTGGTCTCGAACTCACAGAGATCCGCCTGCCTCTGCCTCCCGAGTGCTGGGATTAAAGGCGTGCGCCACCGCCGCCCGGCTTAATTTCAATTTTTTAAACAGCTGAATAATATTCCATTATATACATGTACCACATTTTCATTATCCATTCTTCAGTTGAAGCTGGATGTTTCCAGTTTTTGACTGTTCTGAATAGAGCAGCAATGAGCACAGATGAACAATTACCTCTAGACCAAGATGTAGAGACCTTACAGCACTAAGTCATGGGAACTGAAACTCAGTGTCATCTTGGTCCAGATTCCCGGGCATTTGTGCCTGGACCAGTTATGCACATTCTCTGCATCTGCAGATGTGAGACTGTTGGGTGAGGATGTTAAGTACACAATGCATGCTATTTCTCATGACCATCACTTCATAAACTAAAGGTGTTGGGGCTTTGAATGTAAACTGCTCCCTGCAGTTTCATGTGTTTAAATACTTGGTCCCTGGTGGGGGCTATATTGGGAGAGGTTGTAGAAAGTTTAGGAGTTGGCACCTAACTGGAGGAAGTGAGTCTTTGGAAATGGTGATAGGGTAGAGAATTTGTTCATGACACCTTTTGCTGGATCTCTCTCTGCTTCTCGATCCATGATGATTTAACAAGCAAAATCCCAAGTTCCCTCTGCCATGTCTTCCCTGCTGCACTGATCTGTATCCCCTTAAACAGAAAGCCAAAGTGAATCCTTCCTCCCTTAAGTTACTTCTGTCAGGTAGTCTATCCCTTCCTCCAAAGGATTTTAGTGTCTTTTTTAAAAGAAAAACAAAGCACAATGTTTTCAATGTTCTAATACTTGAAAAATTAACCATTTTGTGCTTCATTTTTGCCCCCAACTTGCTATTGAGTAACAGAACGTCTGTTCTCAATCCCAGCCTGGAAGTCACTGGTGTGCTCAGTCACAGTGTGCTTGTGAAGGCTGTCAAGCATAAAGTGTTTATTGCCTCGAGTCTAAGTGAGACAGTCAGCAGCCTGGCAGATGCAGGGACTTCATGGAGATGGAGCTCTCTGGGGAGCATCCCAGAGTGAGCATCACAGACAGCAAGGGGGCACTTGGCTCCTGGGAAATGGGACGACAGCAGCAGGAAGAAGCTTTAGCCACCCCCTACCCTGTCCATGGGCACTGCAGGAAGTCCCTTGGGTGTGGAGAGGAAGCAGTGAGAATGGCAGGAAGCCTAAATCCTGATAATGACCTGGGTTGGTGAACTGAGCTCCAGCCTTCCCTGCCAGTGGGTTCCTGTGCTGGGAGAGCAGCAAGAAAGAGGCCCTGAGACCCCTGTGCCACCCACTGGGGAACCTGCTGTGCTTTCTACAGTTCACTCGCCTTTCTGGTCTGCCAGAGGCCCTGAACCCCAGCTGCGGATTTGGGGGGGTGTGGCCTTAGGCTGGAAACACAGGGCATATGAGGCTTTGTAAGGCTGTTAGGTGCTTGAAAGGTTTCAGCCTCAGAGCTTTCTGGATCAGCCACACACACCCAGTGCAGCCCAGAGTCACATTAATAAAGACAGATCTGAAGTCACGGAATGGGGCTCCTCTATCTGTCTCTCTCTATATATCTGTATTTGCATATCTCTCTCTGTCTGTCTCTCTCTGTCTCTCTCTCTCTCTCTCTCTCTCTCTCTCTCTCTCTCTCTCTCTCTCTCTCTCTCTCTCTCTCTCTCTTCTTTCACACTCTCTCCCCTTTCTTTCCTGATGAAGAGAAACTGAAGAGACAAATTTGAACCAAAGGTGCTTTGGCTGTGTAGCTGAGAGCGCTAGTACACACATATGGAACATACACATACATTCATTGTTAAGTAAAACTAGATTCAGGCCTAGGGATGTGGCTTAGGGACAGAATGCTCACCGACTATATACATGGCTCTGGGTGGTATCCCTAGCACCTCAAAACTAAATTAATGGTAATAAATAATCAAATAAATAAATGAAAAAAGTCAAGAAGTCTTACTAAGCCAGGCATTGTGGCAAACATATACACCTACATCTCAGCACTCATGAGACTTAGGGGCAAAGAGGGAAATCTGGAGACTGTTTTACCTTTTATTAAATCAAACCCATGTACAAGGACTACAAAACAGAAGAAGAATTCAGGTCACATCTCCAGCGGCTCACTGTCCTGCCAGAGAACCAGTTCTCCTCTTTCCTGAAGGGCCAAAGGGAACTAACTCCAAGCCGTAGCTCTGTCACTCCCACACTGTCCCAGAGAACGCGGGACCTTTGGTCCTCAGTTCTTATCTGGTAATGTACCCAGAGAAGACCATGTCCATAAGGCTTATTCACCCCAATACATTGGCTTATCAGACAGAATTCCCACAACAGAGACACAAATCCAAGGCCAGTCTGTTTAGGAAAGAAAGTATTGAATGAACATAAAACTTGTACAGGACTTCCTCCTCCCTCCCAGCCCTCTCATACTTCCAGCACTTTCCATGCATACAGATCACTTGCTCAGAACCTCCGCTGACTGGTATCCTAGGAGACAGTCTCATGGAGGCGGTGCGGGGCTGGATTTTATACCTGTCCCGCCCAGGTTCACACCACAGTTGTGCTGCGTCTTGAGAGAATCCTGTAAGTCTAACCATTGCTTTTATATTTTAAATTTTAAAGGAATGTTGCAAGATGAGTCACGTAATACATGCATCTTAAGGACTTTTCAAAAGTCCACAAAGTGATGTCTTGCCTTTGGTAAGCCTGATGTAAGTGTTTGAAAACTCATCTTTGTGGAAGCCACTCTGTCTTGCTTGGAATGAATTGGATATTGTAGCACCAAGTACCCCAATAACCACTTGACCTTTCCAAGGAGCAGAGCACAGTCCAAAGCGAGCTACACATTTTAGCCAGTTCCCAGAGATGCTGAGCTCTGACTAATGATTAGAAAGCTATTCCCACTGTGGTTCCCTACACTGCCTGGGACTTCTTCCTAAAAACAGTAGTCAGGGTGAGTATTGGCCGGCAGTATGTGTGAAAGAGAAGGTTCAATTTGGAAAATCCTTTTGTTGCTGTTTTTAAACTAGGCTATCACTATATAGCCCAAGTTGGTTCCACGTCCCTGTGTAGTCCAGGCTATTTTTGAACTTACAGTGATCCTCCTGTGTCAGCTCCCCAAGTGTTGTGGTTACAGGTGTGCACCACCATGGCCGGCTGGGAAATCTTGATATTAAAAATGTAATGAAACTTATTTTTCCTGGGTCTTTAGTAGACTGACATGCACCCCAATTTCCAACAAAGGGTATTCAGAACTCAAGGCTCTAGTGCGGTGTCTACTATACCTTGGCGAGCCCTGTGTTATACTGTGCATAGCAGTTTTAGTGATATAATCCTTTGGAAACAAAGGGATAATGGTATTTGAGGGCCTGCTGATCTAAGACCTTAGCAAAAAATTTTTAGGTTTGCTTGTTTCTGTAACTGTTTTTGAAAATTCTTTCCCAATGTTTTCCTCCCTGAAATGCAAATGATTCTGTTTGTTAACTGGCATCTGGGCCTTCCGACCTGAGGATGGTGCCATCACGGGTTCATAAGCAGCCAGAGATAGAGACGAAGGGAAGGCCAGGTTGGATTCCCTGAACATTTTAATGCATTAGTGCATATATTCATTTCATTGCTGGGCAATGAATTATTCCAAATAGCTCCAGACGAAAGCACCTTTATGTCTTGAAGTTTCTAAAAGTGTGACTTACCTGGGTTCTCTATTTTTTGCACAATCCAGGGTAGAGTTCTCATCAGAGGATCAACTGGGGAAAAACACAAACAAACAAACAAACAAGAGAAAACAAAAAATAAAACTGACTCCTAAGCTATGCAGGCAGTAGCGTTGCCCCTCCCAATCAACAGCTTTACTTTTTGTGATTTGGGTTACCTATGGTCTGAACAAATTTAAATGTGAAATTCTAGAAATAAACAGTTTATGCATTTTAATGATGTATTATTGTTATCAGCATGAAGAAACTGCATGCCATCTTGTTGTATCCCACCAGACACACCTCTTTGTCAGGATATGGGTACTGTATAAGCTACTCTCTGTCTGTGAACCTTGCCATCCCTCTTAACAGACTGACTTAAGATATCAAGGTGTGTCTGTTAATAAGCTGCGTTTTACTTCATAATAACCCTATGTTCCAGAATAGAGATGCTGGCCACTTCATTACAGGATGTCTTAGTTAGGGTCTCTGTTGCTGTAAAGGGACACCATGACCATAACAACTCTTATAGAGCACAACATCTCATTGGGACTGGCTCACAGTTCAGAGGTTGAGTGCGTTATCATCATGGCAGGAAGCATGGCAGTGTGCAGGCAGACATGATGTTGTGGGGGAGGAGCTCAAAGTTCTGCATCTTGATCTGCAGGCAGCAGGAAGGGGACGGTGATCCACACTAGGTGTGGCTTTAGCGTCTGGATTGGCAGGCAACAGTAAGTGAGCTGTCACACTGGGCATGACTTGAACGTATAAGAGACCTCAAAACCCATCTCCACAGTGACACATTTTTTTTCCAACAAGACCACACCCACTCCAACGAGGCGACATCTTCTAATAGTGCCACTCCCTCATGGCTCAAGCATTCAAACATACGAATCTATGGGGGCCATAAGTATTAAAACCACCACACAGGATATTATTGTAGGTGCCATATTTGGTTACTATGGTTGTCATGTGTGTATGAGGGACACACTATACAGACCATGGCACTCTCTGTTGTCTCGCAGATCTATTGGAACACATCTTGCACCAGTAAAGGCGGAACACTAGATTCATTTCCTTGTAGCCGTGTGTGAATGTGAGAGCAGCTCAGGTGTGAACACGCTAGCAGCTCACACCTTCCCGCTGCTAGGATCTCTCCCCGTTCTGCTAAGTGGCTGTCTTGCATAATGCACTGGAGTCGCAAGAGTGGCAGCCCATGACTTTTGACATTTCTGTGGGTTTGAAGCTAGTTACATGTCCCAGACTTGCTCACTAAGAGGCAATTACACCAGGTGTGGTTCTTGGTGTATCTACCACAGAATTTTTTTTTAACAATCCCATCTGGGGTGTGTCTTTTCTTTGGCAGAACTGAAATCAGATAAACTCAGCCATTTCTTTTGCTCTGTGTGTCAGGGATGCACACTAACTTTTGTGGGGGTCAATGTATATGTTCATGTAGACATGTACATACATGTTATATTAGTCAGGGTTCTCTAGAGTAACATAACTTATCAAATGAATCTCTATCTATCTATCCCTCACAGGTGTGCCAGACATTTTGGGGTTGTAGTTAGTTCCAGCTGCCGTCAAATTGACAACCAAACATGGTCATCACACACGTGGCAGCTACAGATCTGACACTGAATGTTCTTTATTGCTCTCCAGATTATTCTTTGAGGCAGGTGTCTCCCTGAATCTGAAGCTCATGGACATGGCCAGCTGGCCAAGTGACTCAAGGGATGAGCCTGGATCCGCTCCCTGCCCCAACACTGGGGTCACACCCACATGTGGCAGCCCGGAGCTTGTACGTGGGTTCTTAACTCAGGTCCTTGTGCCTGAGAGGGAAACCCTTCACTAACTAAGACATCTCACCAATCATTGTAGTTTCATTTTATTAATTATCTATTTTAAAAGTTAGATCACACCTTCTTGCTCAGTTTCTCTCATCTCCACATCTTAAAACAGAAAAGTAAGAATTGCATTGTCTGGCATTCTTTATAGCCATTTCTGTGAGTCTCAGGTAGGCCCTGGTTTATCATCTTAAAACAGAAAAGTAAGAATTGCATTGTCTGGCATTCTTTATAGCCATTTCTGTGAGTCTCAGGTAGGCCCTGGTTTATGTGTGTGGTGGACTTGAGTCAATGGCTGACCTATGTGGAGCCACGCCTTCCTGCCTGGGCAGCCTTTGGCAAATGACTTTATTGCATTAAACTTTGGCGTCTTCACATGCCATATTGGGGCTAAGCCTAAGAAATTAAGCCCTCAATGGCTCTCCATGTTCTGATATGGATTTTAATTATTTTCTCAGGGTCTCTAGGCCCAGCAAGACTGTTCTGCTTTTCCCTCCACTCACTCTTTCCACTGAACATGCCCAGCTATGTGGACCCCACTGCAGTGGCTTCATCTCCCACTGCTTCTCATTGTGTATGCTTCTGCATTTGCTGTGCCCTAGATGGACTGTGCCTATAGATCCCGTGACCCACAAGCCCTCCTCGAGCGAGTGACGTGGGATTTCCCTCTGTGTGCTGTGATTACCATTAATGAACCAAGAAACTGCTTTGGACCTATAGCAGGGCAGACCTTAAGTAGGCAGGGAAAACTAAATGGAATGCTGGGAGGAAGAAGGGCAGAGTCAGAGAGATGCCATGGAGCCGCAGCTGAAACTTTGCTGGTAGGCCATGACCTTGTGGTGATACACAGATTAATAGAAATGAGTTAAATTAATATGTAAAAGTTAGCCAATAAGAAGCTAGAGTTAATGGGCTAAGTAGGGATCTAATTAATACAGTTTCTCTGTGATTATTTTGGGTCTAAGTTAGCCGGGCAGCTGGGAACGAACAAGCAGCCCTCCATGCAACAAGCGAGACTCACTCAAAGTTTAGCAATGTTATAATGTCCTTCCAAACCTCTATGCTCTGTACTGTGACAGCCATCACCTGCCTTCTTTGCTTTGCCACAGAGATCATCCGGGTCTTGTCAGAAGGACGCATACACATTTCTTCTCATGTCCTCAGCCAGAATGCCAGCTTTGGGGAGCCAGAGACCTTGCTTAGTTACTTTCCATACTCCCTGCCTGATACTTTGTTGAATAAAATGGTGTCATTTTGTAACATACATGTACACCGGAAATGCAACATTGTCCCATAGGCACAGTTTCTGAGATATGGTCTAAGCCAGACAGACAGAGGACAGTATGAAAAAAAAGTCAAAACACTGTAATATCCAAAGTAAATACAGCTGAGGTTCCAGACAAAATTAACAGATTTAATTAACTCAGAATTAATGCAGATTCTGAATTCTCTTTTAACAATAACATTTTCCCCAGTTTTTTCTTTCTTATTTTTCTTTAAAAAAAGAAAGAAAGGAAGGAAGGAGGGAGGGAGGGAGGGAGGGAGGGAGGGAGGGCGGGAGGGAGGGAGGAGGGAGAAGAAGAAGAAGAAGAAGAAGAAGAAGAAGAAGAAGAAGAAGAAGAAGAAGAAGAAGAAGAAGAAGAAGAAGAAGAAGAAGAAGAAGAAGAAGAAGAAGACATTGCCTTTAGGCAGGATCGTCTGGGACTCTATGTAGACCAGGTTCACCTTGAATTTGCAGTCATCCCCCTGCTTCTGCCTCTGCCTCCTAAGTACTGTAATTGCAGGCAGATGCACCTCACCTCAGTTTGTTTGTTTATTGTTGTTGTTGTTGTTTTCGAGACAGGGTTTCTCTGTAGCTTTGGAGCCCATCCTGGAACTCGCTCTGTAGACCAGGCTGGCCTTGAACTCACAGAGATTCGCCTGCCTCTGCCTCTCGAGTACTGGGATTAAAAGCATGCACCACCACATCAGGCTGTTAGTTCTTACATGAAAGGAAGATGAGAGGTTTTGTGGCAGAAACACTGTAATTTCTCTTTGGCAAATGTTAACAGTCAAATGAATTGAAATAATAGCAAGATCTAATGGTGATGTTATTGGAAATTCATGCTTCAAGAAAGAACTGAGGGAATGTACCTCTGTCAATTCAGTTTAAAAACAAATAAAAGCTATTCTTAGGATTGGGAGCTGGTTGTGTTAGTAAAGTGATTGCCACAGAACCACGAGGACCTGAATTCGATCCCCAGAACCCAATATACAAGCTGGGTACAGCAGTGGGTGCCTGTAACCCCAGCATGGGTAAGACAAAACAGGATTCCTGGGGCTTGCAGCTCAGCTAGTTTAACCAAATCCAGCTCAGTGAGACTCTGACTCAAAAAGGAAGGGGAGAGTGATAGAAGACACACTCGAACTGTCTGTCTGTCTGTCTGTCTGTCCCTCCCTCCCTCCCTCCCTCTCTCTCTCTCTCTCTCTCTCTCTCTCTCTCTCTCTCTTTCACACACACACACACACACACACACACACACACACATGTGCACGTGCCTAAAAATAAAATTATTCTCATTGGTATAAATTCATTTAAATTACCAAAAATTTAACTTGTAATTATAACACTGGCTTACTGAAATCAATTTGGGATGTTTAGAGAATTTGTTTAAAATAATCTTTTTTTTCTTTTTCAAATGCTTGAAACCAGCTGTTTCTCCAATAGTAAGAAATAAGCGCTGCCTATTGATTTTTTAAACTTGAATTTGAGGAGGGGGGAAAAGGGAAAAGGCAGAAAATTACAAAACCCTTTGTCAGACACTGCCACCTACTGGCCAATGTTCATAGTGCAAGTTCAGGCCGGTGAGTGAAACTAATTTCTTTGCTGAAATTTCCAGTTATTAAAACTCCTGTGAAACCTGAAATCGAGATTACATTTAAATATTAATTAGTTGTACATAAAATTAAATCTATCAAAATTGTTGAATGAATTCTCTGCAATGCAAAAGAAATGCCATTTCCAGATTTTTTTAAAAATGTCTCCATTAAAAAATGATTATCCCTATCATTTAACCATCTGCATGGGGGTTAAATGAGCAAATGAAACAGCCTGGAGACCTGCCCTCCCCGCAGCTTACTAGATGAGGGCTAAATTACTTTAATTTTCTTGGTCAAGTGCCCCTCACAGCGCTCGTCCTTCGCTCCGTGTGGATGTAATCGAAGCTGACAAGTGAGATATGAGCAGCAGCGGCTGCTCAGCCAAAGAGGCGTTGCTGACGGTAGAGTCGGGTGTTTGGATGCTGTCCTTGGCGGCCCAAGGGCTTTGTGGATCTATCTCATCAAGCAGGAAACTGAAGGTCATCCCCACGGGTGTACTGACAGGAGGCCAGGACCTAGCATTGCCATTAAGGACCTTGCAGATGGCTCTTCTTTGGGAAAAGCCATGTGAGTTTCCAGAACTACCACTCTCCTGTCATCCCTGAGACAGAAAGCAAACTCTCTCTCCCGCAAGATCACGGCTTCACTAACCCCGTGTGTGCTGTCACCCCTGAAGTTAATAGTTCACGATCCGCTCACAAACAGCCTTCTCGCTCAGTCTAGAGGTCTTGGATTTGCACTGGCCTGGTGAGGAAGGACAGGTGTTGGCAGCAAGCTGTGTGGTTCAGCTGTGTGAGTTTCATCGCGCCCCGCTCCTCTATACACGAGATCAATGAGGCTGTTGGCTCCCTGCTTGGGGTTTCTTCCCACAGACTAACATTTCTGCGAGCTTCCCTGATAGAATATGGTCTGTTTATATGTTATAGAATTTCTCAGCTGTTCTCCACTAGCCCCTGTGATTGGTCTGCAGCTGCTCTTGCAGACGTGGAAACTGGGCTTCATTTGCCTGAGGGGAACCGGGCTGTGACCTTCGGGAGGTCAAGTGTTTACTAGCAGTCTTCACTACCAGCAGAATGAAACGCTTCTGTGTTGATCAAGGACTTGAGCTCTAAACCCTTGAGTAGGGTTTAGAGGAGTAACAGGTGGGGAAATGTAGATGCGCTCCTTCGCATCCTTTTCTTTAACCCTGGAAAGTAGATTCATGAAAAAGAAATTCAGAATAGTGTAGATATGGTCAAATAGATATTGCAAAGATGCACAATGAAATCCATTATTATGCATAATTCTTATATACTAATAAACACATTTTTAAAAGAAAAAAGCATGCCTTTGCTGAGCTACCTAGGCTTTCTTGAGACTGGGCCCTATATATCCCAGGCCGGCCTTGAACTCGCTAGAGTTGAGGATGAGTTTGATTCTACTTTCTGAATGCTGGAGTTACAGGCATGAGACAACATACCCAACTTGTCTGGTTCTGAGGATCGAACTCAAGATCTCAGGCGTGCTGGGCAAGACTTACAAACTGACCCACATTCCCACCCTGAGCTAATTAGACTTTAGTTGCCTTCAAATCTCAAACCCTTTTATTCTGTAAAGCATGCATTTAACAGGCTCGAAAACCTGCAAGTCTTCATTGCAAATATTTTCTTGAGTGATCATATGGTATGATCTTAGAGAATTAAAGATCTACTGAAAGTTCCAATTTTTATTATGTAATATTCCAATGTTAACCCTGGCTTTGTTGAGAGAGGTGTCGAAGTAACCAAGAGCATTCTGTGAAGTAGGAAAAGGGTCCTGCCTCGTGGTACTTACACTGGTGTGGATGGAGACAGGAGGCAGCTCTGAGCTAGACAGAGGTGGAACAATCTGAACCTGGGACCGGATACTGCAAGCTCCAGGTCTGTTCCTTGGTCATGGAGACCTTTCTCTATTGTCTTATCTAAAATGGTCCAATACTGTGTGCATCCATCCTTTACTGTATGAAAGGACTGGATGGCCACTCTCCAAAGACAGACCTGCAGCAGGAGGCTGCTCGTTTGTTCCTAGTCACCCAGACCCAAAATAATCACACAGAAACTATATTAATTAAAATACTGGTTGGCCTATTAGCTTGGGCTTCTTATTAAGTAACCCTTACATCTTAAATTAACCCATCTCTATTCCTTTATATTTTACCATGAGGCTCGTGGTTTATCAGCAAGTGGGCATCTTTTATCATAACTAAGGAAAACTATAACTATCTATCCTTCAACTCCATCAAAGACTTTAGAAGGATATAATATTACCTAAGTTAACAGGAAGTGCATTGTAAGCAACTTCCAAAACTTGAGAATTGACAGAGATATCTCACTGCCTGGACAGTCACTCAAAGTTCTTTTGTAAGATTGAGACATCCATCTTCAGCCTACAAGCCCATAGTATTGGGCAGATTTTTCAATGAAGCAGGAAATTTCAAAGACAGTTCTGCCTATATTGGCAGTCACTTTCTTTTGTATCCTGCAGAATGTCTGGCAGACTCTTTCATGAAGCAGGAACCCTGAAGAACTGACTGTCTCACCTTTAGGCAAGTTTAGCAGTCATTTTTCTGTGGGTCCTACATGTCCAGTTCATACAGCATACCATAAAGCAGTCCAGACAAGTGCAGTTTCTTGCCCAAATAGCTAATAAACTCATAAGGAGCCTCTTTGATGCCCATAATTCTCTTGAAGTAGATTGGTGCTGCCAGAAGCAGACATGTCTCACTGTCAAGAAACATTTTAAATGCCATATTCTGTAAGCCTTTGAAAGGTTTGAAGAATACCTATCCATCTGAAATATATCTCTGTACATCTAGAAAACTTAAAAAACATGACTACAAGCTTGACTATTATAGATGATTATCTATTAACCTGTATTTCTTAATTATACATTACATGTTTAAATGAGCTGCACAAACACAATACCTTAAACAAGAGCAGAAATACATATAACAAAATTGAGCTTAAATTTGTATCAACAGACCAAGATTCATACCAATGTAAAGTATTCATCTCTCTATCATATCCCCCTTTAAATGAAAAAAAATAATAAACAACCATTTAGGGAATTTGGGCATCGTTTTTTAGACTAGATCCTGCTTATTGCATGTGCTGTTAATCAGGACTTTCATGGGGTAGCCTGTGTGGTAGGTCCTTTTCAGCCAGCAGTTCTGAAGCTGTCATGAAAGTTGGACCTCTGGGCCATTGCTTCAGGGGGTCTTGTTTGATTACATCATAATAGCTGGTGAGGAAGCCACAACTTTCTATCTTCTGTGGGAACAAAAGCAGAACCTCTTTTCCAAAGTAACATATCCTTAGACCCAAATTTTGAAATCAAGATACCTTTAAAATATATGTTGGTTTATCTTAGCAGCCCGTACAATGAAATTTCTTTCTGTACTTAGCTCATTCACAGTCAAAAAATTCAGAGAAAACACAATAATAAACATAATCCAGACTCTCTGTGTATTTTTCATCTTTACAAGGCGTATTATTCTTTACTCCTTTAATCTATGACTGTCTGTACTTTGTCTCTTTAAATACACTACTTTTTAAATAACTATTTCTTCTCTTTCTAAAGCTTACGTCCATTTATCCAACATCATGACCCATTTAGAGGCCTTTTTCCTCTGAATCTGTCTTTATTGTATATCTGTCCTTATTTTTTGACCAGGAGGGCTTTTTAAAAAAATGCTAAGCAGGCATGGCTAGGACGAACTCAATTGCCCTGCCTGTTGGCTCCACCCAGTCCAACATGGCAGAGACATGTTCACTGCCTCTGAGAGTCGTGCACACCGCCCCAGCTCCAGGGTCACACTGGGTCTGTGTCACTATTAAACAGTTTGTAACATGCTGCTCACAGACCCCACTTAAGTGTTCAGACTCCTGAAAGAGCCAGAGCTGATCATACAACTAGCACTAACCAGGAAGCCCTCCCCTAAAGAGGCCATGCAGCCTTCGTTGGCAATGCTGAGTCGGGAAGATCTCTTTTTAAGGAGCCTCGGCACCCACTGATTGTTGCCAGCAAACAGAGCCCATATGAAAAAAAAACCTGTGGCTACCATGAAGTTACACTATACTCTGTTTGTGTGTGTGTGTGTGTGTGTGTACAGAATTTTTTTCTAAGCTCTCTTATGTTTTATGTGGATGTAGCTGCCCTATGGTGGCATGCCAATTTGCAGGCAGTGACTGCTCCTTCATTTCTTGGCTGCCCGGATGCAAATAATCCACAGAAACTATATTAATTACAACACGGCTTGGCCTATTAGCTCAGGCTCCTTATTAAGTAGCTTTTACATCTTAAGTTAACCCATTCCTATTGTTTTATATTTTACCACGAGGCTCGTGGTTTACCTCTAAGGTTCCAGTATGTCTGTCTCCTTCTGCAGCCACATGGTGTCTGTCTGACTCCCCCTTCTTTTCTCCTCTGTCTCTGCTTGGAATTCCTGCCTTGCTCTATTCTGCACTACCATAGACCCAAAGCAGATTCTTTATTAACCAACTGTTAAAAAACACACATTGTAACCCCTAGAATCTAGATTATAATCTCTCTACATATTTCTCTCTCTCTCTCTCTCTCTCTCTCTCTCTCTCTCTCTCTCTCTCTCTCTCTCTCTCTCTCTCTCTCTCTCTCTCGGGATTCTTCCAGACATAGTGACTGTAGACTCTTGAAACAAGTTCCTCCTGTGTTAATCAGGGGAGCCTAACTGCAGTCACGATTCTTGTTTGTTATATGAGGCCCAGAAAAAGAAGTTGACATAAAGATGAAACAGAGGTTGGAGCTGCATAGCCAGAACCAGGTGATGCCTTGAGTGGATACAGGAGGCAAGAGCCGACTCTCTTCTAGAGACTGAAGTGGTTCTTCAGTGACATTTCAGACCTTCGGCCTCCTGACGACGAGAATCTATTTTGTTGGTGGTGACAAGTCATCATCAGCTTGTGATAAGTCATTGTAGTAGCCACAGGATGCAGACCCACCCTGCCCAGCTGCCTGCTTCCTATTTGCCTGTGTTCCCATCCTCCTACTAGACAAGAAGCTCTCTCTAGGCAGGGACTCCGAGGACATCTCTGCTCTCTCTCTCCAGATACTATAGCCAGTCCCCCCAGATTCTGACTTCTGAGGTGGCCACCCTAAAGAGGAGGGCCATCCCCTACTGGGTTCTTTGGTTGGCTGATAGAATCACTGCCCTTCTCTTTGTGGGCAGAGCTTGGCTCAGAGTCAAGATATACAGAGTTGTGGGGGGGACACACACAGAGAAACCCTCATAGGCATTTAAACAAAGATTTAGTGGAGAGTATTAGTACATAGAGACAGGAGGGCTTATGCAAATTATCACCCACAAACACACTCTCCAGATTTTGCCTGACACTAATGAAAGAAAAGGAGGAGCCGGGCGGCGGTGGCGCACGCCTTTAATCCCAGCACTCGGGAGGCAGAGGCAGGCGGATCTCTGTGAGTTCGAGACCAGCCTGGTCTACAAGAGCTAGTTCCAGGACAGGCTCCAAAGCTACAGAGAAACCCTGTCTCGAAAAACAACAACAACAACAACAAAAAAAAAAACAAAAAAAAAAAAAAAGAAAGAAAAGGAGGAGCTGGAGGTCCTCGACATTTAGAAGAGCATGTGGCAGGAGGGAGTAAGATGGGACTTTCTGAGGAGGCTCAGGGTTGGCACTGGGAATGCCAGTGCTGAGCAGTGGAGCTGGCTCCTACTGCTTGGCTAAAACATCAGTGCTGGGACCCAATCACAAGAGCCAGAAGCAGGCAGTCAGAAGCCTTTGCTCTGAAGCCTTCTGCTTTTCACTCCTACCTACCCTCCAAGCCTGTCCTAGGCGTCCCGTGAATAGAACCCAGCAGGGAAACCCCCAACAAAGTCAATTGGGAAATTTATCTTGTACATAACCACAGGACAGAAGAGACAGAGCTGGATTTAGACCCGAGAGATAATGGCTTAATTACTCATATAAATGATGATCGATTGTGCTTTGGGGCCTGCCATTAGCAAAATATAACAAGGATAAATCGTAGACAGCCTTGTGCTTTTATGTATACTAACTTATTCGTTTGTGTAATTCTTTGTTCCGTGTCTGTCTTCCTCACTAGGTTTCAAGCACCACATACTACCTATCTTCTCCCTGTGATAGCCCCGGGATCTAGCAAGAGCTGTTAGAGATGGCTACTTCTAAACAGTTGTTAACTGGCTGGTGCTTTTCTGAGCTTTTGTCTGTGTTGATTGATGTTTTTGGAGGACTATGCCATCCCTTGCCTTGTAGTAAGAAGTCTTCTCTCCTCCCCAAATTGTGATGTAACCCTTGCTTGTCATGCTGTTATTCCAGAGTGCAGAGACAAGTTGGCAGGTGACTATTTGCAGTCTAAATTCCTCCATTCAGCTGCCCACACCAGAGCCATCATCGTCAAACCGCCAGTGTCTGCTTCTCTTCCTCTTGTTGACGCGCTCACACACTCCCTTGAGGCACTCCAGTGTGGGAAATTCCTCTAAGGGCTTCTTTATGAGGGCTCAGAGTGGGGAATTTTCCCTCTAAAAACAGCACCTTGGGCTAGGGCTGTCAGTAGCAGGAGACCCTGTCCAACGCAGCTGCCAGAACTGCCAAACTCCTGCTTAGGGACCTCTGTTCGAGGAAAGCTGGACTCTCTGTGCTGGGGACACTTAGCCAGTAGCGTTCTTGTCTGAAGAACATGAGGACCTAAGCTCAATCCCCAGAATCCACATTTTAAAAGCATGGGGTGGGGTGGGGTGGCAATTGGCTTAGTGGTAAAGGCACTTGCTCTCAAACCTTATGACCAGGATCCACATGTCAGGAGAGAACCAACTCACACCCATTGTCCTCTGACCTCCACATGTGAACTTTGGGTCATGTACACACACTACACACACACACACACACACACACACACACACACACACCAGACCAATAAGTAAGGGTACTTGCTGTGTAAGCATGAGAACCTAATTTCAAATTCCTAGCACCTATGTAAAAATCCAGGCATGGTTTCAGTAGCTCTACCCCAGTATTGGGGATGAAGACAGGTGGATGCTGGGAGTTCCATCTCCAAGGTGGGACAGCTTAGCTGAAACTGTGGGCTTCCGTTCAGTGGTTCATCTGTGAAGGGGGAGGATTAAGTCATGGATTCTCCTTACACTGTGATAAAGGTTGAGTCAAGCAGCTGATGTCCAGAGCTTGGTACACAGAAAAATATCAAGTAGACAACAGGGAGAAATTTTCTGTATTCCAATGTATTAGTACTATAATAGACTACCCCCAAATGACTTCTTTTACATTTTGATTGTTTTCCCACCCCTCTGAAGGAAGGGGATACAGATAAATAAAGCACACACTTTCCAGAGCAAACTTCCCTGAAAGTGTTTAATATGTCCTTAGCCTGCAAAGTCAGTGTGACTCATTCTGAGGCCTTTACTGGGGGTCGTCATAGTCTCAAAAAAAATCCATAAAAATCGTAGTAGATTATATAAAATACGAATATGTGAGGCCAGAGAGTTGTCTCAGTGGTTAAGATCACTGACTCCCCTTTCAGAGAACCCAGGTTCGATTCTCAGAAACCCACAGGCTCACAGGGGTCTGTAACTCCAGTTCCCTTACATCCGATGCCCTCTTCTGGCCTCCGTGAACACTGGCTGTGTTGATGCTCATGGTGCACATCCATGCAGGCAAAACATCTACATGCGTAAACTATCCAAAGAAATGCATCTCAAAAAAAGTTTTTAAAAAATGAAATAAGCCTTTAAAATATTAATATATGGATGCAACAAAAAAAAAACATTTGAAATACAATAAAATCCAAAGGAGAGATTTGATTGGCCAGGACTTGCCCAATGGATTCTCCTGTGATGGAGAACTCAGGGAGGCACAGTCACTTCAGACAGTTCTCACGAAGAATGAAGCGTGCCAGGAGGGGAGTGAGGGTACATACAACTTAGAGGGCTCCGCATCCACCCGCCAGTGCTCCGAACGCTTCCGAACCCCACCCACTTGGAGAGAAATCCACCCACGCCGGTAGGTGAGGGTTCTCGCTCAGTGTGACAAGCAATGTTCTCAGTCTTCACTGTCACCATCTCATCTGTGATTCCAGAAACCTTGACAACCACCGCACAGGGAGACTGGGAGCGGGCCTGTAGGACCCGGGTGTGAGTTCAGGGTGCCCATCTCTAAAGACAGCGTTCTCATCCCTCATCCCCGTTGCCTTCTGCATAGCAGCAGTTAAAAGCAAGCCGAGGGCGAGAGAAGCGGAGGTGTTGGACTGTTTTCCCAGGTGGCATTTGTGTTGATTCAAACGAAACAGCACTGTTTTGTCTCAACAGTCCAAGAACATGACAGACTCTGCCTGATAGCCAGCAGTAAAGTAAGCTCACGAAATAATGCTGTCTGCAGTCTCTCTGGGGAAAGTAATGCTTGTCAGCCTCAAGAAACGATCACGTCGTCCTACGCTCAGATGCTTCGGTTCCGTTTAAAACTGTTTGCCTCTTGGAAACAGGACTCTTCGAGGGCTTCCAAGACTAACAGTTCTCACTAATTTCTTGTCTTCAAACAGGCACCTTGCTGACTGACAGGCTTCCAGGGCCCCGGGCCTTCACAGACACGTCATTTTCTTTCACAATGAGAAAGTAAACGTGACTGGCATAACCGTCTTCCATCGCGGGTTGTTGGGTGTCACCAAAGCGACTCTCAGAAAGAATGTGTTTCCCGGCAAAGAAACTGTCACAGCTTGCAGATTAAGTGAAGTCTGCTTCCCCCTCCCCTTGTCAAACATCCCATTCTATTGACTAAAGGAGAAAGACCGACATTGTTTAAATAAGTAGTTAAAAAGAAGGCTGTGGTGGGGAGTAAGACCCATTCCTCCATATGACAGAAGAGAGGTTCCAGGTTCTATTTTTTACTGCTGAGATTATCGGAACTCAAACGTATTTACTTAATAGCATAGAAAAATCAGAGAGGGGTAGCGGAGGGAGAGAGAGAGACAGACAGCAAAGATGTAAAAGTGGTACTAAGTTATGGGATGACATGTTTTAAATGTGTGAGTGTGCACGTACCCATGTGTGTACATATGCTCAGCCTACCCTGGTTTCATACATGCTAAGCCTGAGCTCTGTCACTGGCATATGCTCTGAATCTCTTCCCCCACCCCCTCCCTTTTTTTTAAAGAATAAGTCTTGTTCTGTAGCTCAGACTGGCTTGGTACTCACCATCCTCCTGCTCAGCCTCCCTAGTATTTGGATTAAAGGTATATCACCCAATGCCTGGCCTCCATTTTTATGACTTATTTTCCTCATATTAAAAATAACAGCCTTGTTATTTCAATGACATAATTAGTCAACACTAATATAAAAGTTTTACCAACCACAGAAACATGATAATGCCTGCCACGGGGAATACCCACTATGTGCTGGGTAATATTCTAGGCACACTGAGTCATCCAGTTCTTTGATTTGCATAATGATAGCTCTTGTGACTGTCCTGCCTCAGCTGATGGGTGCCCCACATGCGGAGTCTGGAAGCATCTCTTGAAGATCACCCAACTTCTCAGTTGCCAGGAGGCTACATTCTCTAATTCATATGTGTGTCATTCCCCATGACTCCTAGAGTCAATAAGGAAGTGGTGGATCCCATTTTACCTGACCTGTCAGTCTCTCCCTGCCTCAAGTCCATCACCATCCTGGGAGAGAAAGACCAGCTCATCTCTATTTGCCTAGCACGTGGCCATGTTCAATCTCAAAGTCCTGCTTTCCCAAAAAGCCCTCTGTCCTAGGCAGACTGGGATGGCTGTCCACTCCATCCGGAGGATTTCCCAATGGCGACAACATCTTGCTTATATTCCCCATGAATATCTAAATGGATTCAACGACTTTGTACACGCACAAGGTCTCTGTTTGGGGGTTCAAAGAAGACACTGAAGTAGACTGTCCTTTTGGTAGAGGTTTATTAGAAGAGTTATTCTGCCCATGGACAAAGACACAGGCTGCTAGCAGCAGGCAGGGTCTCTGAGGAGACTCAAGCCCTTAGGTAGAGTGGGGGACCCTTCTTACAGCCCTCAGAGGAAGCGTGGGGTGCTATATAGCCAGACTGTCTCTTGGTTTCCTGGGCAGCAGGAAGAGGGGAATAATAAAGGCGCGTGAGTTAAGGTGTATCCATTATGGGTAGGGAACTGTTTTTACCATCATATATATCCCTCCAGTGTCTTAGAGTCTGGCAGCCCGATTTGGAAATGAATTTCACAACACATCGAAGTAATCATTGTAATGTCTGTACTTGGTGGTGTCTGGTAAGTTCAGCTTTGCACAGCCATCATCCCTTCTTTATCCCAAGAGAGCCAATACTTATGTACGTTTTTCAAGTGTCATAAGGAGACCTGCAAGAACTTTCCAGTGACTTGTTTAAGGTTGGATAAATAATGTTGGAGCTCTGATCAGATTCACGTGAGCCATCTGAAGCTCTTGGAAGAACTTGAGGGGAGGGAGGGAACTCTAGGATTCATTCCCTGTTTTTATGGAAAATATTGAGTCAACACTTAGGACTTTACAATTTGAATTTCATAACATTCGTCTAAATAAATGAATGGGCATGATGCTGTATCTCTCCCCCGCACTTCTCATTCCTCACCTCCAACCTATTTGTGTTCTTCCCTAAGGAACAGTCCATGTGGACGCCTAGTCATAAGCTGGAGATGAACGAGAAGGGAAGTCAACAACACTGTTAAACACAGCCTCAGGAAAAGGACTGCAAAGCAGAGGCCTTTCCCAGGCTAGAGGTCAACCCAGAGAGCAACACGTGCTAGACTGTGCTTCCTGTCCCAGAACCCATGTAGACCAAGTGTGCTAAATCACAGCTTGCTGGCTTAAGAGGCACAAACACACTGTCACGTGTGTGCCGGCAGAGGCCAGAGGTCACTGTTACAAGGAGTCTTCCTTTATTGCTCTCCATGTTCATGCATTGGTTTGCCTTCCTGTGATCATGTCTCTCGTTGAGCCCAAAGGGTCACATGACTGAAGAGCTCCAACGAGCCTCCAATCTCCACCTTCCCAATGCTAGGGTTCTAGTCCACTGTGCCTAGCATTTTACATGAGTGCTGAGGATCTGAACTCAGGTCTTCGTGCTTGTGAAGCAAGGACTTCATGATTGACAGAGCCATCTCCCCAGCTCTGCGCAAATACACTTTCAGATAGGTCTTATCATCTAAGAGGAAATGTTCCAAACAGTTGTTGAACTGGACATAAGAATAACCAGCCAAACAGAGGCTGTGTGAAACAAACAGGACCCAGACCCATGGCTGCTCTCCTTGTCCAGCTCTTGCTGGGTGGCTGAAAGCCATCACTCCTCAGCAACATCTGAAGGCAAGGGAGAAGAGGCAAAAACATGTTGAGAAATAAACCCTTCAACAGAGAAAACCCATCAGAGCCCAGCCAAGCCAAGTGAAACAGATTAAAATCAGTTGATTGCAAAATGTAATAGGGGAGGAAGGAGCGAAAGACCAGAAACGACAAGAGAAAATATAAATCCAGCCAAACAAATGCCCCCCCCCCCCAAAAAAACAGGGACCTGTCACACAAGCAGGAACATAAAACTCCAGGGAGAGTCTGTGCTAGACCAATGAAGCCCAATGACTGGAAAAGAAAATCCACTTCCAAGTGGAAGCGAGGTCTTAATGGAGATCAGATGACTCAAGCGGGGGCCAGCAGATGACTCACGAATAGAACTTCGAAGGAGACAAGTTAACTGAGAAGCAAAGAAACCATACAAATAAAAACTACTTGCTGGGCTGGGGAGATGATCCAGCCAGTTAAGGGCTTGTGCTGCAGATCAAGGACCTGAGTTCGAGCCCAAGAACCAATGTTTAAAAGATGAGAGTGCTTGAATGCAATTGTAAGCTCAGCCCTAGGGCGGAAGAGACAGGAAGATTCTTGAGGCTTGCTAGCTAGCCAGCTTCAATAAATCTGAGACCCTGTCTCAAAAACCAAGGTGAACAGCATCTGAGGTTGACCTCTGACATGTTTACGCATTTTCACATACATATATGTGCACTTATGCACACATGAATACCCAAACTGTTAGAAATGAATAAATTATTTTTAATTTTAAGTGTTTAGAACTCATCTAATAATTACCAGGAAGCAAGAGACACCAGCACCCTGTCTTCTGGCAGCTGCTTGTCTAGGCTCTCCCAGTTTGTCCTAGGCTTGTAAAGACAGCCTGTGACAGGACTGAGTTCTTGTATCAGAAACGGAAAAAAATCACAGGTCCCAAGATATACTAGAGGAGGCTGTGTGTCCTGAACCCATAGGATGGGACTTTAGGGCTAGGCAATGCTATACATTGGGAATATTGTACTCCCTAAGGAATTCAGCCAGTGAGAACTAAACAAGGCAGAGAAATGCAGTTTGGGATATATGTTTTTATATGCCAAAATCCCTGCCCCAGCCACCTCTGCCCTTTCTCTAGACTGACACCTGAGTTTTCAAGGTCGTAAACTGCTTCCCTTTCAAAAATCTGAGTCTCCAATACTCTTATGAAGTAAGGGTCATTGTTTCACACACACACACACACACACACACACACACACACACACACACAGTCATCTACATCTGATTAGGGTTTGTTTCAGCAGAAGGCTTCTTGTGGTCTCTCAAGTCTCAAGTCATAGACACTAGAAGCAAATGGCAAATATGGTTTCCAGCAGGTCACCCTACTTTGGGATGGGAAGGTGAGACAGGTGTGTGGTGTGGTGTAGTATGTGTGTGTGTGTGTGTGCAGAACTGAGCAAGATTAATGAGTTGCTTAAAGATTAGTAAAAAGTATTCTCTAACTCCCAGTCCCCTGACTCCCAGTCCTCCAACTCACAGCCCCCCCAACTTTGACTCACAGCTGCCCTGACTCACAGCTCACCCCCGACTCACAGCCCCCCTGATTCCCAGGCCCCGTTCTGTATGTTTAATGGACCCTCCCTGAGTACCCACAGTGTAGAGAGCATCAGTTCTGTGTGGGCTTCAAGTAAATAAACCTGCTTCTCAGCTGCAGCTGTTGCCAATAGCACAGATGGGATGGGGATCTGAATAGGGTCCTTAGAGAGTGAGCAAGGGTTGAAGGACAGGCTCTGCAGGGTATATCAGCAACTCTTGAGCCCTTTTGAGTGACCTCTGAATCCCCTGAGCTGGAATATTCTACTAGAAGTGTGGTCCTTTTTTGTTCAGTTGTGACTGTGTTCTCCTTCCCTCTTGCGTGAGCATCTGAGAACCCCGGACTCCGAGCCCAGCTGTTTCCCTCTGTGACTGAGTGACCTTGCGCATCTCCTTTTGGTCTTAGTTCTCCTGTCTGTAAGCGAAGGAAAATTACAGCCTTCTGCACGGGGAACAGACCTGATAAAGAATCCCTGGGAAGTCTCAGGGCGCTGTGTTCCACGCGACAAGAGCTAACAGTAGATGGCGCTCCTTCTCCTTTGCCAGGACAGAAAAGAAATGGTTAAAAGAACCAGCAGAGCTGAGTCCTCAATAAAACAATATGAAGCCACTGATAGTGACATTCGGTCTTTTACCCGTATGGTCAGCATAGATGCTGCTCTCAGCCTGCAGCCAAGCGATTGTCTCAGTCCCTGCTTGGGGGCCACTCCCCCTGCCATGCCTCCCCTTCCGTGATGCACTCTCTCAACGGGGAGCTGCCTCTCTTAAGTCGTTTCCGTCCGGTATCTGTCACCAGAGAAGATGAATTCTTCCTTCCCCATCTTATTTATCTTCGAAATCTCCTCCCACCCTGCTCTCTCTCTCCACACACCACTGCTAGTTAATTCAATGAGCAAAGGGAAACCTAGAGCCACCATGAGTGGAACAGGCACGCTGTGATTTGCTGTATTAAGCAGGGCAACACTGAAACGCAGCCAGTGGGATTTGAACAGCAGTAATATGTGAACAAAGCAATTAGGAAGTTCAAGGAGTTATCCCAAGACGAGTTTGGCATTGAACTTCTGGACTGGAAGACTTGGGCTACCTCTGAACAGTGTCTGTGAAATTCCACAGGGAGGCAGCATAGCCTCATGGTGACTGTAACTTTAAGGGACTTGGGATGCTAACTTTGGCTTCTAGTGGCAGCAGAAGGGCTCGAGGAATCTTGGACCCAAGCATCTATACATACAGACCCTTCTCTTCCATCATCTCAAAGTACAGCTGGATGTTGGGGAGCACAGTTTTGTGCAGCTAAGACAGCAATGCCACTGTTTCCACACTGGGAACTGGATGTATACCGCATATCTGACACTTTATACCATTTAACCTCACGGCAGTCTCTGAGCAACATCTGGTGGCCTGTCATCATTTCTCACCCAAGGACACTAAGGCTCAGAGTCATGTCCCATGTGACCTGGGAACCTCGATTTCCCATAATTTCTTTGGAAAATCTCTGGACCCTGAGGAGATAGGAAGGGGTCTTCTCAGACTGGTTGTGTGAAATCCACACTTATGGTTTAGATGGGAATTTGGAAGGTCAGCAGCCAGAGGGTGGTAGCCGGCATTTGAAAGCAGTGCCAGGCATAGTGTCAAGGATTTTAAGTGTCAAGTCATTTAATCCCCAATCACTGTGCGAACTGCCTCAAAGGGGGTTGTGTGCTGGGTGCAAGCAGGCATTGGATATGCTCTGGTTTTAATTTGTGTTCTTCCTTATGCTGGTTATTGTGCTCGGTACTGTGACCAAATATCTGAAGAAAGCAATTTAATGGGGAAAGAACTGACTTGCTTCGTGGTTTGAGGGAACTCATGGCAGTGGGAACATGAGGTAGCTGACACAGTGTATCTGCAGTTGGGAAGCCCCAAGAGACCAATGCTGCTGTCCAGCTTTTTCTTTTTCCCCTTTTTCTTCAATCTGGAACCCCAGGCTACAGGATCATGCATCCGCATTATGAGTAGGCTTTTGCCATCAGGGACACATCCTCATACACATGCCCAGAAGTGTGTTTCCTAGGTAAGTCTAAATCCCATGGAGATTAAGAGCCACAGTCTCAAAGGGACTTATTTATAAACTGTGTGCACTGAAGCAAATGAGACAAAAGTCCTTCTTTCATGCCAACTCACGGCACCAGAGTCCTGGCTAAGACAACATGGCAAAGAAGTGGAACAAGTGTTGTTGGGGTTTCTGTTTCTGTCCCGTCTGGTCGCTGTAGTCATTGAGTCCCAAAGAAATCACACAGAGGTCTACATTAGTTATAAACTGATTGGCCCATTAGCTCAGGCTTCTTATTAACTCTTATAATTTATATTAGCCCGTTATTCTTATCTGTGTTAGCCACGTGGCTTGGTACCTTATTCAGCGGGGCAGTCACATCTTGCTTCTTTTGTGGCTGGGCCAGAACTGCAGAGGAATAGGCTTTCTTCTTCCCGGAATTCTGCTCTCATTGACCTGCCTCTACTTCCTGCCTGGCTACTGGCCAATCAGCATTTGTTTAAAATATAATTGACAAAATACAGACCATTGTCCCATAACACTAATGAGAGCTGCTTGCATGCAAAATGGGGTACATGTGGGGTGGCCTCACTTTCTACCCTGCTCTCATGAAGACTAACTCAATGCTGTAAGACCCAATACATTTCCGAGATCAACATTAATCCATCCACAGGGTAGAACCTTTCACCACCCTAAAAATCTCTCCCCCCCTTCACTTGCCTTCTCGGCAGTTCTATCACTGTTCTGCTAAACTTATCTTCTCGAAACTAGTATGATCAAGCCCGTATTCAGAGATGAGGCAGATGGTTAGTTGATGGAGGAAGATACAAAATAATCCCACACTAGTTCAGAATTACGTATAATAAAGGGTTGTTTATTTAGAGGAGATTTGCAGATCGCTGTCCTAGATCACAATTCTCTTCATGAATGGGGAACAGGAACAGTCTAGCAGCTGGAAGTGAGAGCCAGCAGCAAGAGAGTGACCACAGGCTTTACAGCTGCATTTATAGTATAAGAGACCATGCCCAAGTGATCTGGTATCTTAAAGGCTATTGGCTGAAGGAGTGGAAGGAGTTCCCACAGCAGTTAGTTTTGCTTAGGTTTCTCTTTCCTCTCCTCTCCTCTCCTCTCCTCTCCTCTCCTCTCCTCTCCTCTCCTCTCCTCTCCTCTCCTCTCCTCTCCCCTCCCCTTCCTTTTCCTCCCCTCCCCTCCCCTCTCCTCCCCTCCCTTTCCCTTCCCTTCCCTCCTCTTCCCTTCCCTTCCCTTCCCTCCCCTCCCTTTCCCTTCCCTTCTCTTCCCTTCCCTTCCCTTCCCTTCCCTTCCCTTTCCTCCCCTTCCCTTCCCTTTCCTCCCCTTCCCTTTCCTTCGCTTCCCTTCCCTTCGCTTCTCTTCTCTTCGCTTCTCTTCTCTTCGCTTCTCTTCTCTTCTCTTTCCCCCTTTCTCTGTTCACCTTTCCTTTTTATAAAATTTCCAGTAGTTGTGTTTGTCTTCAATCCTATCTTTAGACAAGGTCTTTATCTGCATTTCTACTTATAAGCTCTGTGACTGTTTTCTCACACTGTAAAGCTAATAATGAACATTTACTGGTGCATGCATTCTACCACATTAGATCTCGATGTTCAGCAATGGCTGCTCAGTTGTACCTCCTAAGTTCCTAGTTGTACCTACTATGTCCCCACTTTATAAAACAGGAAGGTTTTTTTCCCTTACATTCTTTTTTAGATTTATTCATTTATTTAATGTATATGAGTGGTTTCATTTTTCTGTTTGTATATGAGGAAATGGAACCAGATCATCCCATGGGACTATAATTGTAGAGCCACCATGTGGGTTCTGGGACTTGAACTCAGGACATCTGTAAGAGTAGTCAGTGTTCTTGATCACTGAGCCACCTCACCAGCCCCTATAAGTCGGGAAGTTAAGGCCCTGGAATTTTAGTTTTAGTGACTTTCCTAAGAACACACAGCCAGCATTCACACTCAGGTCCTTGGAGTCCACTCTTCAGGGGCAGTGGGGTGATGGGAAGATTGGAGGTTGTAAAATATGTATAGCTCAACGTTGAATGAGCATGGGAAGAAAGCATAGCTTTGACTAGCCCAAGTAGAGAGGACACTGTAGAAGCCTGTGTATCCCAGCTACACAGCAGCCTTTTCTCAGAGGGAACACCTAACTCAGCCTGAGAGGGAAATGCTGAGTGAGTGACTGGCTGACTGACTAACTGACCGAACAACTGGTTGACGAATTGATTTTGCTTCTAGTCTGCAGATGAACCTGGGTATTTCACTTTCAAATAGAATTAGAGGAGACAACTCAGTTAGCAAAGCGTTCGCCTTGCAAGGACAAGAAGGACCTGAATTGAGTTCCTAGGATCCATTTGTAAAGATTAGGGTTGAGGCTTCTTGGGCTCGCCCTCTGCTTTGGCATGTCTGGTGGCATTGTCCATGCTCACCTCCTGTTTAGGTGGTCATGTTGATGAGACTTTATGGTTGTAGATTCTGACATTACTAGAAGATATCTCAAGAACAAACAAATGAAGCCGGGCGGTGGTGGCGCACGCCTTTAATCCCAGCACTCGGGAGGCAGAGGCAGGCGGATCTCTGTGAGTTCGAGACCAGCCTGGTCTACAGGCTCTAAAGCCACAGAGAAACCCTGTCTCGAAAAACCAAAAAAAAAAAAAAAAAAAAAAGAACAAACAAATGAGCAAAGGCTAGGCATGATGGCACATGCTTGTAATTCCAGCCCTGGAAGGGTAGAAACCAGCACATCCTTGGGGTCCACTGGAAAGTCAGCCTAATTTAATGCATGAACTCCGGGCCCCAGTGAGACACCCTGTCTTTTGTTTTTAAAATACAAAGGTGGCTAGGTCCTTAGGAACAATACTAAAGTTATCTTCTGGCCTCTTATGCATGTGTTTACACACATGTACACCTGCACATGCATGGACCAACACAAACATATACAAAGTTTACAAGAAACAATAGCCTTAGGAACAATAGAAGTAAATAGTAGACACCTACAGTTTTCACTGAGCTGCAAAGCACTTTGCCTATGGTGCCAACATAGAGTGGCTGGTTAAGGGCTGGATTTGTGTTGTTGTGAAGTGCACTTTACAGATATTGCTTCAGTGTGGAAAGGTGTGCTCTTGGCTTCTGGCTTCAGTCTGTCTCAGAGGTGAAGGCACGGAGGAACAGCTCCATTCGTGGAATTGGGAGCAGCAGGTAAGGGGGGCCGTTCACATCACAGCAGACCAGAAAGTAGAGAAAAAGGCAGGAAGTGGGGGCCAGGTATGTCCTTCACATGCCAACCCTTAGCAACCCATTTTAGGCCCCACCAACAAAATCCCAACATTTCCAAAATGGTACACCCAGGCTGGGAAACAAGCACTCAAAGTACCATTGAAACTGAAAAGCTAACAAGGATCGCTTGCAGGGGTTTCAGTTTCCAGAACCTGGGCTTTTATCCTTACTTGGAGACACCTTTGTGGTCATGCTCCTAATGCTAGCATCTTTGCTACCTTTGGTACTTGAGAGGATAACTTTTATTTTTTTGTTTTTTTTTTTTTTGTTTTTTGTTTTTGTTTTTCAAGACAGGGTTTCTCTGCAGCTTTTTTAGAGCCTGTCCTGGACCTAGCTCTTGTAGACCAGGCTGGCCTCGAACTCACAGAGATCCGCCTGCTTCTGCCTCCCGAGTGCTGGGATTAAAGGCGTGCGCCACCACCGCCCGGCGAGAGGATAACTTTTAAATCAAATCCCATGCATCCACAATGCCAGAAAGATGGCAGTGTTCTTTATGGGGGCCTGTGGCAATCTGGGAAGTAATATGCTAATGCTGACGTTTCCTTAAGAGATAATTGTATGATTCAGGAGAGAATGTCATAGGGTCTTAAGAGTGACGCTGTCTCTGGAGATGGGGAAACTTTCACCAGGATGGAGATGTTGGAAGTGTTGACATTCATAGTGAAGGTTGGCCCCTGCCTCTACTCCACACCATCCTGCATGCAAATAAACAATAAGGTACTGGAGTAACGCTATCTGTGATTTAGAGATTATCCCCTGGATGCATGAAAAAGCTGTTTCTTCCCAAGGATGAACCACAGGAAGTTCCTATTTAATTATCTGGAATTATTAAGATTACCATTTAGTAGTGACTAATTGTTTCCTATTTGGACTTTTTAAAGTGCTTAATTATACTCAAAGAAAACTGTGTCCTGGCTTTATAAATAAACCTGGATATTGCCTAAGTCACTTTTTAAAATCCCCAAAGGGAATATGAATGAAGCCAGTGTCTACTCCATTCCCAGGGTGGCTGTGTATCCTTACACCAGCCTATAAAATTAACACTATAATGTTTCCTCTTGGGAATCATGAGGGTTCACCAACAATAATCAGCCATTGGCCGAGCTCCAAGTCCCACATGCTTTGTATATTTCAACTTGTTTTCCTTGCTGCAGTTCTATTAGGTCTCACCTAAGGCGATCCCCAAATGGAAAGACCAGGATGCTCAATCTTTGTGTTTGTTTGATGCTCAGTCTTGATTGCCAACTTCATGGGATTTAGGATCACCATAGACACACACCTCTGGGTGAGTCTTTAAGAAGTTTCTAGATTAACTGGGGGCAGAAAGAGTCATCATAAATGTGGGCCATTTCCCTCCATAGGTTAGGGTCCCCAGACTGAAAAGCAAAAACCCAAACCAGAGAAAGCCAGCTGAGCAGCAGCCTTCATCTTCCTCCTGGCTTCCTGACTCCGGAGGAAATGTGACAAGGTGCCCCAAGCTCCTGCCACTGCCACTGTCGCTTCCCAACCATGATGAGCTCTACCATCCAGTTGTGAGCCCAAACAAACTCCTCATCCCTTAAGCCGCTTCTTGTCCAGTGTTTAGTCACAGCCATGAGAAAAGTAACCAATCCAGACTGAAGCACGGAGCCAGGAAGGACTTCACCTTGGTTTCATGGTGTATACATGCTGAATGTGAGATTTAACCTAATCTCTCTGTCTCTGTGGGCGTCTTACTACAGGAAACAAGGGGTCTGCATGGTAGAGATAATGTATCATGACATCTCATGGGAGACAACGTCAGCCTCCCTCCTCCCTCCTCCTACTGAGCCCACCTCCGCTGCACACATTTGTTTTAGAAATGGATCATTTCAGATGAGAGCATAAGGTGAAATGTAATTGGCTCTGAGCTGGCTGTTTTTTTAAAGAAGGATGAGATATATGAAGAGAATCCTTTATTATTTCATTTGCTTTTGCTTCTGTTCACCATGTAAAGGTTTTCTGAGATAAATGTGTCATCTCTCGCACACCTGAAACTGTAGCTATGCACTGTGACATAAAAACCCCAAAGCAATCTGACCTGAGTCTTGTGTGTTGATTCTGAAAGGAGGGACCAACAATCATTAGATACCCTTGGGCACTCTGAAACAAAAATCTGAACAAAGAGTGAGCCAGATTCCCCCCCTCCCCCCCGCGGGCTTCTGCAGCTCACACTTACATAAGCTTTTCTAGGGCTCTAACATACCTCATCCTACCTTTCTCAGCTCACCGAGGACATCGGAGCAGCAGATGGCATTACTTCTGTTTCTAAAGATGAGAAACAATCAGAGCAAAGAGACGGTGATTTCCCCAAACTCATGCAGGGGAAAAAAAGAAGGAAACAGGAACCAAGTCTCTAAAACCTGGTGTTAGGGAGGTAGCTCGAAAGGTAAGCACCCTGCGAGAGCAGAAAGAGCTGAATTTAAATCTCTGGCGCCCATGTAAAAAGCCAGGTATGGCTGTAAATGCCTGTAACCCCAGCACTGGGGAATGAGGGACAAGTGGATCCTGGAAGGTCCCTGGCCAGCTGGGCTACCTAAAGGGTCCATCTTCTGGCTCAGTGAGAGACCCTGTCTCAAGGCAGTAAAGCCAATCTACATTTGTAAGTAAGTAAGGCCAATGTCTTCATTTAGCCTCTGCCGGCATAGTCACAGGTATACAATACACACACACGCATACACCACACACACACTCAATGCAGGGGTGACACAACAGCAATAGTTTCTTCATTTTTAAATTGAGCTCTACATTTTTCTCTGCTCCCCTCCCGTCCAGTCCCCTCCCCACTTCAACCCTCTCCCAATGTCCCCATGCTACCAATTTACTCAGGAGATCTTGTCTTTTTCTACTTCCCATGGAGATTATATCTATGTATGTTTCTTTTAGTGTCCTCATTGTTGTCTAAGTTCTCTGGGATTATGGTTTGTAAGCTGGTTTTCTTTGCTTTATGTTTTAAAACCACCTATGAGTGAGTACATGTGATAATTGTCTTTCTGTGTCTGGGTTACCTCACTCAAAATGATGTTTTCTAGCTCCATCCATTTGCCTGAAAATTGCAAGATGTCATTACTTTTTTCTGCTGTGTAGTACTCCATTGTGTAAATGTACCACATTTTTTTTATCCATTCTTCAGTCGAGGGGCATTTAGGTTGTTTCCAGGTTCTGGCTATGACAAAGCTGCTATGAACATAGTTGAGCACATGTCCTTGTAACATGGTTCAGCATCCTTTGGATATATACCCAAAAGTGGTATTACTGGGTCTTGAGGAAGATTGTTTCCTAATTTTCTGAGAAATCATCATACTGACATCTAAAGGGGCTGTACCAGCTTGCATTCCCACCAGCAATGCAGGAGTGTTCCTTTTACCCCACAGCTTCTCCAGCATAAGTTGTCATCAGTGTTTTTGATCTTGGCCATTCTTACAGGTGTAAGATGGAATCTCAGAGTTGTTTTGATTTGCATTTCTCTGATGGCTAAGGATGTTGAGCATTTCCTTAAGTGTCTTTCAGCCATTTTAGATTCCTCTGTTAAGAGTTCTCTGTTTCAGTCTGTACTCCATTTTTTAAATTGGATTATTTGTTCTTTTAATGACCAATTTCTTGAGTTCTTTGTATATTTTGGAGATCAGACCTTTGTCTGATGTGGGGTTAATAAAGATATTTTCCCATTCTGTAGGCTGTCATTTTGTATTGCTGACTGTGTCCTTTGTTCAACAGAAGCTTTTCAGTTTCAGGAGGACCCCTTTATTAAATTTTCTCTCAGTGTCTGTGCTACTGGGGAAGTGGTCTCCTGTGCCAATGCGGTCAAGTGTACTTCCCACTTTCTCTTCTATGAGGTTCAGTGTGGCTGGCTTTATGTTGAGGTCTTTGATTCATTTGTACTTGAGTTTTATGCATGGTGATAGATATGGATCTATTTTCATTCTTCTACATGTTATATCCAGTTATGCCAGCACCATTTGTTAAATATGCTTTCTTTTTTCCATTTGATATTTTTTGCTTCTTTGTCAAAAATCAGGTGTTGGAAAGTGTGTGGATTAATATCCGGGTCTTTCTATTCAGTTCCATTGGTCCTCCTGCCTGTTTTTATGCCAATACCAGGCTGTTTTCAGTATCATAGCTCTGTAGTAGGGTTTGAAGTCAGGGATTTGATCAGAGGACTCAGATGAGTCCAGTCTGGTTCCAGTGACTTCAGAGAGCTTTTACTCCTGACATACCAGTCTTGTCCTAGCTGGAGAGTCTCTCTGACTTTTGTTGGTGTTTGACAGGGATTGGTGGCAAGCACTATTTTCCTCCTCTAGTCTACACTACCACACTCAAGCAAACAATAAGCTCACCTGAGCCAAAAGCCTGTGCCACAGACTCACAGAATGACAGAATGACAAAAGCACACATTTTTATCCCTTCTGGGTCTCTGGAGTTTAGCATAGCCTTTATCCAAGTCTAGACCTTGGCATATCTGACCTGAGCTGGAATTCATACTAGTATGCTTCTTCTTTGCTCCCTGTCAAGAGCATAGAAAGACAGGTGGACTGCTGGTAGTGACTTAAAAAAAAGAAAGGTGTGTGTGTGTGTGTTTCAAAAAACAAAACAAAAAACCTCAGTGTGGTTTCTCAAGTGCTATTCTGAAGTGTTTACTTATATTCTTCTATTATTAAATAAAACTCAAGAGTCAAACATCAGGGTAAAAACCTAATTGAGCAGAGAAGAGGTGGAGAAGTTACCAGTGGTCTCCCCCTTCCTTCCTCAATCAAAAAAGGCCTGTGAATCTTTCTAAGCTCCTCCCTACTACTTCTTGTGTCTCTCTATATGCCCTAGGTTCTCCAAAAACTCCACGGCTAATTCTTGTCCGCTGATAGCTAGCTTCACCCTCTGATTCAAAGTAAAATGTATTGACAGTTTCAGAAGTGTAAGAGTGTGACCAAAATATCCCAGAATATTTCCCCATTTTTGTCTAAATAAAAGGGAAGGTTTTAACTATAACACAATAAAACTATAAACAAAAAGAATAATTATCAGATAAGAATTACTTTCACAAGTTCCAGTCTCCAAATTGACAAATTCAGAGAAAATACTCCATTATCTGTCCTTTGTTAGTGATTCCAAAGTTTTTTTTAACCTAATTCACTTTCTATCCTAACTTATATTATACACCCAAAACTATCTTTTTAGACCTCAAAACATTTTCTTAGATAAACAATTTAAGCTTTCATGTCCCCTAAACTTTATACCTCTTTTGTGAATTCTTTTTCTGAATTCGGAAACAAGGAAAATTGTAACTATAACTATCTAGTATTCAACCCCATTAGAGACCTGAGATCTTTCTCAGATATTACCTGAGTAAAGAGAAATGCAGAACAAACAATTATAGAAATGACAGAGACATCTGGCTGTCTAGGGGTTCATCCAAGATTCCTAAGAAATGTTGAGTTTCATTGCCTGGGGGACCAGCACATGTTAAGACTTTTTTTAAGGGGTAAAGGGAAAAGACATTCACACACTCTTGATGTGGGAGAGTCTTCTGTTTGTGTTGATTTCATTGGTTAATAAAGAAACTGCCTTGGCCCATTTGATAGGCCAGCCCTTAGGTGGGTGGAGTAAACAGAACAGAATGCTGGGAGTGAGGCAGATGCCTCGGGCAGATGTCATGCCTCTCCTCTCTGAGACAGTCACCATGAAGCCAGCCACCAGGTCAGAAGTGCTAAATCTTTCTTGGTAAGACACCACCTTGTGGTACTACACAGATTATTAGAAATGGGTTGATCAAGATGTGAGAATTAGCTAATAAGAGGCTGAAACTAATGGGCCAGGCAGTGTTTAAATGAATACAGTTTGTGTGTTGCTATTTTGGGGCATAAGCTAGCCAGGTAACCAGGAGCTGGGCAGCAGGAACACAGCCCACTGCTCCTCACTACACACTCTCTTGATAGTTTCCTTCAGACCTTTATTCTTTTCTAGTGTTCTCTATTCTTTATTTCCTTGGTGATTTTCTTCTCTCATTTTGATGTTTTCTTTCTAACTATCTTTATACTTGATATCTTTCTTCTAATTCATTCTAGCCCTCTCATTCTTGATGTTTTCATTTTAGCTCATTTTAACTTTATCTTTATCTTTTCGTTTATAGCTTATATATCCCAGCAAAACCTTTCAGGCAATATAGAAATTACAATGTCATTATATTATGTTTTTCAAATGAATTATTACAATGAATAAAAGTAAAAAAACCCGTGTTTTCCATATTCCTTACATGATTAAATATTTTATGCATCACTGGTAAAAAACAAGTTGTCCCAAGAACCCATGTATGTTCATAGCCAAGCAACTTGTTATAGATTAACAGTGTGTAAGCAAACAAGATATTTATTATTATTATTATTATTATTATTATTATTATTATTTATTAAAAATTACCGCCTCCTCCCTGCCTTCCATTTCCCTCCCCCTCTCCCAGCACTCAGGAGGCAGAGGCAGGTGGATCTCTGAGTTTGAGGCCAGCCTGGTCTACAAGAGCTAGTTCCAGGACAGGCTCTAGAAACTACAGGGAAACCCTGTCTCGAAAAAACCAAAAAAAAAGTAAAAAATAGAAAGAGTAGTTGGGTCTGGTAGTACACACCTTTAATCCCAACACTTGGGAGGCAGAGATAGATTGACCTCTGTGACTTCAAGGTGTGGTAACACATGCCTTTAATCCCAATGCCTGGGAGGCAGAGACAGACATATCTCTGTGCATACACCTTTAATCCTAGCACTATGGAGGCAGAGGCAGACAGATCTCTGTGAGTTCAAGGACAGCCTGGTCAACAGAGTTATTCCAGGACAAAGATATACAGAGAACCTGTCTCAAAAAATAAAAGTAAAAATAAAAGAAATAGAGGTTAAAGTAACGCCATATAAAGGTGGAAAATACACAGAGAATCTTAATACTATATGCTATTATGCTCTCTTTGAATTGTTTGAATGCTGAGGAAGGAGCAACAGCTGCTAAAAGATATGTGTTTATAAATGCTGCTGAACTAATCCAACATAGATATTTTGAAAATATCTTGACTTCAGAATTTGGATCTAAGGATATGATACTTTGGAAAAGAGATTCTTCTTTTGTTTCTACAGAAAATGAGACTCTGTGGATTGCTTCTATCCCAATATGGTATGATAGACCACGCCCTCCTGAAAGGTTGCTGTGAACACCTTCAGAAAATTACTTCACCCAACTGATGACTGAGATGAACCTGGCACACAGGTTACACCATGAAAGATCTGATTAACAGCACCCCCATTCAGCAGGAAGCAGTTTGGAGAGAAATAACTGCACCTATATTCCCAAATATTGTTTATAAATGTTCTTTTACATTTAAAGGGGGATATGATATAGATATGAATAATTTGCTTTAGTGATTTAAATTTAAGGTCAATTTTGTTATATGCATATGTATTTCTGATCTTAATTAAGGTATGATTGTGTAGTTCATTTTTAAAATGTACTGTATAATTCGGAAATATAGGTTGTTAATGGATAATCATCGATAATAGTCAAGCTGTAGTCATGTTAGTTAGATGTTCTAGATGTGCATAGATATATTTCAGATAGGCATTCTTCATATCTTTCAAAGACTACAGAATATGGCATTTAAATGTTTAAATAACTTAGAGCTTTCATGACAATGAGACATATCTGCTCCTGGCAGCACCAATCTACTTCAAGAGGAAGATGGGCATCGAAGAGGCTCCTTATTGAGTTTGATAGCCATTTGGGCAAGAAACTACTCTTCCCTGGACTGATGCATAGACTGGACACAAAAAAAAAAACTGCAGAGAGAGGACTGCTGAACTTGCCTAAATGTGAGATGATTCTTTGGGGTGCCTGACTCATGAAAGAATCTGCGAGACATTCTACAGGACACAACAGATACTGCCTGAACTGTCTTTGAAATTTCCTGCTTCATGGAAATGTCTGATGGATACTTATAGGCCTGTAGGCTGAAGATGGATGCCCCAACAGTACAAAAGAACTTTGGGTGACTGTCCAGGTAGCAAGATGTCTCTGTGATTTCTAGAGTTTTGGAAGTAGCTTACTTCTTGTTCACCTAGGTAATATTATATCCTTCTGGAGTCTTTGATGGAGTTGAAGAATAAATAGATGGTTATAGTTTTCCTTAGTTATGATAAAAGATAAAGTAGATATAAATATTGTAACTGTAATTCTTTCTTAATAGCTGTTTTGTTATATATAATTTTACTCTGTTAAAATGAAAGCCTTCTTTTTTGTTTAAACAGAAAAAGGAGAAATGATGTGGGAGGGTCTTCTATTTGAGTTGATTTCATTGGTTAATAAAGAAACTGCCTGGCCCATTTGATTGGTCAGCCCTTAGGTGGGTGGAGTAGACAGAACAGAATGCTGGGAAGGGAAGTTAATAAATCGCCATGCCTTGCCTCTCTGGGGCAGATGCCATGTCTCTCCTCTCTGAGACAGACACGATGAAGCTCCGGCCCAAGATGGACATACGCTAGAATCTTCCCGGTAAGGCACCACTTCATGGTGCTACATAGATTATAAGATATGGGTTAGTAAAGATGTGAGTAAGAGGCTGGAACTAATGGGCCAGGTAGTGTTTAAAAGAATAGAATTTTTGTGTTGTTATTTCAGGTGTAAAGCTAACCATGTGGGATCTGGGCCGGATGAAAAGCAGGCCTGCGCGCAGCTCCTCACTACAAGCATTTGTTCAACTATGTTTATAGCAGCATTATTTGTAATAGCCAGAACCTGGAAACAACCTAGATGCCCTTCAATGGAAGAATGGATGAAGAAAGTGTAGAATATATACATATTAGAGTACTACTCAGCAGTAAAAACAATGACATCTTGAATTTTGCATGCAAATGGATGGAAGTAGAAAACACTGTCCTGAGTGAGGTAACCCAGACTGAAAAAGATGAACATGGGATGTACTCACTCATAATTGGTTTCTAAGCATAAATAAAGGACATTGAGCCTATAATTCGTGATCTTAGAGCAGCTAAATAAGATATTCTTTTACTAGCTGGCTATGTTTTGTGGTTGCAAAGAAAGGACCAATCACTTTATTACTTATCTTGAAAGATATTCTTATAAGAAATATTAAAAGAATCACAAATCTAAACTTTTATATATGAAAGGAATCAGTCAGTTCTACTTTAAATCTTTAAGGCACATACCCACTCATCAAAAGTTTCTTATATCAGGAGATTGGGGGCAGAAATGGGTAAAAGGAATTAATCATCACCTTTGGTCATCAATCTATACTATCAAGAAAGGAATATCAGCTAATGATAATTGGGCTGCTTTGTTCTTATTTCCTGATCTTAACAAGTTCCTTATTCAACTATCTATTTTTCTAAAACTTTGATTGTCTTCTTGGATTTTTCACTGCAAAGCTATTTGGCAAAAACATATTAGTCTAATATTAAGTTATTTTAAAGTTTTGTTTCAACTTTGATACACTCTGAAACCTGTGAACACATCTCCCAACATTAAGGTTAAAAGAATTTAAACTAACTGGACTACTGAGACTTAATTGTTTTTCTTAATCATTAACCTAAGCCATAGACTATATGGCTCCTCCAAAAAACTCATGTGTTCCAGCTGTGTGACACTTCCTTGTTTTTATTTTTTTATCATTAAAACTTTATTTAAACTAACATTATTATTGTCAGTTAGATAGTACAGCATAAGAATAAATCATCTTCATAGTAATCCACAGACAAAATGCCCACTAGGATGGGATGTTTCCATGAGATAAACACACTACATTACAGGCAGTAAGGATCTCCCCACACCCATTCACATCATGCCAGATACTAGAATAAGAGAGAAGCCAAACATGTAAAAACACAGCAAAAGCAAAAGATGTTCTGGAGTCTGTGGTCTGGAGCCTTGTCTATCTAAGATTCATGCATCCAGAAATCGCTTTCTGGTGAGCCAACACCTTAAACTTCAATTGCCATGCTTCTCCTCTGACAAGGCCACCAGCAATTGGTGCATCTTTCTTTGACCTATATAGGCTTAGAATATCTAGCAGACTTTTCTGTGAATCAGGAATTTTGAAGGACTGTCCTATCTTGTCTTGGCAAAGTTTGGCAGTCACCTTATTTTGTGTCCTGCTTGTCCAATTTAGACAACATACTGTCAACAGTCAAGGCAAGGGCAGTTTCTTGCCAAGTGGCTAACTTTGCCACAGTGAAAGCAAACTTCATATGGAGGTTTTTCAATGGCCATCATCTTTTTATTAAGTAAATTGGTACTGCCAGGAGAAGACATGTCTTACTATCATAAAAGGCTTATTTTATTAAAACACCTTAAATGCCATATTCTGTAGGTCTCTAAAGTGTTTGAAGACCACCTGTCTATCTAAAATATATCTGTTTGAACTTGAAAACATATATAATATGGCCACAAATTTGATTGTTGATTATCTACTAACTACTATATTTCTTAATTATCCCAAATACTTTGTAATAATAACTTTCAAGGACTAAAAATTTATATTGTTAAATGAATTGCATAGGTATAATGCCTTAAACAAGAGGAGAAGCATATTTACAGTATAACAAAAATAACCTTAAATTTGTATCAATATATAAAAACCCATACCAATGTATAATACTTGTGACTACTATTGCTCTTTTAGTTTAAAAGTAGATTCAATAATCTACCCTTTTATCCTATCATTCCTATATCCTCATCCATTTTTTTTCAGAACAGGATCCTGAAATCTAATCACCTTTGCTTAGTTTCTTCCCTAACCATGGCTAAAAACAACTTGTAACTACCCTCTGTCCCCACAAACAATGACAGACATTCATAATTCACCAAATGACCAAAAACTACCCACCTCACCTCATGTAAATGTGGATATCATGTTCTTAAAATTACTTCCTGTTGTCTGGGGGACTAAGGCTTCTTTAAAGGACTCTGAGAAAATTAAGATGATGATCAAATTCTGGGAGAACTAACTGTTGTCCACTCTTGATGTGATGGAAAATTGCAGAGCTTATCCTGACTAGAGTAGTCTATGAGACTAGACCATCAGAGCTAACTGCCTTGAAATTATCCTGAGCAATTTATAGTCAAAACCTGATTTTTGGGTGCTGTGTGTCAGTTTAGTGGCATTACCATAATCCAGGTGGAATCATCATTGTGGGGCCCCATTATCCTTTTGGAGAATTCAAAGGTTGCTATTAGGAATGATCATGGCTCACTGCAGAAAACTTAAACAATTTAAATATCATATGCAGCAGATCTCAGAGAGGTTAAAAGACCATAATCTATTAAATACAACCAGGGTGCCCAAGCTTAATATCTAGTTACTGGCTTCAGAATCAAGCATGAAATCATGAATACAGGAAACTAGATGAAGCCTATTTCTAGAATTAGTTAATACTCTATATGACCATTAATATCATGACAGAAAGTTTATGTATATATATAATATATATATTAATCTTACAAAATTTGAGATATATTTATACCTTAAGAAAAGCATCAAGATAAAACCAAAGGATTATGAGATTAGTGGCACTAGTCCCTTAATTTGGGTTCCTTCTGACCCATATCAAGAGGCTCTTCTGACATGAGACAGAGATTTTAGATTTTTCTTTAACCAACACACTTTGGTTTAGAGTCACACTCCAACTCCAAAGCCAACTTTAATTTGTAATCTAATTGGGACTACAAAGAGACCATTTCCCTTATATGGCTATAGAGGACAGCAGAAATAAATATTTGGGAAGATTTATGAGATTTTTTTGTCATGTTGGAAATGTGTTATACCATTAGGCCAATTTACTCTTTTTCTTGGTACATTTTCTCTGAATGACTTGTATGTTTTTCTTCAGATGTTTCTTTTGGCCAGTGGTCTTTAGATTCCTTAGTAGGATGCCTTTATTCTCTTGTAAAGACAAAACCAAAATCCTGCCCCAACCCTAACTTTGGGTAATTTTTTCTTTTTGGCAGGCTATATCTTATCAAATAAAAGACATTTGTTAGTCTTATAAGTTAGTTTAGATTGAATGACCATGCTGTTTGATTAACTACCACCTCTCCTAATCAAGAGGTTTGAATCTAATCCTTATTAATTTTGATGGTAACCATAGTGCTTCTTATTCTGTGAAAACAAAAGCAAAACCTCTTCCCCAATGTAAAACATATCCTGGTTTCCATTCTGAGGTCAACATATCTTTAAAGTATACTGGCTGATTTAATTCAACAGTTCTTTTCTGTTATCCATTGCCTCTTCTTAGCTGTCATTCTTTTCTCATTAGCATTTAAAATATTTAAAGTTAACAAAGCACTATATATGATCCACATTCTCTGTGTTATGGTATTTCCCATCACATTACATGGCTTATTTTTTAATATTACTTTATTATCTCTTAAAGAATTTATTACTTTTAAACTATTTATATTTTTTATGAATTTCCATAATCCGACAGCAATGGGTGCCACCAGGTAGTTATCATACCCCACTCTTGCATCTGAGGAGACAAAAGGCAGTGCATTGCTATAGAGTAGTGAACCTGACATGTGTCTAGCCTGGATCTAAGGACTTGCACCTAACAAATCACTAAACTACTCAGAAATGTGATCTGTTGCTCTAGGAAGAGCCCAGGAAGGGAGGAAATTCACACCGCTGTTGCTGGTTGTGAAGCCAAGTGAGAGTGAGTTACCTCCCAACAGATTGTGCTTTGTTTATTTTTCATACAAATCAGTTGGGTTGTAGCAGGTTCTCTCTCTCTCTTTCTCTCTCTCTCTCTCTCTCCTCTTGTCAAGTTTGAGGAGCCCATAAATATGTGCAAGTTGAAGAACTCCTTTGTTTAGTTTGTCAAGACAGAGTTTCTCTGTGTAACAGCTCGGGCTGGTCTAGAACTCACTTTAGACCAGCCTATCCTGGAACTCACAGAGATCTGCCTGCCTCTGCCTCCTAAGTGCTGGTATTAAAAACATGTGCTACCACTACCCAGCTGGAGGACTCCATTTAAGAAAGAAGTTCAGTGCCACAAATATAAATGTTCTCTATCATTGCTGGGTAGGGTAGCTCAGTGGTCGAGACCTTTGCCCAACATGGCTTGAATCTTTTAAAAATGATGACAATGACAGGGCTCTGTGCCTCAGTTACCTACTCTGATCTGATAGTATCTGTGCTCTCTCTACTTGTTAGACAAAGTGGGTGAATTCAGAAGCTCCATGTGTCATGCAACTGAATGTTTGGCTAAACTCTGTGGTTTAGAAAACATGCTTTTCTGGAGATAGAAAATACTTACAAGATCAACCACAGGAGGCATGACCTGTTGTTCCCCATCTTCTCACTGTTCATACCAGCATAGGCCATGCTTCCTTCTACAGAGGGCAATCATGGGCTTCTTGGCACAGGGAAGCCTTCACTTGGAGATGAGCCCTTATGCTGTTTTCTGATAGTCCCAGATGCCCAGTGTCTAGATGCCTGAAATTTGTGGGCTATTGCCACCTTTCTTGTAAGAGCCCTGAGCAAACTTTCTTGTTGAGGAAAGTGCCAGTCTCGCTTGATCGTGCTAACCTATGTCAGTCTGTCTGGAGTAAAGGTAGAGGGTCACCTCTATGTTTTTGCCTATTAAATCATACACACCTGAATTTGTATTAACTGGATCTATGGGAAAGTTTACTTTATGGCCTGCCATTCACTGAGCGCATATGAAAGGCTCACGCTAAAGATGTACTCTTGTATGAGACTATTGACTTAACACTGTAGGATAGGCATATTACTGTTTTAGTGTTTGAAGAAAGGGGTGGAGTCTCAAAGTAGCTGTGAATTTCAGTCTTGCCATGCATCTAACACACAGCTGGTTAGGGAACCTATCTCTGATGCATCATTCCAAAACCTAACCTGGTCCTGTGTTGCAATAAGGCCACTTGTTTATTTCCTGAATGCTCAGCCTGCAAATGATCACACAGATACCATATTGATATGGGAGAGTCTTCGGTTTGTGTTGATTTCATTCATTAATAAAGAAACTGCCTCGGCCCATTTAATAGGCCAGCCCTTAAGTGGGTGGAGTAGACAGAACAGGAAAAAGGAAGTGAGGTAGATGGCTCAGTCAGATGCCTCGGGCAATTGTCATGCCTCTCCTCTCTGAGCCAGGCGCGATGAAGCTCCGGCCCAAGATGGACGTATGCTAGAATCTTTCCCAGTAAGACACCACTCGTGGTGTTACACAGATTATTAGATATGGGTTAGTCAAGATGTGAGTAAGAGGATGAAACTAATGGGCCAGGCAGTGTTTAAATGAATATAGTTTGTGTGTTGTTATTTCCGGGGTAAAGCTAGCCATGTGGGATCGGGGCAGGATGAAAAAGCAGGCCTGCTCGCACCTTATCACTACATCATATTATTTGCAATACTGTTTGGCCAATAGCCTAAGCATATTTCTGGCTAACTCATATCCTAAACTAACCCATCTCTATTCATCTGTGTATCGCCACGTGGTTGTGGCTTACCGGCTAAAGTTCTGGTGTCCATCTACATGGCTTCTCTCTAATTCCACCCTTCTTTTCCCCAGCATTCAGTTTAGTTTTCCCCACCTAGCTCTGTTTCCCTATAGCTCTGCTTTAGGCCCAAAGCAGTTCCTTTATTAACCAATGGTAATCCCAGCATACAGAAGGCAATCCCACATCAGTTCTGTCTCTAAGCAGAGAAGAGTGGCAAGGCTAGGATTTAGAAAAAGGAAGCTCTTGGCTCTGGGGCATGCTCTGCTGGTCTTCACTGTGCATTTGTGGGTGAGTTGTTTTTAGATCTAGCCCAAGAACCAGAAACAACAGTGCACAGCAGGTCTCATCTCTCATGATCAAGGAGCTAGTTGAAGGAGATAATTATCTGAATGGTACACTATAAAATGCTAATGTGTATATTATCTGTATACATAACCTATCCATCATTATTTTGGATCTTTGCTGTCTACTGCAAATTCAGCCATAAACATTCAATACATGAATATAATGGGAACTCATCTTGGGTCAAGATCAGAAACATTGGCAGACGCTGTGAGAAAAAAAAGCAAATGAAAACAAATCAAGTGAACTCAGCATTCTCTTACTTAGTTTTAACATCTTTGATAATAAGCCGTCCAGGGAAATACTCATTCACATACATGTCGACTCATCACCCCACACACGCCAGGCTTGATGAATGATTCTCAGATCTAAGCGTGAGCAGGGTACCAGGCAGAGCTTTCGATGACTCTCAGGACTTCCTTTCCAATTGCCACTGGCATCACACCAGCAGATTGATTTTTGAATTGATCAGTCTTGGGTGCATCTTGGAGCTAAAAAGCGGAGAACAGTATCTCTTCCCTTCTCACCTCTCTAGTGTAACTTTCAGGTACAAATATAGACGGAAGTGCTGTTGCTGCTAACATGACACACTTTCACAGAGGCTAAGATTAGACTCGTTCAGGAGAGGAACTCGCAAGGCTTTGGTCCAGCCTGGGAGCCCCCGCTCTGCTTTTCCATACAGTAAAATAAAATCGACTAAGACACCTAAGTTTGCTAATTACCTACTATGTGCTACAGGTGAGTCAGGGAGATAGCATGGCAACATCCACCGCTTAATGTGTTTTTGACATTTTGGAGAAGGAAGGCATCTGTAGAGGAAATTTTACCAATCAGTCAGCCAGTGCCCCAGCATCTGGACTGAAAGTTATAGAACCACTGGACTAAAATGGAGGAATTTACTAGAACAGTAGGATTGGACTCATTAGACTCAGAACAATCAAACCCAACCCTGCAAAGCTTTGTCTGGGAGTGACTCACTTTTCTGCATTCTAATCTCAGTTTAGCTTTAGCTTTCTCTAAGTCCCAGGTCACACTCTCTGGGCTTGCCATCTAGAGCCATGAAGCAACTCCTGCTCAGAAACAAAGATAAGCATGCGCTGCCATTTCGGAGCCTGAATGCCAAACTTAGGGTTTATTACCCAGTTTTATTTCGTGTCCAGCCCTGAGCTGGCATGCCAGGTCATATTACACAAGACAAGATCACCACTAGGGGGACAGTGGCTGTGACCATGTATGCCAGAGAAAGTCAGACTGTCCAGAAAGGACTGTTCAGAAGTCAGACTGTCCTCCTCACACTAGCAATAGGATCGTTTTAATTATTAGATGTCTAAAACTTATCCGTGGGTATTATAATGAAATGGATGGATTAGAAGGTGAATTAGATACGGTTAATGGCATAGGTAGACAAGGCTATGTGTACCAAAGAGCAGGGCGACGCTATTCATGTGAAACTGGCATGGGGACAAAGTGCTGTGCAGTTCTTCCTCTTCCCAATTAAGGTGTCTCTGTTGAACTGACGGAAAGCCGTTTGATAAGTGTCCTTCCTTCAAGATGGTTGTACTCAGTTGGGGGTCTCTTTATTAAATTTCAACCTTAGCTGTGACTGGCACCAGCTGCTGTATAAGTTCCATGTTGATATGGCGCTCCACTGGATAGTAAATATTGCAGGTAAATCTCTGACTCCAAATCCTCAGTAATGATGCATGAATTAGCATCTCATAAGTGCAGAAATGAAAAGACTCTCATTAGAAGACACAATACTGGAGACACAATTCCACTGCAGCTTCTTGAACACTCAAATAGGACTCAGATTTTCATATATATATATATATATATATATATATATATATATAGTCTCACAGAAATAATATTGGGTACATGATAGGAAATTTTCTCATTTGAACTCAAAGCAGTAACCATAAACTGTTTGGAGGGGAGACCAGTATGATTTTATTATCAATAATGCTTAAGGCCTATATAACAAATAAAGTTAGGCAGTAGACTGTTAAATCATAAAATAATGCCATTAACCACATAGAAGTTTCTTAGAGATAGGCAGGTTCATCCAGACATTTAAATATTCTGAGTAGTCTTGAAAGACAGTCACTGCGTTTCCTTCGTGGTACAAGATGGCTGCCACAGATTTAAACAAGATTTAAACTGTTGACTCAGACAAGACTTCTGCATGTTTCTGTTAGCACAGGCAAAGATGCATGTGGCCCAAGAGCGGGTCTCGATCACTCCACGGCCACATCCTGTACAAGAGTTCTTTTGTCCAGGAGCCCTTCCAATAAACCTACCCTGGAATCATCATTTGGGTCAACTCAGGTCACAAGAACAAGACCAGCTTCAAAGGATTCTAGAATGGGAAGTGTTTGTATGGCTTGGGATCAGACTTTTAAGAACTAAGGGGGCTGAGAATGAGTGATCGAAAAGTCAATCAAAAATCAGAAGCAATGATTAACTCTAAAGAATAGCCAGGCACCTAGACGCCAGGGAGATCTTCTGCAGGGAGGAAACTTGCGATTATCTTCACTGTGTCACATTTCAGACCTTTGGCCACTTGGGACTGAGAATCTGAATTTCACGTTTTTATTCAAATTTATTTAAATTTAATTAATTTAAATGTAAACAGGCACGTGAGGATTTGACTGCCATTGGGCCACTGTGAAGCTAGATTGTATCTTCTTGGCAATGTCTTCCTGGAGGTCAGAGACAAAATGGAGAACTAGAGCCTGTGAGCACACAGCCTTCCTGGGAACTGGGAACTTAAAGTGGATCCGAAGGAGAGTGGACTTGCTCTATGACAGGGAACCAGAAGCCTAGGATAGTGGTGCAGTGTGTAATCCCAGCACTTGGAAGGTTGAGGCAAGAGGATCATAACTTCAAGATCAGGATGTACTACATAGCAAGAAAGACCCCATATGAAACGTTAAGCTACAATAAAATTTAAAGTCGGGAAAGGAAAGGAAATCAAAGGGAGGAAAGTAGGTATTCTCATTTAGGGAGAGCTATTTAGCCCAGGCTTGTAGAAGTAGGTTTTTTTTTTTTTTTTTTTTTTTTTTTTGGAAGAAAGAGCAAAAGCTGAAAAGGAGGTACAAGAAGTCAGGAAGCAGGAATTGTTTAATGTCAGCTGAACAACCAGCAACTTGAAGAATTGGACATGGAGAAAACTAGGAAAGGACACTCAGGAAAGGGATGAACCCTTTGACGAGCCCAGGCCCTCACCCATTCCCTTCCCCTTTGGCAGCCGCAACAGGCTGCAGAAAAGACCGAACAAAATGTTAGCGCACCCCCCCAAGCAGGACTTGCTGAGCCCCACCCCCTTTCCCCCAACACCTTGCCCTAATGACTGAGAAGAAACTGCCAGAATCCTTATGGTAAGGAACTAATCAGAAGTTAGCTGGCAGGCTCTGGATTACTGATAACAGTGGAATGCAGTAATCCTCTTCCCCGCCCCCTGACCTCCATGATAGCAACATTTCAGCAGCCACAGTTGATGTTGATCCGTCAGTGCAGGACAGGTTCCCCCAGCCTGGAGGTCTCTAATCCTGAGACTGTACCCCAGACTCCCCCCTCCTCCCCGTTACTGGACCTCCAATAAATGCCCTGCCCCACTGCGGCCTTGGGTTTCCTCTATTTCACCGTCTGTGTCGCTAGGAGTACCCGAGTTAACTCGTAATTAAAAAGATTGTTTTGCATCAGATTTGGTCTCTTGGTGGTTTGAGGGGGAGGGGGTCCAGACTCTGGGCACAACAACCGTAATTGAGGGTGAGGTAGGTGAAGTCAAGGACCTTGGCTTTGATTGGATTGTTCATGTTGTTGTACTCATGAAACAAGGTGCAGGAGCTCTCCTAAGTTAGCAGACTCTCCTGCATGAACTAGGTAGGAGTGTTTATAAAAAAGGTTAGGGCACAGGGTGAAATAGTTTAGGAAAGTAATTAGAAAATGATTAGAGACAGCTGAAGTAAATCTTTATTTCTAATTTTGAAAATAGTGATGCCCCAAATAAAAATAGCATCATGAGGGGTTGGAGGGAAGTCTCTGCAGTTTAAGAGCACTGCCTGCTCTTCCAGAGGACCCAGGTTCAATTCCCAGTACCCACGTGGCAGCCTTTAATCCTGGCACTCGGGAGGCAGAGGTAGGCAGATCTCTGTGAGGTAGAGGCCAGCCTGGTCTACGAAGCAAGTTCCAGGATAACCAGAGTTATTACGCGGAAAAACCCTGTCTTGAAACAAACAAAACAAAACAAAAAAGAAAGAAAGAAAAATAAACAAATTATTAAATTAAATAAACAAATAAATTAAATTATTAAAAAATAGGTGAAGTGGTCATGAGGTGACATAGTCAAAGACTTGGGGTTCAGTTCTAATAGGTGTTCTGTTTCACCTGTCCGTGGCTCTGGTCCTCCCTCCACTACATGGTTCTCCCCACGCACATTGAGTATGCTTAATAATCATGTAATTTGCTCAGCCAACGAGACATTAATACTGTGCAGGTGGAGGCTTGAAATTGAGGCTTGGCCTCTTGGAGTCAGGTTACCCTGGGAGGCAGCTCAGCTAGACTGTTGTTGGCTGTGGGCAGAGGCAGAGTAGGAGGGGCCACCTTGTATGATGTCAGCTAAGCTTAGTCGATTCAAAAATTGGTGAGGAGTAAGGAATCATCTTTGCTTTGACTAATATGTGTTGGACATTTGGCTGGCAGTGACAGATACTAGAAAGAAATACAGTGGTCCTCGCCGGCAGGCGCCTTCGTAGATCTGGGCTTTACATTAAACTGCATCATCAGTGTATGCTGTGGGTTGATATGACTTGAGTGTGTTCCCCGAAGGTGAAGGCTTATGTCTTGGAAGCTTGGTCGCTAAACTGGTGTCGCTGTGGTGGAAACCTTAAGCAATAGGGCCTAGAGGAAGGTGATTAGGTAATGGGGCTCTCCCTTGGTTAATGGGTGAGTGAATGTTGGGCTCCTTCCTTCTAACACATGAATAGAGAAGCAGAAAGTTTAAATATAAGAGTGCAATGAACAGAAATAATTTAAAAAATACTCTTAGCTGAGTTCAGTGTCTTCTTTTCTGGGTCTTTCTAAATTTCTCTCCTTGAGAGAAGCAATTAGCTATGTCTCGTGGAAAGAGTCACAATGTGACAAGGCCGAAGCCACAGTTTAGAAGGCTCCTCGTTATCACTCATCTTTTGAACCTTACAGACTAGAAAGCCATTGTCAGTCGCAAATTGGTCAAACCGCCAATTGTCCCAGCATTCCTGAAGCCTGTCCTTTGGGTCAGGAAGAGAACAAAGCTGCAGGGTTGCGGGGGCTGGGGGGAGGTCCCTATCTTGAATGTACAGAAACAGGTCATTTGAAGATGTGGAGCTAAAGTTCTGCTCCAAGTCTGAGCTCCAAGAGCTTTTAGTCACTGTCTCCATATAAGAGCCTAAAATTTCAGGTTACATTATTCATGTCTGTTTAATGCATAAATCACTCACTGCACTGTAACCAAAGCAGAAAAGGAAACTCCGTTCTTTTTTTCTGTCTTTCACATGTCTGTGTGTGGTGTGAACACTTGGAAAATATATGTACAATTGGATGTATTCGTGTGCACATGTGTGAGAGTCAGGATTCTCTAAAGGATAGGAGGAGGAGGAGGAGGGAGCAGGAGGAGGAAGAGGGGGAGAAGGAAGGAGATTGATTAGCTTGACTTACTGGCTGTGGTTTGGTTAGCAGTGGCCCTCTCATGACAAAAAGGCCAAGAATTCAATTGTTCAGCTCAGGAGGAAGAATGTCTCTACAGTCCTAATCTGAGACTGGAGCCCTAGGGAGCTGCTGATTGTTGACAGTCTGTGTTGGAATTCCGAAGAAGTAGGTTTTAATGCAGGTAAAGGATTGTCTTAGGAACAGTATAGATTGTCTGGTAAGTGAGAGTAACGGCCCCTTGATATTAACCTGGGGAAATACATGGATATATTGAGAGGACTTGGAGCTATGGAGAGAACAGAAATTCCAACCTCCATTCATCTGGGAAGAGAGAGGAAGAAGGAAAGAAGGGAAAAGACAAAACACTGGAGAGGAAAAGAGACTTTCCGCAGGTCTCTTGTTCTTATAGACACAAGCAAAGAAGATGTACCCCAAGGGTTCTGAAATGGGGATACTAGCACTCCCCTGAAACACCCAAGTAAGTCAGAATGGATGGAAGACTCATCTGATGCATATTGTAATGAACCAGACCTATGGCCTCTGAAAGCATTCAACTTTATCATCTATTTCTAGATTTCTCAGTTTATAATGCATGCCATTAGCCTAAGGTCTTGAGAGTCTTGTTAAACATCATGGCCTTGCCTGCTTTTACTTAGAGCTAACGGGGTTGTCTGATTACACTTAATGTGAGTGATCTAAAAGGAAGCAGTAGTAGTGGACCGACAGCCACTGATGGCTTGTGGGTCACATGGCAGATAGACCACATATTTTTATTACATATCCTTCCTCCAAAATCTCACAAAAGAACAACACAGAATGTGTATATGATTAGTCAGAAAAGCAGATATAGCTGGCACTTCTCTAGTATCTTTAGGTCTTAGCAAGCTACTGCACAACCATAGCAGGTGTATCGAAAAAAAGAAATTGAGGATATATATCAAATTGTAAGCCAAATTAACCAAGAAATAGCCAATAGAAGAAGTAGGAATAGTTCAGTCCTGGGGTGGGGAGCAAGACCTAATTTGAACAAAACAAAGAGATGGAAGGAGAGGAAATAAAGAACAAACACACCAAAAAAATTTTCTCCAAGTTAAAGTCACAATTACTCAGAACAAAGAAAGCATAAGCACAAAGGTTAAAGTAAGACCCATATCAGAGTAAATGTAGTTGGGTACCAACATTTCTCCTCGGGACCAAGATGCTTATTTCCTTTCTATAAGAGCCAGGTTAATAACTGATGACCCAAAGGTGACTCTCCACTCATGTTTGGGCTCTTTTGTAGAGATCTGGTGTGGGAAGTCCTTCTGAATGTGTTGCTTTTATTGGTTAATGAATAAAGCTGTTTTGGCCAGTGGCTTACCGGACTAGAGCTGGGAAGGAAAACTAAACTGAATGCTGGGGGAAAGAAGGTGGAGTCAGAGAGAAATCATGGATCCACCAGAGGAGAAAGATGTGAGCTGCCAGCTGGAACCTTGCTAGTAGGCCACAGCCATGTGGCAATACACAGATCAATAGAAATGGGTTAATTTTAAATATAAGAGTTAGCCAGAAGTATGCTTAAGCTATTGACTAAACAGTATTGCAAATAATATAGTTTTTGTGTGATTATTTTGTGGTCTGAGAAGCCAGGAACAAACAAACAGCCTTCTGCCAACAGAGATGGAGAACCAACTGCTGTCCAATCTCTGGATTGGACATGGGTGCATGTCCAGGGCATGAAGGCCCTCTGTTTCTCCCATGGGTGCTTTTCCCTTCTGAGATTTACCATGTGATGTGGGATGTCCTTCTGTACATGTGTTGCTTTTATTGTTTGATGAATATAGCTGTTTCGACCAATAGTTTAGCAGAATAAAGCCAGGCAGGAAATCTGAACAGAGATAATACAGAGAGTAAGCAGAGTCAAAGAGACGCCATATAGCTGCCAAAGGAGAAAGATGCTAGAACATTACCAGTAAGCCACAGCTTCGTGGTGATATATAGATTAATAGAAATAAGTTAAGATGTAAGGTTTGGCTAGGAATATGGCTGAGCCATTGGCCAAACAGTATTATAATTAATATTGTTTCTGTGTGATTATTTGGGTCTGGACAGTTGGGAAATTAAAGCACAGACTCTGTTTACAACCATGCAATGGGCTGATGTTTCTGTTGCAGCCATAATTCAACCTAGTCCTGTTTTCTTTTTTTTTTTTAATATTTATTATGTATACAACATTCTGTCTATGTGTATGCCTGCAGGCCAGAAGAGGGCACCAGACCCCATTATAGATGGTTGTGAGCCACCATGTGGTTGCTGGGAATTGAACTCAGGACCTTTGGAAGAGCAGGCAATGCTCTTAACCTCTGAGCCACCTCTCCAGCCCCCTCTTTTTTTTTTTAACCCATTACAAGTGTTAATGTTAAGAGGTGCACCCTTGAGTGGGCATTGCATGGCCAAGACCATGGCTAGAGGCAGAACTAGAAAAGACAGTAGGAAGGGCCAAAGCTGTGGTGGTGTTTCAGTCACACAGAGCTACAGTTTTCCTGTGGGTGACATCCGCAGACATCTGAAGACTCACACCACAAGCCATGAACAGGTGGGTGCCATGGCTGCTGGGTACAGTGACCTAATTCTGGAGAACCTCACAGCTGAGGTGCTTGAGTTGGCAGGTAATGCTTCCAAGGTTCTCAAAGTAAAGCGCATCATTCTATGTCCCTTGCAGTTTTCTATCCAAGGTGATGAAGAGTTGGATTCACCTTATCAAGGCTGCCATAGATGGGGTCAGTGAGATCTCGTACACTACAAATCTCTGATTAGAAAGAAGGGAGAGCAAAAACCTGTTTAGGAAATGATTTATAACCAGCCTGCTCTTCTTCACTGTTTGTAACTGGGACAAAGGATGCCAGTGGGGATGTGTGGAATCTTTGAGAACAGTTCAATGGAAAAGCACAATTTCTATAGACAAAATAAAAGAAACATTTGTTTGTTTTTAGGTTCATGAAATTTGATAAGCCCCTTTCCCTATGGTCATAATCATGTGTTGATTGGCTAGGTTTCTTTGTTGTGTTTTATACATAAATAGAATTGATGAAACATTTTTAGAACATTTTTAAAAAGTTGCCCTCTTGAATGGAAAAAGAGGAAAAAAAGAAGGTGGGGGAAGAAAAGGAAAGAGGGGAAGAAGAAGAACATGAAGGTGGGAAATGGGGAGGCGTTGGAGGGGCCGGGAGTGGGTACTATCTAAATACATTGTGTTCATGTATGGAATTACCAATGAATATATAAAAACAAGTAATAATTTTTTCCACTAAACTTCTGTATAGCTGTCTGCCTCAGAATCCAAGTTAAGACCATACCGAGATACAGTGTAGGAAATTCAAAGCATCAAGCAACAAGAAAAGGGTTCCTAAAGCTTTCATGAAAGAAAAAAAGACAGGAAGGGAAATAACATGTGATTTTTCAACAGCAACCTTAGAAAAAGACATTTTAAATAATGAACAGAAAGTATTTTTCTCCCTAGGTTTAGATTTAGTCCTGGATTGTAGAGTTCTCTACAGAAATATGCAGCTTTCATCTGAGATCTGTGTCTGGACTGTCCCTAAGGCCTGGGTGCTATTTCTGGGACACAGCAGAGGATTTAGAAGTAGCCTCTAATGAGGAGACTCTTTAGGTCTTTGGGACCATGTGTGTGAATCTTTAAGGGTAACATCTAATGGGGGCATTTTTAGACCATTTGGGCCATGAATATGAATAGGATGACAAAATACCAGACCTTCCTTCTCATTTTTACTTGTTTCTTGGTCCTGAAATGAGTGGCTTTGCCCCATCAAACACTGCCTGGTATGGTCGTTGCCTACCCACAGGCTCAGAAGTAATAACACCAAGTAATCATGGACTAAACTCTCCAAAGCAGTGAGCCAAAATACAGCCTTTCTCTTTATACATTTATTATATCAGGGTTTTACTACAATGATGGGTAGCTAACTGACACACTACTGCAGCAAACGAAAAGATGGACCAAAAGCATTTTCTCATGGGCTAGTCATTACCCAATGAGTCCGTGCCTTCCCTAGTCTTATCTTTAGAAGCAACTGGAAGAAAGTGAAGCAAGAAATAATGGTAGTGGCCAATGATCATGACCAAATAAGGGTGATCAGGCTGTAAGAGAAGACTGAGAAGGCAGGAAACATGGGATGTTGGAAGATAGAGTGGTATCTCAAAAACCGGCAGAGCAACAGCCTAAGAATGCATCTCAGACAGCTAGGGGAATAGTTTGCCTGGAATGGCATCAGAAGCTTGAATGGCCTAAACCTTGAGAGCTCCAGGAACAAAGAAAATCAATATTACTTATGATATACTAGTAATATGTCGTGTCTGTTAACTTCAGCGGGGCTGTGTGTCTGTAAACAAAAGGAGGCGTGATCCTGTTGAACAGAGTCTTGCCTTCACCTCTATACCAATGTCAGCGTTGACTCAGGGAAATGAAGTCTGTGCTGAAATGTGGAGAAGAAAGAAATGGAAGGGACAGTAGTGCAATGAATTCCTGTGCAGCAGGCGGTGAGGTCCGAAACAACTGAGTCGAGAGACATCAATCTGTGCAGAATATGATACCCAGAGGAGGTAAGTGGAGAATTCAAGTCAGGCTACTTCTGAGGGGTAGGTGAAGATTGATAACTCTTCATGAGCTGCCTGATTAAACTCGCAAAGTTACATACCTGCATCTCCTTAACAAGCCATTAAAATTTTTATCTAATAAAAAGTTAGAAGGGATAAACTGTCTGCTTTGTAGTGAGGGTGGCAAGTGCATGAAGGGAAGATGCTGGGCAGGTTGACTAGTCAGGAGAGCAAGCAGCATGGCTCCACAGAACACATAACTTGCCTTAGGACAAAGGAGTCCCAGAAACCAGTGGATTTCCTAAAACCATCATGATCCTTTCTGCTGGGGGACAACGGCCTATACCCTCTCACTTGTATTTTAAATAAACACTGATTGGCCTGTAGCCAGGCAGGAAGTATGGGTGGAGTAACCAGGCAAGAAGTAGAGGCAGGGCAATGGGAATTCTGGGAAAAGTTTGAGTCTGCAATCGTCACTCAGACATAAAGGAAGCCAGACAGAGAGCAAGCAAGATGTGACTGCCTCACTGAAAAAGGTACCAAGTTACGTGGCTAACACAGACAAGAATTATGGGCTAATATAAGTTATAAGAGTTAATATGAAGCCTGAGATAATAGGCTAATCAGTTTATAATTAATGTAGGCCTCTGTGTGTTTATTTGGGACTAAATGGATGTGGGACCGGGCAAGACAGAAATCCTAGTCAACACCTTTCTCTTTACATTTGTTTTGCTGAGACATGGTCTCATACAGCCTAGGCTGGCATTGTACTCACTTTGAGACAAGAATATCTTAAATTTCTGAGCCTCTTGCTTTTGTCCCCCAAGTGTTAGGAATTCAGATGTGCTCCATTATGGCTGTTTTTTTTCCTTGTTTGTTTGCTTGTTTGTTTATGCAGTGCTGAGAATGGAACACAAGGCCATGTGGGTGCCAGGCAAGCACTCTAGCGGCTGAGCTGCATCCCTGGCTTCATTACAACCCTTTTACTCTTAGTTCCTGCGGACAGGTTTGAAGAGAAGAGTGACGGCAAATCATCTACTCTGCCCTAACGGCCTGTGCTGTGAAAGACACTGCTAACTCAGCACAGCCATGCATGCTTCCTACATAATGTCCATCAAGGGCGCAAACGCAATGACAGCATATTAAAATCCCCAAGGAAGTCTCTGAGGCTCAGATAACTAGACAGTGACTACTTCCAGTTCCAAAAGACCTGATGAATTTGGCCTTCTTTTATGCAGCTTGCCTTGCTTAGCTTGAAGGCCCATGTTCCCCGCATTGTTTGAGTCCTTGGAGAAGCAAATGCTAAGATATGAGTAATTGAGCATATGTTTTACCAGGGGAAATGGAGAGGTTTCGACAGCCATCAGACCTCATTACAAGCTCTCCAAGAGCAGGGAGAAGTTCTGAGTGCAGTCCTAATAAAAGATGAAAAAGGCTACTTTGGAGCCCTGTGCTCCCCAGGAGAGTCTGCCTCGGTGGTAACCATGCTCATTGGGAAGCCATCTTTGGCCCGAGCACAGTAGCACATTGCCGAACCCTGCAACTGGGGATCTTTGTGAGTTGTACTTCCTGCAGTTGGAGGTCTGTAGCTCTGTTTCCCAGGACAGCCACATTCGACCTAGGGAAACGGAAGGGGTTGAAGAAAGTCTCAGACATGCCTGTGGTGGGGTAGATATGACCATAGTGTTACAGAAGACCCAGAGAGTGTCAGGTCCAGATCTCAGGCAGCACCAGACAGGCTGGTGTAATTGGTCATCTGCTCCTAACAGGTTCATGTGGCCTATGGGTAGATATGGGAGGGAGGGGATGGTGGAGATGTTCTTAATCTGAGCTGAGCAGTGAGATTAATGGGAGGAATCAGAACCAAGGCTTCAAGATAGAAAACTCAGTAGAGAGGGACAATGCATTTTCTAATCCCAGCTTTAGGAAGGTGGAGATGGGAGGCTGGATAGCTAGCCCTTCTAGTATACATGGTGAACTTCAGACTAGTGAGAAACTTTGTTGCAAAACACAAGGTGGAGGCCAGAGAGACTGCTCAATGGTTAAGAGCACTGGCTGCTTTTCAGAGGACTCCTGGTGCAATTCCTAGTACTTACATGGTGGCTCAAAACCATCTTCAACTCCAGTGCCAAAGGGTCTGATGTCCTCGTCTGGCTTTCGTAGGCACTAGGAATGCACATGGTATGCAGACATGCAGGCAAGCAAAATACTCATACGTATAAACAAATAATTTTAATTTTTTAATTAAAAAACTCTCAACAGCAAGGTGGACAGTTCCAGCAGAAAAATGCTTGACATTGTCCTCTGGCCTTCATATGCATGTTCACTTTCATGCAATTTCACACATATGAACATGCATGTACACAAGACTCTCATGCTATTGAGAAGGATATGGTCAAGGGACCTAATTCACACACAGCCATTTGCAGTGTTGGAATGATGATACAACATCTTTTTCTTCAGTGGCTCAGATGAATCTGTTTTGATCAGTGATTTAATTACATTAAGAGCTACAATTAGCTACCAAACTGACAAAAGCCATTAACCCATTAAATGCTTGTTCTTATGCATTGAACACCAAGAAAACTATATAAACGCACACACACACACACACACACACACAGTTTTCTTGACTTTATGAATGAATATAATCCTTAACCTTAACCTTTAGGTGCTTGTGGAAGAGTTTTATTTAACCTTACCAAATTTAACTAATGTATGTGACATCACCTTCCCCCTCCAGATAAGTCATCTCTTTCACTTAAGGCATTTGTACAAAATGGTCATTAAAAGTCAATCACTTCCTCTAGTATCCTTTTAGAGAAACAGGCATGTTTCCTATGTTGGGTAGTATAGTTGTATGCTCTAGTTAATATTTTCCCACAAACAAGGGTATAAATTCATTTGTGACACCATATCTAGAGTTCTCTCCCCCAACTGCACTTAGATCAGTAAAAGTCATTTGTTGTGTTTCTTTTTAAGGGAGATGTGGACTGTCATCTCTACCCCACATAGAGCACCAGTGACAGACCTAAAAAAGGTCAGCCAAGTCCAGCTTGGTGAACCAATGAGTTTACCTGGCTTCCTTCCTTCCTTCCTTCCTTCCTTCCTTCCTTCCTTCCTTCCTTCCTTCCTCCCTCCCTCCCTCCCTCTCCCCCTCCCTTCCTTCCTTCCTCTTTTTCTTTCTTTCTTTCTTTTTTCCTCTACATAATTTTATTACTTGCTTTTTTCCTTTTTTATTAATTTTTATTGAGCTCTACATTTTTCTCTGCTCCCCTCCCTGCCTCTCCCTTCCCCTCTTCAATCTTCCCCCAAGGTCCCCATGCTCCCAATTTAGTAAGGAGATCATGTCTTTCTCTACTTCCCATGTAGATTAGATATATGTAAGTCTCTCTTAGTGTCCTCATTGTTGTCTAAGTTCTCTGGGATTATGGTTTGTAGGCTGGTTTTCTTTGCTTTATGTTTAAAAACCACCTATGAGTGAGTACATGTGATAATTGTCTTTATGTGCCTGGGTTACCTCACTCAAAAATGATGTTTTCTAGCTCTATCCATTTGCCTGCAAAATTCAAGATGTCGTTATTTTTTTCTGCTGTGTAGTACTCCATTGTGTAAATGTACCACATTTTCCTTATCCATTCTTTGGCCAAGGGGCATTTAGGTTGTTTCCAGGTTCTGGCTATGTAAAACAATGCTGCTATGAACATAGTTGAGCACATGTCCTTGTGGCATGGTTGACCATCCTTTGGATATGTACTCAAAAGTTTATCTGGCTTCCATATAGGAGTATGGGTGACACTAACACAGGTGCATGACTGAAAGTCCCACCCAAGTATGGTGACCACATAGTGGAAAGCACATTACTGGAGTCCCCATCTTTAGTTGACTTTCTATGACCTTCGGGTTCTAGTTCCTCCCAAGAGCATAGTGGCAGGAAGGCGATGGAATGATTCTATCCCATCTCCAATCCCATCTCATTCTTCTAGAGAGTGTTATTAACCTCATTAGCATAACCATAGACCTACTAATCACTGTGCTATTCTGTTTATTGCACTGTCGTGACCATTGGGGCAAGTTCTAGTTCACCACACCAACCCCCTGAGCTGTGGTAACAATGGCCATGTAATAGCTAAGGAAAAACACCATTGATTCCAACTTGGGTAAACATCAGCCATAAGGATATATTTGTTAAAGTCAAGTCCTGTTAAAGACTAGTGCTATCAAAAGGGTTGTCAAAACTTAGGAGAATGGATAGCAACTCCACCTGAAATACTTATAAAACATACTGAAGACGTTCTGTCCTCTTACTGTACACACTGAGCTATATGCTTCCCTATTTTATATCTGAGTCATCGATGTCACAAAGAGGATTTAAAGTCAGTTTATAAAGCTATGCCATAGTATGAATTTGTTACCCATTGAACTGATAAGGACATTATCACAGAGAAGTTATCTGAGGTTGCACTGTGAGTCATGGGACCCTATCAGAACATGGACACTTGGCTTCCTCTGTGCTTTTGTGTCTGATCATTGTTGCAGCTGGTCCAGGATCATGCAGCCAGGATTAGTCTCCACCAAATCCCAGCTCTAGTGATCTATCCGAGGACTTGGCAGAAGAGCCATCCTTGTCATCAGCTTTCTAAATCAAAACCCGAATGACTCTGTTATTGATTATTAAATGGCACCACATGCTGCTTCTTTTTAGAACAAAACTACCTTTTGAATATAAAAACAAGGGAAGGATTTAATGTCTCCCTGGTGAGCAGGGTGGCACACACCTATAATCCCAGCCACGTGGGAAGATGGGACAGAAATATCTTGGATTCAAGCTGGTCTGTGTTACATAGAAAGACTCTGTCTCAAAGAGAAAATAGGAGAAAAAAAAGAGGGAGGAAAAAACAGCCCAAGCAAACAAAAACTTTGAAGGTCACCCAGATGGTTCATTGGGTTAAAGTGCTTGCCGTATAAGCTGTTTGATACCCAGAATCTACATTAAAAAAAAAAAAAAAGATGTGGAACACATCTGTAATCCCAACATCTCTATGAAAAAACTTGGAGGTGGGGCAGAAGAATCTCTTGAAGACTCATGGGCTAGCTAGCCTGGAGCATGCAACAGCAGAAAAAAGAGAAGCCCTACCTCAACAAAGGAGAAGGAGAGGATTATTCCAGAAAAATTGCTATGTGACCTCCACAGACATACAGGCCATGCAGTTTTACCCAACCACACCCAAATTTACACACTAAGACTGATTTTTAACAATTAAAAATGAGAAAAATCTTTTTCCTAGCTGGGCAATTACATCAAAACACGTAATGTACAGTTTTATCCATTTATCCAAAGAAATTAGTTCTGCTTTCACAGGTAGCCAGTTGATGAACTAAAATGAAAAGAGCTCTCCAAATGACAAACACTGAGTACACTGGCCCCACCTCCAAATGCTCCAACCACTTGAAAGGTTTGTGTGTATTAAGTCCCTTGGCCACATCCTTTCCACTACCACTAAAGAACATCTCCGGGGCTTGCTGGACCACATCCCATCATGTGCACGTATAAACCACACTGGAAGTTCAAAGTACTTCCATCCTCTGGGAGCTGCTTCCTAATGTCTCACTTGGAGTACATTTCTAACTCCACTGTAACAAAAAGTGGGTGCATTAATAATGTATTGCCTTGAGGGGATGATTCAAAATGTGTGGGGAAAGTAACGGTGCCCTTGGCCCTTCATCTAAGTATGAAAAGTAAGAGGGAAACTGGCATAAACCCAACTCCCAAAGATACCACATCATTCTAGCAATGAAACACAAGGAAGTTTAATGTTTAATACATGCATCTTAATTATTATATTTCTCAAATGGCTACTCCCTAATATTGCCCACTGTTAGTCTTTGCTGTGTTAATTTGACCATATTTATGAGAATATACAGAATCATGTACATATATATGTGTGTGTACACACACACACACACACACACACACACATATTATTTAAAATTAAAGCATTTACCTGACAAGTGATTTTCAGGAAGAAATTGGCAAATCAAATAACATTTTATTTTAGGGATTACTATGAGACTTGCCATGTCAATTTTTCTCTAAAATATATTTGCAATGTCCAGCATCATGTGCTTGTGTGTGCAGACACATGCACATACTTTAGCATAACTTACCTTAAGATAACTTACCCATAGAGGCCGTCACATATTGCATAGTCACACAAGCCCTCAAACATCACATATCCTGGAGTAGTCTTTGTTTAGTTCAAGATATATTCCTGCTATGTAATTCAGGTCTAACCCTATCTGACTTGAAAACTATGTAGCTCAGGCGAGCCTGGTGCTCACAATCCTCTTGTATCAGCCTTCCAAGTAATAGTTTTGCGGACTGGCTCTGCCAAGCCTTTAGTGAAACAGCCTCCAAAGTAGAGCATTCACTTGAGAGGTGTTAGGCAAGAGGGAGTGATTTCTATAAGCATTTCTCATGATGACTCAAGTGAGGAACTGTACCCCTCATTCCCATCTGCCTGTGCATTCTATCACATAAATGATGCTTAGCAGTACTGAGAAATAAATAGCTCTCTATTCTTTGGGTTATAATCTAAGGGAATGGTTATTTGTTCTGCTGCCCAAATGGTTCTACCTTGGCCACTGGGATTGTTTTAGTTTGGCCCATGCCTCCTCTCTAGACTCACCTCAGAATGAATTCAACCTTCAGGGACAGTGTTTGCTTTGAATCGCAGGATAGAAATCTTGTCTATTGATGCCATTGGGCTGGAAGCAAAAAGTGTAGACTGTACCTCTGACTTAACAAAAAAAAAATGTGTGTGAGTTTGCACAAATGAGCGGCCCTTTTCCAAGAGAGTCTTTGTAAATATAGGTGATCAGTAGTTTCTTCTGTGTGTGTATGCAGCACAGTGCATACATACACACATGTGCACATAAACACAAAACCGTGTATGCTTATAGGAGAAAGGGAAGACATTTTTGCTGTGATAATTTAAATGTACATGTGGTATGAAAATACCCTTTTTTTCCCATATAGAACTCCATTCTGTAGAGCAACCATGCTTCAAGTTGATGCCATCAGTGGCCCATAACTTTCTCTTCCTTCATCTGCTTCCCTTTGGTTCCTGTCAGCTGTGGAACTGGGCTAACCATGAGACTAGCGACATGCGTGCGTGTGGTAGTTTAAATGCAATTGGCCCTCATAATTTCAAAGAGAGTGACACTATTAGGAGATATGGCTTTGTCAGAGTAGGTATGGCCTCATTGAAGGAAGTGTGTCACTGTTGGGGGCAGGCTTTAAGGGTTCCTATGCTAAGGATAAAGCCTAGTGCTTCGGTAGACTTCCTGTTACCTGCAGATGGAGGACTCTTTACTACTCCAGCACTACATCTGCCAGCGTGCAGTCACGTGCTCCCCACCATGATGATAATGAACCGAACCTCTGAAACTGCAGGCCAGCCCCTTCAATGGAATGTTTCCCTTCTAAGAGTGGTCATGGTGTCTCTTCACAGCAATAGAAACCCTAACGAAGACAGTGGGTAATTGTTCCTAATTTTCTTCCATTGCATCGTCCACTCCCCAGAAGAGATCCCTGGATAGAGGTACTAGTTTCTGTCCCACTTCTAACAAGGACGTCAAGCTGAAGTCTCTCTCTCTCTCCTCCCCACCTCTGTGTATGGTGTAGGTCTGTGTCTGGGTGGAAGGGATGAAGAATTAATAGGATCAACAATGCCTTTTGCTGACTCACCGTAGTGTCTTAACTTTGAACAGGTGCAATTAGAAAAATCAAAGTCAAGTCAACACCAAACCTCAAGAGAGCTGTGGAAGAAAACAGGCTCACTCACCACCTCCTGGCGAGCTGGTGATTTCCTCTTCTCAGCAGATCTTGCGGGCAGCTTCGCTGCAATAGTCGCTCTGTGTCAGGCTTCCCATCAAAACACAGTGGGGCTGTTTCATGTGCAGGCGGAGGTAGATGGTGATGGTATGTACGGCTTATTCACTGTGTAAAAGGGGAGGTCTTCTTTTTAAAAATAACGAGGATCATAAATGGGCCTCAACTAACGGGGCTCATGCTAACAGCACTCTAGAAACTGCCTTTATTCAGACACAAGATCACTGGGTCCAAGCTGGTGATTCAATCATTTCCCAATGACAGAAAGGACTATATGTTAATATCAATCCCATCAACGTTTCTACGTTTCTCCTGGCCCAACTTTGGAATATCTTCCATATCCTGTCTCCTTCCTGAATATCTGCCATAGTTCTCAGTTTCTATTGAAGTTGTCGATTCTGGCCACCTACGCCCATTGCTTCCAGGAGGTACGATGCTACTCAAGTTATGATTCCATCGAAGATGAAGCAGCTAGTGTAGTGCTCACCTGTGTTTTCAGACAGAATATTGCATAGCTAAGCTTCAGGTTCAACACTTCAAAAGTGGAGGTGATGATAGTGTGCAGCCCGTAAGGTTGTTTTATAAATTAAATACTATGATGGATTCGAAGACTTTGACCATGGAGGTAATGCTGGATTAACCCTAGCTACCATTGCTTTATTCAGTAATATCTTGCTAGACCTGACCGAACTGTCAGTGAGAGAAACCAACAAACAGACTAGCAAGTATTCTATATCAAAAATAACATAGGTTGGACTGGGGATATAACTTGTGCCTAGCATTGAATATACTAGGAATTTTGTTTTTTGTTTAGATCTGGTTGTCCTGGAACTCACTTTGTAGACGAGGCTGGCCTCGAACTTGCAGAGATCTGCCCGCCTTCATCCCCCGAGTGCTGGGATTAAAAGCGTAGGCCACCACTGCCCAGTAGCATTTTGATGGTTGTCTGTAATCCTAGCACTTGGGTGGCGGAGGCAGGAGAATTGGAGTTTAAGGCCATCAAGTTTGAGGCTACTTTGGGATACATTAGACCTCACCTCTGAGAGGCAAACGGTGTGAGAGAATGCCATAATTTAAAATGGAATGACTTCTCCTGAAAATTTTGACTAGGAAATCCCAACAGTGGTAGTGAGTGAGAACCCTGAAGCTGGAAGGTAGGGCCAGAAGAAAGTGGTACCTGGAAGCCATGATGAGTCACATATGAGCTCCATGTTTAGGCTTTTCTGACCTTTCCGTTCTACAAACCCTGGGCGGATGCTCATATCAGATTTACTCAGTTAATTGTGTTTATTTGTTTCATTTGACTTCTATGTTTATTTGTGTGTATGTCTTTGTACCACTAAGAGTTCAGGAAAGACAAGAGTAATGACTCCAGATGTCTCCAACAGAGGGAAGTCAATATAGGAACTGCTTATACAGGCAGAGAAAGAACAGAAAAGTGAATGAGGGAGGTGAGAGGCAGAAAAGCAGAGCGTTAGTACCAATGCAGAAGGAGATAATAGTATGTCTTGGAAGCTGAAATCACAGTAAGTTGCAGGAAAGAAGACGAAAAGGAGAAGGGCCATCCTGCAAAACTGGAGCTATAGAGAGATGCACCCAAGGCAGAAAGACGTCCCAGAAAGGATGGAGAGAACTCCTCTGACTTCATTCCTCTTCTTGGCATTTGTTGTTGCACCAATGCATCCTTTGGCCAAATTACCCAGCAGCCAAAGGGCAACAGAGCCTGGGGAATGGAGCTGTCTTCAGGATGGAGCTGAGAGTGTGAAGACATAGAGCAGCCAGTCTAACCATAAAAGGAGCAACTGCATGTTGGTCTCTGGAGATGGTCAGGGCTTGCATGATTCCTGTGACAGGATGATTGCCGGCAGTGAATCTCTTTCTAATTATAAGAACTCCAAGAGGAGGGCCCTGGAAATTTCACAGTGAAATTCAAGAGAACATGCTGAAAAGTAAAAAGAAAAAGGAAAAAAAAAGTTTCATACTTGTAGAACTCTGTAGCTCATAGCTGAAGTTTTTAGCTACCCCCAGATGACTCAGAAAAACTTTATTGAGTTTAATTTCAGAAAATCTTGATTATCAGTGTGATCAGTCTTCCCTCTAGGACCTGGAGGGAATGATTAGGGGTGGCTAACTGTGATATTATCTAGATAACTGCAACTGACAAAAATTCATTTTTGTATCCTTAATCTCAAGGACATTTGAAATAGTATTCAAATAAATGCTTGCAAATGCTCCAAAAAAGTGGTGATGGATTCTTCTTTCTTTCTTTCTTTCTTTCTTTCTTTCTTTCTTTCTTTCTTTCTTTCTTTCTCTCTCTCTCTCTTTCCCTCCCTCCCTCCCTCCCTCCCTCCCTCCCTCCCTCCCTTTCTCTTTCTTTCTTTCTTTCTTTCTTTCTTTCTTTCTTTCTTTCTCTCTCTCTCTATTTTTCTTTTTGCTATTTTATGTATATATATACATAGTATATACATTATATATTATATATGATGGTTTTATTGTATTGCATAAAGTCACTCAATACTGTGTATATCGTTGCTTATCAATGGGAAATCAATGCAACTAAAAATCGGAGGACCCACTCATAAAATTTTCCTTGGCGACACAGATTTTGCTTCATGGCACCAAGGTAGATTTCAACAAGATGGGCCATGTCTAACATTTTCCTGTTGCTGGATGCCAGCTAGAAAAGTGAGCTAGGCTTCACCATCCAAAAACCCTGATGCAACTCCTTCCCAGCCTCCCATTTGTGCCTCACACTTGTTCCCTCGGCCAGGCCTTGCTTCAAGGAGCTCACCCATGGTGTGTTTATTTTTAAACCAGTCATTGCAAGAGCTATCACCTTACTGACGAACAAATCAAAGGCTGACTGGATGTCAGGTTGAAAATATCCCTGGATGTCTGTGGAACCTGGCGTTACCCATCTGTGAATGGATTTCCTGGTTTGTAACATAACTTGCTACATTTCACACATCTGCCTGCTGAAGTAACCCTTTCTCGAAATGTTCTCCTTCCTGTCACGTCTGGGAGGAATCATTCCAGGGACAGAAGCATAGTTTGGGCATGATTTAGACGACATTGAGAATGTCTTCCACTTCTCCATACTTCCTGTCTCACTAGGTCTGGAACATGGAGGTCCTGGCCAATCTTTTCCTGTTAGGTATTCTTGGTGTGTAGACTTGGGTACTATTGGGGTGCCTTCTGGGCCCATGTTAACTCTCTTTCTCCAAATGCACACAGGACGGAACCACAATGGCCATGTTTATACCACTTGACTTCCTCCTCCATGGATGGAAACTACCACCAGTCACATGATGCACTCACACTCAGCAGTCATCATGGGTTTTGTCCCTACAGTGATTTTGGACCTGAGGCATGGATGACTCTTCAGAGTAGCCTTACACCTTGAACCCAGGGGGGTGTAAGATTTAAGCAGCCATTTTGAATAAGGGTGTGGCTTTAAAGCGATATTGCTTATAGAGAGAGGACTTGACAAAGCAAATATGACGAGGGGTTGAAGAAATAAAAGGCTAACCCTTTGATCCACATCTCTTTATCTGCTTTTGGTCCAGCCCTCAGGCTCTGGTGACCAAATGTTCACTCTCTTTTCTACAGAAGTCAGACTTTTATCTTTGGTCATTTAAGTATTTAGGACAAGCAACATTTTCCTTCCATGCCTGGCTTACTTCACTTGACACAGTGCATTCAGGTTTATCTAGCCTGACATGAATTCCTGAATGACAGAATTCCATTTTCTTTTTCGGGCTGAATAGCATTCCTTTGTGTATATATGCCACTTTATCTTGTGGTATTGGGCCCAAACCCAGGACCTGTGTGTGTGTTAGGCAAGTGCTATACCACTGAGCTATTATACCTTGCAAGCTAGGCTTTTTATTTTATTTTATTATATTATATTTTGGTGGAGGAGTGTCTCACTATGTAGCCCAAGCTAGCCTTGACCTTATGGTATTCCCGACTGACAGGATTGCGGTCATGTGCTACCATGCCCATCTTAAATGTACATTTTTACTTATCCATTGATCTCAGGAATAGACACAGATTGCTTTGAAATCTTGACTCTTAAGAATAGTGTTACAATAAACACGAGAGTGAAGTTCTTCATTTACACTGTTGTCCATACTTTGAATATATATCAACCCAGAAGCAGGATTGTGGAAATTTTAAAGTAGTTCATTTAAAATTTGTAGAGAATCCTCCATGCTATGTCATGGCGATATTCCTGATGACTGTTTCATTTCTCCACATCTACAACACTTGCTATCTTTAGTCTTTTTGCTGACAATCCTTCCTACTGGCGTGAGAAGCTAGCTCATTTGGTTTTAACTTGCATTTCTCTGGTAATTTGAGATATTAAGCATTTTAAAATTATTTATTTTAGCCAGGTGTGGGGAACACACAGTTCCCTGGAGGGAGGCAGAAGCAAAACTCTGTGAATTTCATACTAGTCTGGTCTACATAGAGAGTTCCAGGCCAGCTAGGGGTACATAGTGAGACTCTACCTTAAAAATAAAAAAAATCATTATATTTTATTAACTAAATTTATTTTTTTATTTTATTTTATTATTATTATTATTTTTTTTTTTTTTTGGTTTTTCGAGACAGGATTTCCCTGTAGTTTCTAGAGCCTGTCCTGGAGCTAGCTCTTGTAGACCAGGCTGGCCTCGAACTCAGAGATCCGCCTGCCTCTGCCTCCCGAGTGCTGGGATTAAAGGCATGCGCCACCACCGCCTGGCTAACTAAATTTATTTTTAATTAATACACAAACCACAAAAATTCTGTTTATGGGGTACCATGTGCTATCTTGATAAATATATACATTACATTGTATATTGTTTAAGTTGGGTGAAAGTATCTATTTCCTCAAGCATTGATTGTGCTTTTTATGATAAAAGCATTAAACTCTTTTACTTCCCGGCTGTTACTAACAGTCACCCTGCCCTGCATCAGCACAGAGGAGCTTCCTGTCTCCTCCCAGCAGAATCTGAGTACGCAATGGCACCTTCCCCCAGTATGCCCTCTTCAGAACCTGGTATCCACCAAAAACGACACATTTAAGCCGCAAAAAATTTCAGAGAACATCGAAATGTTTCTTAAAAACTTGTCAATGTCTCCTCTTCTACTGAAAACGTGACTTGAGGAACACAGTTCTGGGTCATTTTTCACATAAAGACATAATAGTGCATTTCACATAAGAGTGCATTTTAATTAATTTTTGATTTCTTATTTGTTGAAGTTCTAATAGATGTATATAATGTGTTTTGATCATATCTTATCTACCCTCAACTTCACCCTTTCTTTCCCCAGCTCCAAATACCTCCCACCCCATCCCACTCCCACATTCCGAGTCATGTTGTCTGTGGGAATATTGACTGATTTTGTTTGCTTACAGGTCTTGTGTGGGTAGCCCTAACAGCAGGGAGTTCCTGATTTCAGTGAGTTACATCCAGGAGGCAGTATCAAGCCCCCCTCCCCATCCTCCAGCTCCTACATTCTTTCCACCCCCTTTTCTGAGATGTTCCCTGTGTCTCCCTGGGGTTGATATAAATGTTCCATTCAGGGCTGGGTCCTCTATGGCCACTTAATCTCCCACCTCGAGCAATTATGAGCCACTGTATGAACTCTTGGCTGCTCCACAAGAAGATGGTCAAAGCTGAGAGCAGTGCTAATGTATGGGCATAAGCATTCATATTTAAGACAGTGTAACAACATCCTCGTTTAGAAAAACAATGGTTGTAGGTTCTCCACTTGGGCCCATTACTTCCCCTTTGTGTGCTTTCAAATTATGAAGAAGGATCACAGAGTAGACAATATTTTGCAACTTTAAAACTTTAACTGCATGTCTTAGGTAACTTCCGTGTTTTATTCGTTTGATTGTTTTTTAACCAAGGAAACAACAGAGATGTAACATTAACAAGTCCCGTTCACTGAACACTCATGGTGTGGTCCTGTTTTAGGGGTGGGGCATTTACTGATTCACAAGACAGCACTTTCTGCTTGTTAGGAATTTTGTATTATATAGGAAAGGTAGGTATTGGATCCTCCTACTCTCACAAAGAGCCCCGAGAGCTTAGCCAGCTGTTTTGACACTATTGGGCCTGTCTTTGTGTCTGTGTTTTGAACAAGATATCAAGGAGTGGACCCTAGATGTCCGCTGAATCCATGGATACGCTTTCAAGTGTCCTAAGATTTTGTTGTTGGTGTTCAGGCAACAAACGCCGACTGTCATGAAGTTAAGCAAGAATAGAAACTAATTGGAAGAATATTGTGTAGCTCAGAGTCCAGAAGGCACAGTTGGATAACTCCCCATGGGAGAGAGCAGGAAGCAGGGGTTCTTGACCGAAGTCTCAGCAGGAACTTCTGGGTCTGTTCTACAGGGGGGCACTGTTGGCTGACTTTGCACCAGTGGCCTTCTCTCCTAGGGTTCTCCATGGGAGATTCAGCTTACAGGGATAGAAAGTTGACTGATCCAGCTTGGGTCAGCAGTTTGTTTCTCTAACCAGAGGATATTAGATTCTGTTGATTGACACCTGGAATGGGGCCTGGGCAGCAGTTCACCATTGGGAAAGGAACAGTGATTGAACCAACTCCAGACAGTGTCCTGATTTTTCATTTCTGTGTCTTCCTCATGTTTAACTTCTATTAGGAATTTTCCAGATTTTATTTTTTCTTTTCTTCCTTCCCTCCCTCCCCATTTCTTACTCTTTTTAATTTTAAAAATATTTTAAAATTTATGTGTTCTCTCTCTCTCTCCCTCTCTCTCTCTCTCTCTCTCTCTCTCTCTCTCTCTCTCTCTCTCTCTCTCTCTCTCTCTCTCTTCCATTCTTTATTAAGCAAACACTTGACATTGTGGTCACAGGAAAAGCTGTAGAATTTGGGGCTAGAGAGATGCCTCAGCAGTTCAAAGAACTTTCTGAGTTTGCAGAGGGCCCAGGTTCAGTGGCCCAGTGTCCACATGGTGACTCACAACTGTCTGTAACTCCAGTTCTAGGGAACTGGATGCTGTCTTCTGGTTACCCTGAGTAGCAAGCACATATGTGGTACACATTCTCTCTCTCTCTCTCTCTCTCTCTCTCTCTCTCTCTCTCTCTCTCTCTCTCTCTCACACACACACACACACACACACACGTAAAAATAAAAACATTTTTTTTATTTTTTAAAAAAGCCATAGATTTTGATTAATTTGGAGACAAATACACACCTAATGCTCAGACTTCTTCTGCCGTTATCTAGTTTTTATGGCTCTTTGAGGCATAGGAGACAATTCTACCCGGAAGGTTATATATCAAGCGCTAAAGAATATCCTCAGAATTAAGTCCTTCAACTTTTCTCATGTAACTCTTGCCATTATCGCTGCCTTAAGTGATAGTTTAAACATCATTGTTTTCTCCCTGGTTTTAAAAGGTATATGTAATTTTTTTTAATGAAATAAAGCTCGTATACAATGTGACTTCGAAACAGTGTAGTATGGTCTTGCACACATTTATACCCAGCACTTAAGAGGTAGAGATAGGAGAATCAGGAATCCAAGGTGAGTCACTGCCACATATCACGACGGAGGTCAGCCTGTGCTATGCCACACCCTTTATCAGAACAGCAATTTTACAATGAAAACAGGAGACTTTGAGATAAAAATTTTTTATGTCATCAACCCAATAATAGCATAGATAATGACTTAATCTATGTACACTACTAACACATGCGTAACACACAGTTTTCCTGAAGTGAAAGGAGAGTTGACAGGTCTGGAGAGATGGCTCAGTGGTTAAAGAGCACTGGCTGCTCTTCCAGCGGTCCTGAGTTCTATTCCCAGCAACCACATGGTGGCTCAAAAACCGTCTGTAGAGGGATCTGATGCCCTCTTCTGATAGAAAGTGGAACAAGCAGATAGAGCACTCACATACATAAAATACATAAATAGATCATTAAAAAAATGAAAGGAGATTTGACATACATTGTTTGCAGCAGTCTTTTCTTCATTTAAAATTTAAAATATGGCAAAAAGTAGAATAATAACCCTATAACCACCGATGGTGTCTTAGTTACTTTTTTACTGTAAAGAGACACTAAGAAAGCATTTAATTAAGGGTTTTCTTAGAGTGCCAGGGGGTAGCCCATGACCTTCATGGCAAGGAGTATGGCACTAGGCAGGCAGACTGGCATGGCACTGGGGCAGTCAATGGGAAATTACATCTTATCCACAGATAGGAGGAAGAGAGAGTAGCCTGGACTAGGTTTTGGAAACCTCAGAAAGCTCATCCCCAGGGATACACCTCCTCCTCCAAGGCCACACCTCCTAATCACTCCTAAACGGTCCACTAGCTGGGAACCAAATATTCAGACATAAGAACCTGTGGCAGCCATTCTCATTCAAACCACCACAGATGGTGATATATAGAATCTGCCAACAGTGTTGCTTCATTCAATATTATAATTTATTTATTTCTCTAAACAGCCAATCGATCTTGTTTTACAAATTAAAAAAAAACAACTTAGGTTGAAAGTGATTTACATATCTTGCTCAATGTCTTGTAAGTAGAGTCAGGGTTCAAACACATCTGATGTGCCCTCGTGAAGCAGAAAAAGAAGCCAGACTATTGGTGTCAGTTTAAAAGTCTTTCTGCATTTGGTCTAATGGAACAAACTGAATCTGTCAATCTTTCTCAGAAGATGACTAGTGTCATGTAAATACTGGACAGATATGTTTTAAATGGATAAAAAATATACTCCATTTGCAAAACTCTTGGGTAATGCTATTCAAAATGCTGAGAAGTATTTGCGTATCTCACAAGTATTGACGAGTGCATCGCTCCCTGACCAGTACGCGTGCTATTTCGACTCTTAACAGTAAAAGCCCCTGGCTAACTTCCTTCCTCATTTATCCCTAGGCAGGAAGCACTCTATCTTCCAATGTTCTTGACCTTTGACCACAGGTTCCTGCTATTTTAGCATCCTATTCCCGAACATTAATTCAGCAGCAGGACACAGAGCACCCATTCTTACACTGGATTCTATGGGGAAAGAAAAATAAATAGATGTTCATCTGTGACCTAGCAAATGCATCCTTAGCTTTTGAAACCTCCCGACAGCTTTCTGCGTGAGCATGGATGGGAACATCACCTCTCCTGAGGATTGCCTCTGCTGGCCTTTACGACAGGAAGCATGCAGGCATCTCGGTTTATTTCTGCCTCTGATTTTAGTTCCTTTAATAAGTGCTAAGTAGGCTTCATCCAGTTATTTTCCAGTGCATTTCTTCAAATCACCCAGTAGCATGTGCTAACACGTCTGTCTCTTGTTTTAATGAAAAGGTTTCAGCCTCTTCGTCTGCAGTGTGCCCTGGGGACACAGGCTAATTTCTATCCTGATAAATCAATTTAGACTGGGAGAGAGTCCTGGTGATGGAAAAGTCAGTTGTTTTGTTCCATCAATATTAGTGTGGTGTGCACATGAATACGCCTAGTAAAAACCTCACACTTTCATTTGTACTGCCATTGTTGGCATTGCAGAAAGGAACAACTATAACCGCTGTGGTTTGGATAAGTGTCCCTTAAGATCCACATATCGGAGGCCTGGTGGCCAACCTTTATTATCAGATGGGGCCTAGGAATGTAAGCCTTTGGAGTGTTTCTTGAAGGGGCTTGGGGGATTCCATTCTCTTCCTATTTTTTTTTTTTAACTTGCTCTGAAGTCACCATAAGATGAAGAAGCTGCCTCTGCTGCTTGCTCCTACCATAACACCCGGTAGTTCTACAGGCTCAGATTAACAATGTCACGTGACCACAGACTGAACCCTCTGACATCTCCTGTCAAAGTAACCTCCCTTCTTTCCTTATAAGTTCTCTGTCTCAGACATGTTGACATGATCGTGGAAAACAGACTGACTTTTACTCATGGTCAGTTCATCCATGCATTACAGAGACATTTATTCAAAATCAGCCTCAAACATGGTCCCAGCCCTCTGAACGTCCACAGACTGAGCAAAGGTTGGAGCGTTTTAGATACGTGTGTAGTTGCTGGTGCTTCTGGAAATGTGGAAAGTTAAGCAGATAATCAGAAAACAGCACATCCCTGTCTACTGCGTTGTATTTAGGAATGGGTTGTTGAACTGATCTGAGGATGTACTGAGTGAGGGTGGGGTCAGACAGGGCTTCCTATAATGGTTGAGCTGAGTGTTAACATCTAAATAGTGGTATTGAACAAAAGAGCCAGAAAAAGAAAAGAACAGAGACAGGCTGGCATTATCTAAGACAGTAGTTCTCAACCTACCTAATGGTGCAACCCTTTAATACAGTTTCTCATGTTGTGGTGACCCCCCCAACCATACAATTATTTTCATTGCAATTCATTGCTGTAATTTTGCTACCGTTACAAACATATTATAAGTATCTGTGTTTCCCAATGGTCTTAGAGGCCCCTGTGAGAAGGGTCATTCAAGAACCACTGGTCTAAGAACTTCAAGTATTTTTAGCCATTGCAACCCAGGAATGACATGAGCAGTCGTGAGAGGGGCCAGGAATGAGGGGCAGGAAGAGATGGGTGGTCAGTGTTACAGAGCTTGGCTTCTGTTGCTGTAATAATCAATGGGAATCTGAAAAGATCTGAAATCAGGCAAAATATTAAAGTGATATTAGCATTTATGAAAAAAATTTCTTTTGACTAAAGTCTCACAAACATGGATGCTTTTTGTCATAGTGATTTAATGTCTAGGAAATTACATTATTGGTAGAGAATTCATGAGATTTTCTTTAACTGTAACCAAAGAAGCCATCTAAGGTCTATTAAGGCAGAGGTTTGAAGAATGAATTTTAGTAAATTTATATGATTAATAACCATTAGATATTTTAAAATATAAAAATAATTTGTAGCCAATATAAATTACCCATAATAACTACACAAAAGGGAAATGTTAGACAAGACAGTATATTCTTTGACCTTTCAAATATTTCTTCACATATATTTATAGAAACATGCTCAATGACATATGTTTAAGTATGAATAGCTCTCAACAATGAGATTATAGGTATTTTTCTTTTAATTTACTTATAGCTTATAAATTTAAATAATTGAGCAATATTACTTTTCCATCGAGAAAGTAAATACATAAAAATATATTACATCAACAGGCCTACCCAGCTGGGCCTGGGCAGGTGAAAGACATCCACAGGCCTGCTGGGAACTATTACAATGAGCAACTGTATGGTAGAAAAATGGGAGAGAAAGAGAAGCTGAGTGGTTCATGTGCTGTGGAGAGAGGCATAATTAAGAAAGCAAAGGTGGCGAGGAAGAGGCCAATGTGATGCTACCCGCGGCCATGGTGATATCCAAGCCCAGGCTACTGCTTAGGTTCATGTCTGGGTTCGTGACCCTATAGCAGCTGGGGTCTGTGTTGATATTCATGGTTTCTGTTATCGCTAAGGGCTATTTGGGTGCCTGGGATCTGCAGTACCCTTTGAGATCATGTTGGTGCTCAATGGCCATGCTGTCACAGGGCCGTGTCATTCTGAGTGGCCTGTGCTACTATCAGGTACCACAGTGGCATCCAGCCTGGGCTGCTGCTGAGGACCGTGTTTGGGTCAACGGTCCTCACACAGCCAGCATCTGTGTTGGTGTCCGGGGCCCATGTTGCCATAAAAGGCCACACGGATAGACTGCTGCCCAGGACCATGGTGACATCCAGGCCTGAGCTGCTGCCAAGGGCCATGTCTGGATCCCTGGCCCTGCTGCAGCTGGGGTCTATCTGTGTTGACATCCATGGCCCATGTTACCACTGGGGGCCATGCAAACCATGCCTGTTGAAATCTGAGGGCTGTGCTGAGCCAGCCCCTCCCTTTGTGGGCTCTGGGAGATCTGGTACTGCTGGCAGCTACAGTGGGAAGGCTGGCACCATCCAGCCCCACATGTAAAATCTGGCTCCCATGCCCCAGGCCCTGGGAGAACTGGCTTCCCCCCCCCACCCCGCCGTGCAGCAGAGCTGAGCCCCAGGTGGATGGATGCAGGATTGCTGGCTCTGCCCTTTCCTGAGGGGTTAGTCTCAGGGGAGGCTTGGACTGACCAGCTCAGCTCACGCCCAGACCTACATCTAATGCTTTGAGTTGGCCCACCCCAACATCTACCACATCTATGATCTGGTCCTATGGAACCAGAGCAACAGGATCACCACGACTTGGAGCAACAGCAGGGTATCTGAGAGGAGCCTTGGTGAGGTTCAGTGTTGATGGCGTACCAAAAACTAGAGGCCTTGAACCAGACCGACAGCTTTTCACAATGAACAATTACAAGTAAAGCTGTTTGGAAAAAAGGATACACTGTGTGACACACCACAGCTCCCAGTGCCACTAAGATGAATGAAGAGGTGATGGAGAGGCAGGAAATATGGAGAAGCAAAGTGTTGTTTTGTTTTTTGATTAATATTTTTATTTTTTATTTTCTTTTTGGAAGGGACACTGCAGGGTGGAAGGCGGATATGGAGGGGGGACTGGGGAGTGGGACTGGAGAGCATGATGCAAGATCACCAATGAATCAATAAAAAGTTATGTTTCAAAATACGTTACAGCTCAGCACTGGGAGGAAGAAACTGGAAGCTCAGAAGTCCAAGGTCATCTTTGGCTAGGTAGTGAGTTTGAGGCTAGCCTGGGCTATGTAAGGCCCTGTCTCACACAAAGGAATGAAAGCCAAACAAGCAAACAGAAACTCCCACCTGAGAGTGATAGGCAGTGAAGGGAGACAGAAAAGCAGAAACACTCGCTTCAGGATCTGTCTTCTTTCGCTGTTTCACTCAGTGACATGTTCTGTGCTTTCCTCCTTGCTTCAAGTCCTGCGGCCTCAGACAAGCGTTAAAAGCATAACCTTACGGACTGTTGAGCACTGGGTTTGGAGTAGCCACATCTGGCTGCTGCCTGGGGAACCTGTTGCTGTCTGCCCGCCTCTGAGTTCACAAACCATCCAAGGCTCCTACTTGCCTTAAAGAAGGTAAAAATCCTCTCCTAAGTCTGTGCTCAGCTCTCAGCCCAGTTAACTCTTTTGAAAGGATCAGCGGCAAAGACTCAGCAACTCCTGGGGCCCTCGAGGCTCTTATGCTGAAGTTATTTAAGCACGCCCAGATCTCAGCAAAGCCTCTCCTAACTTCCGTGTCAAGTTTGTTCAGACCCAAGTTGCTCAGACTTTACATTGTATTCTTTTGTTATTGTATAATTTTTTATTTTTTATATCATAATAGATACATAATTTCCTCATTTCCTTCCCCCACATATACCCTTCCTTGCTCTTTTCCAAATTCATACCTTTTTCCATTAATTGCTGTTACATGAACATATGTATATGTACACACATATATATTCTTAAATATAACCTGCTCAGCCTACATACTGTTACAGTATTCTTTTAGAACCATCTTCTACTAGCCTTTCCTCTAGGCTCATGCTGGTGCCTTCCTTAGGACTGTATTTTCTTCCAGTCTGACTTGTCGCTATGGTGACTCTGAGATCAAGTCACTCAACACATTAGCATGGAAAGGGGAGGGGCTCAGATACTCCCACCCCTTGCTGAGAAACTTCGGATAGTAGATGGCTTCTTAGGAAAGGAAAAACAATTTTTCTTTAAGGGTGTGGTACCTAATAGGTCAACCACACTTCAGGGGGTGGTCTCACACCCACGAGTTTATGGGCAGCACAAACTGGGCTTGGCAGATTAAGAAAAAAAGGATGTGAAGTTGGGAGGAGGTGGGAAGGTGAGAGTAGATTTAGGAATTTGAGAGATATTGTGGCTGACTAAGAAATACATTGTATGAAATTTTCAAGGAATAAAACATTTTGTTGAAAATGCTTCTAAAGTTTGCACATAAAGGAACTCATCAGGAGCTAGCTAACTCAGTGGTTAAGGATGCTTGCAGCCGAGCCTGGCCATGTGACTTGAGTTTGATCCCCAGAACCCATATGGTAGAAGAAAAAAAACCCAGCTCCTACAGGTTGTCCCCTCACCTTAGTTCCACAGCAGCCACAGCATGTGCCTCATGCTTACACAAATAAATAAACGTAAAAAAGTCTTCGTGTTTTTTTTTTTTTTTAAGTCAAGTTAGGTATGGTGGTGTAGGCCTCTAATTCCAGCATGCAGAAGGCAGAGGAAGAGAGGAAGGTAGAGCTCTGTAAGTTTGATGCCAGCCTTGTCTACATAGTGAATTCCAGGACAGGCAGAGCTTTATGGTGAGACCCTGTCTCAAAAACAAACAAACAAACAAACAAACAAACAGCAAAGTAATTTGTTGGGAAGCTTGCGTTAAGTGCAAATTCTCAGTCCCCACCCCTGCTCTCAGTTTGCAATTTGCAGTTTGATTGGCATGCCCCAGTAACTCTGGTGATATCTGCTCATGATAGCACTTTGAGGATATAGTCATATTTTCTGCTCTTGCTCTGCACAGTACAATTCTTGTTCCCTGTTCCTCGAATCTCCCTCTCCAGCGGCTCTAGAAAACTCTACCATACTGCACCTGCCAGCACAACTTATCTGGAAGCTGGGAGTGCAGGATCCCCACAGCCTCCTTTGTGATAGACGATCACCAGGTTGTCCTCAGTACAACCTGGTTGTACTTTGAGCTTGCAGATGACATTTTGAGTGGATACTTGATAATTTTTTTGAAATAAGATCTAAACCTTTGATAAAACTCTTCATAAATGTAATGAATGTGTTATTTAGTAGTCCTAAGAAGCCATGGGACAAACTTAGAACTTGGAACTTACTTTCCTACATATTTTATTATGCTCTTTCTCTGAACATTGTGCAGTTTCACTTGTTTTCCTAGGGCATGACCCACATCTTGGTCCAGACTCCTGCCTTGGCAAACAGAGGAATAGCATATGCTGGGAGATGTGGAAACATGTGGAAACCATGCCTGCTGACCCCTCCCCATCCCTGGCAGCCATGTCCCTTGGCTCTGTTATTTACATTGTTTGTTATATGGGACTCTTCTTTGGCAATTGGACACCCTCCTGTTCACTCCTGTGTCCATGAACATAAGTTTTTCAAAGGCAGAAAAAGATTAAATTCTGGGTGAGCAGTGGTATCACATGCCTTTAATCCCAGCACTTGGGAGGCAGAGGCAGGCAGATCTCTGTGAGTTGAAGGCCAGCTTGGTCTACAGAGCAAGTTTCAGGCTAGCCAGAGCCACACAGAGAAATCCTGTGTTGAAAACCAAAACCAAAACCAAACCAAACCAAACCAAACCAAACCAACAAAAGATTAAATTCTGGTTAAAAAGGAGTGGAGTTTGGGCAGATTTGTGGGGTTTAGTGTATTGAGTTTATTGCTACCAAAGAGGCTGCAAAATAATTAAAATATCTTATATTCTCCGAAGCTGTGAAAGAAAGCAGGTACTGGAAACTTGAGATAGTGAGCTTCCTTTCAAATTTGAACTTGGGCACAAAACCTAGTTCTATCAATGAAATCTAGCATTGACCTTGGTGTCAACAGTAGAGAGGGGGAAGTACCGGGGACTGTACTGAAATGATGGTGGTGGTTGTGACCATTTTCTGTCTCCAAATGTGATAGTGACAGTGTCTAGTGTTTGGGGTGCAAAATGATGTTTACTGTCCCATGGTGACCTGCATGGTGGCTCCGTAATCCAGTTCTATCAAGGCATAAGTTACCCAGCTGCTCTTACAGGCAGACTTACATGCTGGGCTCTGCTGCATTCCTTGAAGGTCCAGAGAGACGCTACACTTCTGCTGAACCAACCTTAGTAAGTTAGTAAGCTTCCACTGACTCTTTTCCTCAAACACACTATGTACAAATCTGTCTCCACACCTTTCTTGTGTCCCCTCTTATTTTACCTTGGAGTGATATACTTTCAATTGTTTTATCGGACTGTAATTCATTTAAGCATCGTTATGAGTGGCTATAGAGATGCTTTAGCTCATAAAAAGTGCTTGTCACACCAGCTTTGATGGGCTGAGTTTGATCCGTAGCACTTGCCTGAGAGTGGAAATACAAGTGACGCCAGGGAATTGGCCTCTGACCTCTACGTATATATGCTCCTGTGCTGTGTACTTCCCCCAGTAGTAATAAAGTGGAAGCAGTTAAAAAGTCATCGTGACTTCTTTCTTAGAAATATTTGGTCATGGTGACTCAGGAGAAAGCTCACTCGGTAAAGTGCTTGCCATGCAAGCATAAGGTCCTGAGTTCAATCCCCACAACCAAAAAAGAACTGGGCTAGATGGGATGTGCTCATCACTCCAGTTCCGGCGAGGCAGGTAAATCCCTGGGGTTCATGAGCCAAGAACTCTAGCCCAAATGGTGAACTCCAGGATAATGAGGCATCTCCTAAACAGCGTGGGTATCACCTGAGGAATGATGTCCAAGCTTGATTCGGACCCTCGACACACACATTCACCCTTAAACATGTGCGCATAAGCAGAATGTTTGTTTGCGCGCGTGCGTGCGTGCGTGTGTGTGTGTGTGTGTGTGTGTGTGTGTGCGCGCGCATGCATGTGTGTGTGTGCGTGCGTGTGTGTGTGTGTGTGTGTGCGCGCGCATGCATGTGTGATAAATTCTTGTTTCTCATCACTACCTTCAACACATCACCATTTATTTCTCATTGTCCCTTTCCCCATGCGTTTGGTGATTAGAAAGGGAGGAAACTGGTAAGACATCTCACTTATGGGTATTCACATGTGTCTCTGAGAGAAGTTTAAAAACATGCAGAGGAGGTGGGAGCATGATTCACTGGTAGAAAGCTTGCCTCTGATGAGGGAGGCCCTGGGTCCCATCCCCAACAAAAGCCAAACACATCAACAACAAAAGCACACTAGCACTATCAGACCTAATGACACGATTCAGTTTGGGTCCATGAGTTTTGAGTTTGTTTTAGGGAAGGTCCAAATGCATTCCACACAGTATGGTTTGGGGATATACTTTTCTCTATCTTTTAAAAACTGAAGTGTGAGTCACATGTCTATTATATCTCCAAAAACACTGATGACAAATTATCTTTCCCCTTTGTTTCATGGTATTTGTTCAATATAGAAGACTGTAAATATTGGGTCCGGAGAAATGCCTCAGTGGTTAAAAGCACCAGAATTACCAAAACCAGAATTACCATAGCAGAATATTTTTCAAGGAGGACTTAACAGCGATGTTAGGGTCCCTCGTCAATTCCTAAAGGAATAACTATGGCTAAAGCATGATATCGTAAGGGGCAGAGCCACTGGTAAACTGCTAAAGATTCAGAAAATCACCTCACATCCAGCCACATGCAAATGATCGAATTAAACGCTATGAGCTATTAAAAAAAAAAAAACAGATGTGGAAGTAGCAGGGAGCTGTGTTGGGAAGAAGAGGGTTTCTGGGGGGAGTGGGAGGAAATCAGAGAGGGAAATCAGGGTTGATCCTCATCAAAATATATTATATATCCGTATGAAATTGTCAAATAGTAAATCAAAAAATATTTGAAAAGATGGGATTCTATAATGGTGAGGACAAAGTCACATACCCACTCCCACAGGGTGGCAGGTGGCAGTGTAACAGGTAACCCTGTGAAGGTTTTATGAACAGAAAGCAGAATAAATCAAAAGAAAAGATGGAAGAGGGGGAAACAGCAGCTATACGTGTAGTCTTAAGACAGCTCCAGCTCAGGGCCACACCCTAGAGATCTCTCTGGAAACTGTACTTCAATGAAGAAAAACCCCAAAATCTTGAATTTTCTCATTTTTTCTTTCACTTTAAGGATGGCCCTTTAGTTCTGGAGTATCACTCACTGGCCTACGTAATGACTGACATAATGAATTGTTTCATTACAGTTTTTAGACTCCCAATGTAGCCAAGGATGACCTTGAACTTCTTGAATCCACCCCTTCCAACAGCTGTGATTGTAGGTGTGTGTGCCACCCCAGTGTTTGATGCATTGTGGAAAACTGAACCCAAGACCTCATTCATGATAGGCAAAGGCTCTACTAACTCTCATTATAGTTCTAAACTTCAATTCTGACACAAGTCTGTGACAGCCTTCCAAGGGTCAACAGACCACAATTAAACATAACTTGATTCTATTTGTGTATCATAAAAAGGAGGTGCATAGCTTTCTTCAGTTTAAAAAAACTGGTGGGCCAAGAGATTCAGACAATGAAGAGGTCCAATGTTTCTCAAGGTGGGCACCAAGGACATTGGGCTAGAAAGCTTGCAGTCCTGCACAATGTTTAGCACTTACAGTTCACACCCCTCCAAATTCCTGGAATTGCTCCAAGCCCATCAGTTCCTCCTCCCCAGTTCCGGCACTGATAATGGAGGACCTGGATGAGATTAGGAATCGAAACAAGTGCTCCTTTCTTGCTGTGCTTTTCCCATTACCTCAATGTTGAAATCTAATTTCTAGTAGTTCACATACCAAAGAATATCTTGAAGCTGTTGGGGTGATTCCTGATATCCTGTCATGTTACTGTTATTGTTAAGACCCAAAAGAAGCATTTCAGAAACTATATTCCGCTACAAAATTTTGAGAATTACTACCTCAGTGCAGTGTGCAATTTCCCCAGATCCTTGGTTATCAATAGCCCACTCCTACTTATGATTTTACTGATACGAAATTTAAACAATGCTTCGCTTAGGGAAGAGATGAGAGTGGCTAACTCCTGGGTTGTGCCCAACCATCAGAACAGACAACCATTTAATTTATTCCTCTCGAAGTGAACATACACAAAGAGATGCTAGTTTGAAAAGAATGTCTGAAGATGGTCAAAAGAAACAGCCAAAATTAATGATTTTTGAGTAGCATTTTAATTAACTAATTAATCTATTAATTGTGTATGCTTTCATGTGTGCTTGTGCTGGGGGAACCTGCATGTAGGCTTTCAGAAGTTAATTGTTACCTGCTTCCAACGTGGGTCCTGGGGATCAGTCTCAGGTTGTCACGCTCACGGGCAATCACATTTCCTGACTGAGCCATCCTGCCTGCCCAGCCATTTATCAGATTGCCAGTCAATTTTTTCTTACTTTTGACCTTGCAACACCATCTCAAACAGGTTTCCTAATCTCTTCTTTTATAGATGAGGAAATTGAGGCTTCTAGGAATCAAACTAACATGTCTAAGATTGCACAGGATTTCTTAGAAAAAAAAATAGGAATTTCTACAATCTTAAAAGCCATTCTTAACACTGATATCTCAAAGCACTTGTTGTATATGAAAGGAAGAGTCCTGCTGGAACTAATCAGAAGACAAGTCTGGAAGTACAAACGAGTTAAAGTGCTGTCATTTGATACATTACCTAGCTCAGTGCCTTGAAGCTGCACCGACTTGCAATGTTAGGATGATCTCTTTTGAACTCCCAGCCAGTTGAGAAATTGAAAGCAGACGGTTGGTGAAGCTGTTTGGTAACTTGGTGCCTTTTTAAATTAACTGAGTCCTCCAAGTGCTGCTTTAGATTAGAGGTGACTAATTGGATAAAAGGGAAGGAACCTTTCAGCTGATGAAGAGTATTTTAAGAGCCCAGACTGTTAGTTCCAGAAAAGGAACACACAAGAACAACTTCTCCAATAATGTTTTCATTACAAAAGTGAAGTAAGCGTCCAACACTCCGTTCCAACTGAGGACGAGATGATACGTAGCTGCAGCCCGGAGAAGCTTGGGAGAGAATAGAAAGACCTTTGATTTTAAAATGGGCTTTAACTCTGAAACTTTCTAGTGCCAAACCCTTTAGTGTTTTATTTTTTAAATGAACACTCGGCGTGCTCTCATAGATGTCTGAGCTGGGAGGGACAGTAGGAGACCAGGCTGAGTCCATTCTTATGTTCTTATTAATATTAAACAGCCAGGTCTGTACCCTTGGGGTAAACGGGAGAGACAGAGAGGAGCTGCTGACATTGACTAGGAATCCAAACAGGACTTGCACTATCGGTATCTACCACGTTGCCGCTCCCCGACTGGGCCTTCTGGGAATTGTAGTCTTTACAGACGCTGCTTTCCTAGAGATCTTGTATGCTCTGCCCCGGAGGTACTACAAATCCCAGGACGCATCGGGATCGGCCCCTCCCGCCCTGGTGTGAGTGTAAACTCACCGCGCCGGGGCGGGCGGCCGGCTAGCGGGCTTAGCGGCTCTGCGCGGGGCAAGTGGCTGGGGGACCCAAGTCCCCCCATCTTCGGCAGGTGCTTCCAAGCAGTGGAAGGCGGGCAAGCGGGAGCCATGCAGTCAGAATCTGGGATCGTGGCGGATTTCGAAGTCGGGGAGGAGTTTCACGAAGAACCCAAAACCTATTACGAACTCAAAAGTCAACCTCTGAAGAGCAGGTGAGTGGTGACAGCTGGAGGGCGGCGCGGCGGGAGGCCCAGGGGCCCCGCACTGGCTACCCGGGGGCGAGAATAGCCAGTCTGACTAGCAGTGGGACAAGGACCCCGTGCCCTTGCCTTGGGGTACAGGGCGACCTGGCCCCTGGCATCTGGGGTTCTGCTCTCAGATGACTTGCTCGCATCCTAGGGTTTCTGACAGAGACACTTCGGGTACCACGGGTCTCTTGGGATGGCTCATCCAGGCGCGGGGACCCTTGGCTGCACAAGCCAGATGCTGAGTTGAATGGGGGCTGGGGCGGTACCCGGTGGTGTAGGAGGAGCACCGGACGGGGACCGTGATGTGGTGGTACCGGGCGGCGGAGTTTTTCTGAAGATTCTAGGAGGCTGAGGGTGGAGATCAGGTGCTCCAGGGAAGCAATGAACTGGCCTGGAGAGTCTCCTAGTAGTTCAGACTCTCTGGGAGAGACTGCTCCAGGTGGCCCCTAGGTTAAGTTGAAGTCCACTAGGGCTTTTTCTCCCACCTGCCACCCGGGAGCACCTGAGTTCCCGGAGGGGGTGGTGGCAGCTGGTGGGCGTGTCTCTCCAGCTGGGCAAGTTCTCAGGCATAGAGTTCCTAGCAAATGTAAAAAAAGGAAGGGAGGAAGGGAGGGAGGGAGGGAGGACGAAAAAAGGAAGGAAGGAAGATAGATAGATAAGCTAGTTCAGAGGCCTGTGGTAGTTGGGAATGATCTCCTTTTCTCTACTACACACGTTTAATTCCCCAGGCACTTCAAAAACTTCGGGACTGGAGTGAAGATACCCTCTGGTTCCTCCCAACTCTGTACATCTGCGGCACCCTGATCCTTTGCATTACTGTCTGTTGCTCTTTGCGGGGCAGAATCGGTTATCTTCCCTTTTCACTCTCCTTGGTCACTTCTTTGTCATGTTTACAGAGGGGGGGATGGTCGCTGGAATCCGTGCTAGCCAAAGAAAGGCTTTACTTCCACCTCTTTCCATAGTGAGATGAGGTGAGGGTGAGACTGGAAGCTTCATCACCTTGTCCCTCAACTGTCTCTAGGGCCTAGATGAGTGAGGTGCCCCTGGCAGAGGGGCAGAGGGCCTCGCTTTTAGGGGAACGGAGGGCCAGGGAGGTAAAAGTCAGGGGTGGAAGGGATCCTTGTTTTTGGAGAGAAGGGGGCTGAGTCTTAACTCTGCTGGAAAAAGGAGCCAGGTTACTTTCCTTTCGGGGCTGGGGTTGGATCTTGAATCCAGTGGGGAGAACAAACTCTGGGAAGAGCAGATGTCCCCGGCTGCCCTTGCAAAAAGCAGGCTTTTTGCACATGCTTGTGGCCAAGTGGAAGGAAATGTGGTAGGCACTGAGATGCGTCAACGTGTCCTGTCACTGGTGGCTTCTGTTCATAATGGCTATTTTGTATGTGAACATAGATTGTGTGTATTGGGTGCTCTGAGTGATGCTGTGTAAGGGGTATTGTTGGTTATGCTCATTAGGGCTTTATCTGCATGTGGCTGAAGGGACCAGTGTTTTACTGGGCCGTCCCTGCTTTTGCTTCTATAAGCAAATGCTTACATAGCTGGAATGAGGGAGGGAGTGTGTGTGTGTGTGTGTGTTCCTGAAAGAAATGAATTAACTGGACTGTTGAGAACGTGATGATGGTGGTTGATACATTTAATGAGTTTGAGGGAGTGGGGAAAATATGCCCTGGAGAAGACCAATGAGGGCCCTGACAACACTTTCATGGAAGGAACTGGTTCTGTTCTTTGTCACAGTCAGCAAGAATGGCATGCAGGAGTACATGCCTTCTGTAGCTAGCTAGCATGGGGAAGGAAAAATGTGGCTGTGTGGGCACAAACACCTTCACACGTTGGTACTAGAAGCAGGTGCGAGGTAGGATAGAGGAGACATATGCTCTTTGAAATAAACCAGTTAAATAAAATCTGTGAGTAAGTATCTGGAGTAGGTGACATTTCCTTATACTGTTTTTGACAGTTGTCCTGATGATACTGTCATTTATATATGTTGTGTGACTTTGAGTGGGCTTCATGTGGTTCAGGGTCTTCTCTTTGTGTTTGATTTATGCCCTTTCCTGAGGCGCCCTTTAAGTCCTGTTTGGGAAAAAGTTGTAAGGAAAGTTGCGGACTCTTGTAAGAAGGCCATTTATCCATTGTATCGTTTAGATCAGTGGTTCTCAACCTGTGGGTCTTGACGCCTTTGGGGTAGAATAACGCTTTCACAGGGGATGCAAATCCGACATCCTTCATCTCAGATAATTACATTACAATTCATAACAATAGCAAAATTACAGTTATGAAGTAGTGACGAAATTAATTTTATGGTTGGGGTCACTGTAACCTGATGAACTGTGTTAGAGGGTTTAAACAGTGGGAAAGTTGAGAGCACTGATCTAGCTTTGCTCCCAAACTCACCTATTTCTTGTCTGTTTCTCTGCTGTGACTTTGACCAGGGCAGTATCAGTCATTGCCTGGGTTATTGCAGCAATCTCTTAACTCTCTCAGCCTTGGCCACTTTTAGATTTTTAATTTAGCAGCTACAATATTCTTGTTAAACTGATTTTTGGATTTTTTTTTAGGACTGAGACCATGGTTCAGACAGTAAAGTGCTTGCCACACAAACATGAGGACCTGAGTTTTATTCCAGGTACCCACATGAAGACGCCAGCGGTGGTGGCTGGCAGTTGTAATCCCAGCCCTAGGGAGGTAGAGAGGAGCCTGCTGGCAAGCCAGTCTGTCTGAATTGATAAAAGTGAGAGATTCTGTCTCAAAAACTAAGGTGAAGAGTGACTGAGGAGGGCACCTGAAGTTGACCTCTCGTCGTCACATGTATGCACATACACATAGATGCACACCCCTGTACACAGTACACATACATGTGAACATGTATACACATATACGTATGCACATACACAAAATTAAACAAAAATACCCACATGATTTTCAGTCGGAGACCAAATCTGCTTCCTTGTGGAGACCCTTGGTTGTCACTGTGGAAGAGAGTCGTGATTAATCCTCAGCAGGTGGATTCCAGGGATGCGGTCGCCTCTCTGCAGTACCCAGGACAGCTTCCCCAGCAAAGGACCACCTGGGCCCTGTGCTAAAACTCAAGCTGGATCACGCTGGTGTCTCTAGTCAAAGCCCTCCGTGACTCTTATTTTTCCTCATTCCTTCCCATGGCACAAGGCAGCCCACGTAGTCAGGCTGCCGACCTTACCTCTTGACACTTAGCATTCCAGGAAGAGCCCAGGCTCCTCTACCTCTGGATCTTTGTGTGTTGCACACTGGCTTCTGCTTGGAGCACCCTTTGTTCAGACAGACACAGTATGCTCTACCCCACCAACTCCTAACTTTCCGCCCAGTGTCATTCTCACGTCCCCCTGATTCTCATCTTATGGATAGTGTGACCTCCTGTGGCCATCTTGTTCATAATTACCCGCTCCCACCGAACTCTCAGGCGTCCTTTTCCAGCTGTGTCTCCCCCACAGTCTTATAATTTACAATCCAGTTCGACAATACTTTATGTTGGATATATATATATATATATATGTATATATGTATATATGTATGTATATATTCTCTTATATATGCCTCGTATATAGATATATAGATACATGCATAACACACACATATATAAATGTGTATGTGGGTGTATGTATATGTATATATTAGACCTCAGAGCTCCATGATGGCAAGGTTTTCTCTCCATGGCTTCTTTACTCTGGAGTCCCCAGAACCGAGAACAGTCACTCAGCCTCAGAGCTCTTGATGTTTCGAGATAGATGCTTCTTTACTGTACAGGGCTGTCAGATGTGCAGATTAATGTCTGATAGTATGTATTTATTGAACACGTGTGCATTTCTCCTTTAGTGTGCCACAAGGTATCGTGTTTAACTTTTATTTTTGTATTCACTATTCTTTTACAAATACATTCCCAGAAGTCCTTCTTCAAGGATGAAGTTCCATATTCTTCACTGGGGCTCAGCCCAGATATTCATATAGTCCAAATGTTGCTGAACCTCGTCTTGGTCTTACTGACTGGTGAAGTGCCGTAGCAAGAGATGCAGTAGGAGCAAAAGTTCTCGGGATGCATGGTGTCTTCCTGAGAGTGATTTCTCCACGATGGGTCACAGAAGAAACAATCGCACTGGCAAGTCACACCAGGAAAATGTCCTTGAGCTCCTGGGTATGGGCAAAGCCCGGAAGGTCTTTTGATCTGAACTGCAGAAGCCAGTGGCGTGGCCCGTGGCCTTCCGATGGCTTTACTCTGGAGAAGCCTACACCTTTGTAGTTGCTGATGCTCTTTTCCTGAGCAGATGTAGGTACTGGCTTCATTTGGTCCCCGTTTCCTCCTACAAATTTTAGTACTGTTTTAGACAGTATTAAATTTCCTGCAGATTAGAAATGGCAGTGTAAGCCAGTGTTAAGTTAATCATGGCAAGATGGGCTGCTGCCGTGGTGCCAAGTGCGGATTCAAAGAGAGGCGTGTGGAGTTTGCACGCGTGTGTGGTAAGATGAGAAACATAGGCTGTTCTGTTCCCACACGTCACAAGCCCACTGGCTTTTCCTGAGGCTTCCCCTTCAGTTTCCATGCTAAAAATGCCCTTTTATTTTAGGAAAGAATAATCCATGCGTGGCAAAACAAAACTGTCAAGTCAATCTCAATCTCCCTCCCTCCCTCCCTCCTATTCCTTCTCTCCTCCCCCCACCCACCACACTGCTGGTTTGTTTGGTTTTGGACATTTTCTTATTTCTTTTTAATTTTTAATTTTTTCTGATCTGTCAGATCTGCATTAGCTTAATTAGCTTGGAAGCTTCACTCTGTCATTGTATTGTCCCTAACTAGCTGGGTGATCCTGGGCAGGCCTGGTGATCTCTAACTTAGTTTCCTCCTCTAGCAAATAGGGGCTTCTTCCCAGAGACAAAGAAAATGAACAATGATACTGACTTTGGGGATGGTGCTGGCACACAGCCATCGCTCAGCAAATGCGAGTACATGTGGCTCTTGTTTTCCTTTTTCTTAGTGAGCTCCGACATTCTGGAATGTGTTTGTGTTTAGTACACTGTGGCTCACTTCTCTAAGGCAAGTCTTGTTATGTAATAAAACTTCCTCAATCTTGCAAATTCATTTTTACTTTCCTTCTAACAAGTGTTCAGAAATTTATTTTTGCATTTTATATCTTTGAGCCGTCTGATAATGGTTTATTTCTGCAGGTTAAACACTGGCAAATGTGACATCGGCACACACATAAAAATTTATAATTAGCATGCATTTCCAAGTCTGAGTATACCAAAATTAATTGGCTAACAGGTGTTTAGTAGGTGCCAATCCCTGTTCAGAGTGTTTTTACATGAGCAGGATATACTTAATCCCAGACTTATGAGATGGCTCAGCTGTTGAAGGCTTAGGCTCAAAACCAAGAAGAAAAGATATATTTAATCTTTGCAAAGCCCAAGCAGACACTACGAACAAAGGTGGTACTAATCATGATGTTAAAACTCTCTAGTCCTAACTGTATTCCAAGCGCTCTTCTGAACAGAACAACTAATTCTCACCTAAGCCTTGGGCATCAGTATTTTTAGTTTCCACTTTTTTTTTTTTACAGAGAGGGAAACTGAGGCATACCAAGTACTAGATAGGGCCCAGATTTAAACTGAGGTGGTCCCGTTGGACGCCAGGCTCTTGTCAGCTAGTGTGCACTGCCCTGCACAAGGTGATCATGCAGAATCCAAAGCTGCAGCCCAAACTCCCAGTAGGGCGAGGGGCAGAGAACTTGTCCACTCAGTGACTATACAAGTCAGAGTGTGGCCTGCTGTGGGCATCAGCAGTGGGCGTTTATTTATTAAAGGAACCAGAATGGGCATGGTGTCGGGCAGTGGTTCTGTGAGTGAATGAGGGAATTTGAATTTGACCTTCAAAGTGAAGTGACATTCAAACAGTTGAGAAGGCATGAGGTGGCATGGAGGGCTTGCTCCTCAAGGCTAGAAGACTCTAATGCCGCTGGAAGGCTTAGGGAGCTACACTGTGTTGTGACCACGTCTTGGCCACTTACCCAGTGCCTCTGGCTTCAAGATGCCTGATGTCATGGGATCTCAACCTACCTTTAAGATGGGACCAATATTCTTGAGATTGGTATGAGTTTTAAAATAGAGACAAAAAGATGACTATACGCCTAGCATAGACCTTTGGTAATTGATAGTGGATCTTTCTTTTCTGGTAAAATTGCACTTGTCTCCTCTTAACAAGTCAGCTCTTACAGGCTCAGGAGCAAACTAGACAAGACTGAGGTGTCTCAACCTGGCAGATGTTCCGTCCTCATTATGCAGATGAGCTTTGCGATATGATTAGGCGGAACACTTGATTAAAGTGGGATTCTAAGTGTTGGTTTTGTCTGTTATTGGAGATTTCCTCTTCCCGAGTGCCGCTATTTATAGTTTCTTTAAGTGTGCGTATGTTTGATTCCCTTTGAGTTCTGCAGTGCAGTTTGCACAAGCTGATGTTTAGATCTGCTCCAGTTGTGCAAGAAGTGGAAAATACCCTTTTTTTAGAACAGGTCACATGTGCTTGCTGTCAGGAATAGGACCTCAGTGTAGAAAAATGTATCTCGGGACAGATCAAAATTACTAAATTTCTCCCTCCAACTGCTTTGTTTCAGAACTGGCAGTATTAGGATAAATAACAGGAAAAAATATCCCGGGTTACTCTTCTTCTTTTGGTCATCTGTCAAGGACAGCAAGAAAGAGTTCGGTTTGTTTTTGTGTGTGTGCTTGTGTGAGTAGCAAGTATAAAATGTGCTGTACTGTTAGGTTTGTCTAATCAAAGTAAATCATAAAAATATGTTTAAGCACTCTCCAAGTGTGGTTTGTTTGGAGGAAACAGTCAAGAAGGCAGGTCAGAGACAGTAACTGTGGTCATCTTAAGCTTTCGGTATTAGCACGATGACTCTACAGTTCATCTAGAGGGTTCTCTGTGTCTAAAGACTGTGCCTGGAGGAACAAAGGTATATCCAAACTATACCAAACACAAAGTCTGCACCTCTCTCTCCTGGAGGGCTGGGCTCTTCACTGGAAATCCCCCTCCCTGTTTCTGGTACCAGCATTTCCCAAGGCCGGCTCTGGCTTCTCATTGGTAAACCCCATTTTCTAGGTTGCTTCTTAAATATGGCTTCTTTGTCTCTTTGTGCCGTTGTTTCCTCTTGTGTTGGGTCAAGCATGTTGTGGAGGATAAAGGGGTGACCCCCTTGAGGTGGTCACATGAGACCCTTGTCTTGAAATTTTTGCAATTAGACCCTTGTCCTTCGCCATCACTTCCCGGTTCTTCTCAAGAGCTGGGTGCTATGGTCCAGGCACACAAGGCATAAGAGATGTGACCTTCCCGGTGGTTTTCCACCCCAGCTGGAAACTGAGTCAGGCTGGGCTGAACAGCAGAGCCCTGGGGGAGGGGAATAAGGGTAACTGGTAAAAAAAATAATCATAGGGATGAAATTACACCTCAACTTCATGAAGGCCCTGTCATGGCTCCTCATCCCTGCCTCCCTCAGTCTCTCAGTCATGTTACGCTCTGAGGTCAGAAGGACCTGCATGTTTTTGTTTTTCTTCATACCCCACCCCTATTTCTTTCCCTTTTTACAGCAGTTATGTATTAAGGATTTCTACGGTGTCTGGCTCTTACTGGCTGCAGGGAATGAAATATAAATTAGATAGCCAGAGGTTTTTTTTCTTTCTTTCTTTCTTTCTTTTTTCTAGCACTGTACACTTCCATCTTGGAGGTAGGGACTTCTGAGTTAATACTGAACCAAAGAAACGAGCCAGGTGATTTGTGGTCACTGTGGTGGAGTGTGACTGAGGAACGAGCCGGCTGTCTGAGGTCGGCAGGCCAGGGAGGGCATGGGGAAATAAGAGCTTCTGAAGTAAGACCTGGCAGGATGAAGAATGTCTGACATGAAGGTACACACCTTGGTGCTACTACTCACTAGCTCTGTGACTTTAAACAAGTTAGTTACCCGACCTCTCTGAACTTGAGAGCCCTCTTGAGTAAAAGAACTGATTTGCAAAATTTCTACAAAAATAAAAGGTCTAATGTATAGAAAGCAGCTAACATCAGTTTGGCAGTGAGACTTATTGAAGGTAAGATGTGAAAAGTGGAAAAAAATTGATGTTAATCTATTTTGGCTGTGAGCATTTATAGTTGGTTTTGCTTTTTTTTTTCTTAGTATTGGACGAGTCAAGCTTCACGCTTGTCTTTGTAAAATTAATCGTGGACTAAGAGTGGAGATGGATCTTTCTTTTTAGTCTCTCTTATTTCCTTCAGAATTGTCTGGCTCCCTGGTGTCCTACTGTGTCTTCACTGATGTCATATCTGACCCTGCCTGGCTTGGGAATGGGCTTTGGGTTGGACTTGGGTTACTTTTTTGGGTGTAAAGGTAAGGTCTGAGTAAATGAGGATTCACCAGCAAATTTCCCAAAACGTGAGCATCCTCCTGCCTCCCAGCCCTGGTCTCAGCAGTGGATCAGGCCCCTTGATGGGAAGTGTTAGCTTTGGTGCAGAAGTGAAGAGGAGAAGCTTAACTTCCCGTGCTCCCCCCAGCTCTGTCAGCCGTGGCTTCCACAGACGGTAGCTTTTAACACGACCTCTTTGAAAACTGTTTTTTTTTTTTTTTTTTTTGAAATCCATTTGGATGTCGATAGCTGTGCTCTCTCCTTCACATACCTGTGGAATGGTATTTTTCAGAAGGCAATATCAGAGAGAAAGCAAATCTTTTCTATCTAAACCAGCGAGTTCAGGTCTAGGGGAAGCATTGATGGACTCCAGTTCTTCTATAAGAAGCTGTGGCTCATTGAGCAATTTCAGGAAGGCGTGTGTCGGCTTCGCCTTCCCTCCTCTGCCCCTTCCCCAGCGTGAGTCATTTGCTGAATCATTCACACACATTCCCTCACTTTCCATTTGATCAAAGACATCATTGGAAAAGTGGTTTCCTGACCAATAGACTATGCCCAGCTCATATTTGCAGACTATATATTTTCACTGGGCAAAGCTTGCCTTGTCTAGAAGTTGTGAGGCCGAAAAGATTTATTTATGGGGTTATATATGAATTTCCAAAGTGACAGTCAGATGAAGGTGCTCTGTTTGCTTTGGTCCCTTTTTACATGGAAATCACAAACATGGCTTTCTTATCTAAGTCAGGCACCAGAACCATACAGGTAAGGTCTGCCAGAGGACCTAGGTGATGCATGACTCCACTGTTCTTTTGATCTGACCAAGGTCTCTGCAGAATTAGCAGAGACAGGACTCCACAGTAAGGTTGGTGAAACCACACAAGGGTACGTGTGTGGTCTAGTCTCAGCTACCTTTCCATCCAAAGGACTGGGTACACTTTATCTCCCAGTTCTCTGTAGAAGCAGTGAGTTACCCCAGCGGCAGCTTTCTCTGCTTGCATTTTGGAGCCTGTAGAATGGCACCATGCAAACTTTGTACATTAGTCAGTAGGACCCTTTGGAAATGATTCATCATGCTTTTGGCTGAGAATGACAGAGAATAACCATGACGATCGTATGACCAGTTAGAGTCCTTTATTTACAAAGGGTAACTTCAGCTGTGCCTTCTAGAAACGTGTTTATTTTTAAAGGCAGCATTTCTAATAGCCTAGGTGAAGCAAGCCCAACAAATATGAGCAGCTGGCACAATTCCTTGCGACAAGCCAAATGCAATTCTGTCCGTTTGCTGCAAGGAAACACACGTGGAGAGTAATTTGCGAGGTTGGCCACTGACTGGAGTGTCCTGGACAATCAGACTGCAGACTTTTTGGAACCACACCTTGCATCATTCATCAGAGCATGGTAATTTCCCCCGTCATCTCACTAATAATATTTTATCTAGGTAAATGCTGGGTGAGTAAATGGCCAATGATGTGAGCATGGAATGCAGTCCCAAGGATGCAGGCTGCAGATGGACGCGTTACAGCTGTGAGTTAGAAGTGAACGAGAGGACTGATTGGGCTTGCTTGGTCATCACAGCAAAGGCACTGAACTGTACAGTTGAGCGGAAGCTGAGTGACAGAGACAATTAGTTGTGGATTTTTTGAGGGGGTGGGATTCAGCGATACTTTAGGGTACTCCATTCACTTTGGAGAGTCTTTTCCTTGTAACCTCTTTTTGTCTCTGTTGATTCCACACACCTGACAGCATTCTGGTTCGTTCTCACTGGCAGCCAGCATCCCTTCCCTTACACGTTTCTCCTACTGGATAGGTTTCATTTCACTTCTGAACAGTCTCTTTCCCAAGTTCAGTCTCTCTCACATGCCTGGTCCTTGTAGTTGAGCCTCATGTGATAGATGCCTGGTCCCGTGTCCTTCTCACAGGAGTTGGTTTTGGGGATGTGCTGCACCCTAAGCGGACCCCAAGAGTTCCTTGGATCCTGCCACATCCCTCATGTAGTTCCCCTGAAGAGCTTTCTAGACAGAATTACCCTCCTCCCTTAAACAAACAAACAAACTGGTGACTTTTTTTTTTTTATCAGTGATTATTCTTTATCGCTGACAGGACAATATGAGCAACTCTGCATGATTTTTACTGAAAGTATTCTGCGTCATGGAGGTGTTCCTTCTAAAACATCACTCCAAGAATGATTTAACAAAGAGGGAGGGCTGGGGTTTATGGAACTGTATTTGAACAGTGGTGTTTAGTAAGTGTGCATATTCAGGTCTACCAGCCCTGGAGAGCTTCTGGGATGCTCTGCCTCCATTTCTGGTCTAGTAGCCCGGGATAGGGTCTGAAAAGTCTTATTTCTCACAAATTTGTGACTGTTACTCTGGTTGGAGAGTGGCGTCACACTTTGAAAAGGTGGTTGAGGGTGATTTTTCTCAATGAACTTGAAATTACAAAGATGCTGGTTATAAATCATGTATTATGACAAGGTTGGCCCCTGTCAGGTGACAGAATATTCAAATTAATCATGCTTAATTAGAAAAAGAAATGTCCAAGACTATGGATGGCAGGTTTGCCCGAGAGTTTGCCATTTGAGTGGCTGACGGACTGGCTCAAATCTTGAACTGGGGGTAGTTTCTTCCCAACTCTGCGAGGGTGGAACTGGAAGCAGACTGAAGTCACTTGACTGAGAGATTGGGTTGAGAAACAGGGTGATGGTGGTTTGGGGCACGTCCGCATGACCGGATTGTTTTCCACAAAACTTCTGCTGAATAAAACTTGAAATACGACTGTCGGCCTGTTTTCCTATCTCTAATGAATTCCAGACAGTTTGTAGAGTGTGGGAGCGTCCAAAACAGAGGGGCGGAAGATTGGGCTAAGCCAGGGTTTGCTCTGTCACACACAAGGCTGCCTCTTCCTCTTTGTTTTCAGCCTCGGCACACTGCTTGTTCCTCTGATGGGGGTAGAGCGGGATGGGGCGGGGGCTATGAGAAGGAAGGTCAGGGCCAGACAAATTAAGTTCAGAAGAAAGTTCCAGACTCTGGATTTACCAGAAATGCAACCTGCCCATGTTTAATCCACTTAGACCCAAATGTTTTGAATTATGTGTTTTTGCTGTTGTTGCCCAACGAACTTCTCCAGAGAAAGAACCCTCATCTGTTCTGACCATAAACTGGCTGAGAGCTTTCACCCCCAGTTCAGGAAGTGTAAATTTAGGAGAAGGTGGAATTGAACTTAAATTCCACGTTTGCCACCCTTTAGCTGAGTACCCCGAGCCTGTGGTCCCGGGGGCCCCAGTTTCAGTGTAGGGCTGACAGGAGGGAATGAATGGGTCACAACACAGTATGGAGTTCTAGGGAAATTATGTGAATTGACAGAGATGTGTAGGGCTAGGGACATAACTCAGGCAGCAAATGCTTGCTGTGCAAGCGTGAGGATCTGAGCTTGGTCCCCGGGACCCTAAGAAAGTAGAGTGTGGTGGGCGTGTGTTTGTATCCGGGGCTTAGGAGATGAAAATAGGCAGAGCCAGGGACTTGCTTGCTAGAGAAGTCAACCTACTTAGTGAGCTTCAGGCCAGTAAGAACTACCTCTGACCCCATATACACAGGTGGGTAGCACCTGAGAAATCACATCTGAAATTGACCTCTGGCTTCTATATGAACTTGTATATACACACATACATACCCCCTGCCCCCGCCCCCACACACATACAGTCTCTGTACACATATGAACGTTCTCACATACACATAGAGAAATGTGGAGGAATATGTGAATGTAGTCGTCTGCCCAAATCCTGGCTGTTACTCCCTCCCAGTTAACCTTCATACCTGTCCTCCCAGTTAACCTTCATATATGTCATCCCAGTTAACCTTCATATGTGTCATCCCAGTTAACCTTCATACATGTCATCCCAGTTAACCTTCATATATGTCCTCCCAGTTAACCTTCATACCTGTCATCCCATTTAACCTTCATACATGTCACTCATTAGGTTTCTGACATGAAATAGACTTTTCTTTTTGATGCCATAGTAAGGAGGGAAGCACTCAAGGACAGGCAGGATGAGAAGCAGGTCCATAGAAAAGGCCCGAAATAATTGCCAAGTTGGGTAATCAGCATTGGAATCTTCGAGAGTTGATCCGGGTCAAATAGTGGGGAATGGTGGGATGCCTTAGAGGGAGATATTTAAGGCTGGCACGAGCTGTTTACACGCGCGGCGTTACCCTTTGTGGCCAGCAGTCTTTGTCTTTATCAACATGTTTCCTTTCATCCTAATTACAGAGCATGGCTGGGCGGAGAACGCATAAGAAGAGGCTCTAATTGGAATTGTGCAATCTCATGGCAGCTCAGTGCCACTGCTGTGTCTGTACAGGCTCCTGTGATTGCTAACTGTCCCCATCCAGCCTTGTCCATGTTGACCTCCTGCTCTCTGGTCACACATGGTACACCGTCATCCCTTTACGTAGTCATATTCATCCAGTATCAGTCAGGAGACCTCATCTGCCCGAACTTCAGGGTTTTCCTGTCTTCCTGTACATTAGGAAGTTAGAAACTGAGTTTGAAATGGTCTCCTCTGACATTGCATTTCTTGGCCATTGCAACTTTTCTCTCCTGAAAGTGGTGGTTAACCTAGTGCTTAGAAAATAGAAAGGAGGGGGCTGGAGAGATGGCTCAGAGGTTAGAAACACTAGCTGCTCTTCCAGAGGTCTTGAGTTCAATTCCCAGCAACCACATGATGGCTCACAATCACCCATAATGAGATCTGGTGCCCTTCTCTGGCCTGCAGGCATACATGCAGTTTAGAACACTGTATACATAATAAATAAATCTTTAAAAAAAATGGGAAGGAGTTAACCTGAATAGTAACTGTCTTTTCTGGGAGAACAGATTCATTATATGCTAGGTATCTGTAAAGGCCCTCATCAGTAAGTATTCAGCAATGTGCCTGGGAACCAGCGTGCTCACCTCTTTAATTTTTGATTTAATGAGAGGATGGCTAGAGAAAGGTTACAACAGATACAGGCATGATGGAGGTTGAGGCAGGAAAATCTTGAATTCTAGGCCACTTGGACAACATAGTAAGACCCTGTCTCAGAAAGCCAAACCAGAGCCAAAGACTGCATCGCATGTCAGCCGCCATGCCGGGTGTAACTGCGATGTTACTCTCTCTGTGCTGGTTGTTCAGCATCCTTGCCCACTGTGGCAGTCGGTATTGTCTGTGCCACTGGCCACGTCTTTGCAACGCAAGCTTAGGGTCTGGATGAAAATGGAAGAAATGGGAAGTCGTAGAAATGTTCATCTAAAGGAGCTGGGGATTTTTCATCGTGCCTAAGTCATAATCAGATTTTCTATGGCTGAAAGACTCCGACTGTATGGTTGATCTTCACATGTGTATGGGGATATACAGCAAACTTTTGAGTCCAGACTCGTCCTGAATGAAGAGTCCTTCACACCTTTCCCCACAACTATTTGCTCTTGTGTACATCGGAATGGGAACAGATTTACCAACTGTAGCGTAATTAAAGGAAGTCCCTGAGAGCCCATGATTAAAGATAACAAATGTTTATTGGGAAACCCTCACAATAAGAAAGTCGCTGTGTTTCTCTGCTCTGGGGGCGCTGGGCGCTGCAAACTGAACTCTGACTACCAACCAAGTGAAAGAACAAAAGAGCTGAGCATGCTTCCTGTCTGTGCGCGTCGGACCTCAGACCACGCCCTAAAGGGCTGGTATCTAAAATGCTATTGACTGAGTTCCCACAATAAACAACCGGTTAATTGCACACGTGTGCGCCTACACACACACACACACACACACACACACACGCACACTCACACACATGCACACGTATATACACATGTGCGTGCCCCCCACCTTCTACCTGAATGCAGTTGTACACACATAAAAACACAGATAGTGTTTTTGTCCCCCCCCACCACCTCAGGGTAGTTGCAATCTTGTGTCATTCTGAGGGAAACAGCTTCTCTCCTGAGAGTTATAGGAAACAAGCAGCATGGAAATTTTCTTCCTTCCATGTTGTTGAAGCAATGACATACAGAGCCAGGTTCTTTGGGGCCAGAGAGGATGGAGCCTGAGGAGGGCTGCTTAGACCCATCATGCCTAATGGGTATCTGAACCCTGAACTTGAGGGAGAGGAATGGGTGGCTCCATGGAGAGTTAGGGGCACAGCTTGATGGGAAAGTTGTCAGATGGATTTATTTATTTCTGGGTGGATGCGAAGAGGTCTGCCTCCTGCTCTGACTTTTCTGAGTCTTGGCCTGGGAGTTAATTTGTAGCATCCTCAGCATATTTATTTTGCTCTTCCAGGTGAGGGTCAGTCTCACAGGTATTGAGCCCACTGTGGAGTCAGGAAATGCTGATGAGGAAGAGAGTCCAACTGAATGAACATTGTTGTCCTTGGCCACGGGAAGGGTAGCTTGCTGGGTCATAACACGATCAAGGGTCAGAAGAGGTCTTCTTAGAAGAAATGAACCTGATTAGTGGTTACATCTGCTACTCTAGGAATAAATACACTTTAAATGGTATCCACTGAGGGCACCCTTCAGCTGCCCTTACTTTAAAAATTAATCAAGCTCCTTGTATTTATAAATAGGACAGCGGTAACACTTATTTTACTGTCAGTGAGTCCCCAAGAGGACAGGGAATTTGGTAGTTTGTTGGGTATGTCAAACGCCCAGGACACTGAGTGACCCCCAAATGGTTTTGAAAGAAAGAATAACCAGAATGTGCTGGGGCAGTAGCTTGGTTGCTAGAGTGTTTGCTTAGCATGTACCTTACACACTACACAACACTGGGGCCTGTGTCTAACACCAGCTAAAGCCAGCTGTGTGGTATACACCTTTGCTTCCAATTCTCCCCATTCCAGGTGAAGGCTGAAGGATCAGAAAGCCAAGGTCATCCTCAGTATAGCCTGGGATGCACAAGAATCCACTTCAAAAACTAAAAATACAAGAACACTTCAAATAAGAATCAGATAAAAGGGTTTTGTTTGTTTGTTTGTTTGTTTGGTTTTAGTGTGTTCAAAGGACTTTTCTGGGAAACAGGCAGGAAATGGTTTTAGACTTTCCCCTTATTAGCTATCCCCCTAGGTTTTTCTGAGCCCAAGTTTTCTCTCTTGTATATTAGACTATGGTAGAATTTCCCTCTCGGGACAGTGCAGTGGCATGTAAGGTGCCCAGTATCCACAACCCTCAATACAGTAAATGAGTAGGCAGGGGATTGCTGTTGCTCTTGTTGCTAAGGTGGGGGGGGGCAATAAACTACAGCCAGCACTTCTTATTTTCGGAGCTTATGCTCTATAACACCACTAAAACCATCAAATTTGTGAATACTGCATTATTCCCAGGACAATAATGAGGTAGTTTCCTGGGAGCCCCTAGTCTCAACCTTTTTTTGTTAACCAATGAATGACTAACTGTCTTAAGTGTGGTTCCTGTTGAAGGCACTGTATTTTATGGGTATTATTGACTAGTTAACACTGAACTGACCAGTAACGCTGCATCTCATGTCTGAGGAATGCTTATTTCACTACCTATGCTGTCTCCCCACTCAACAACCTCTTAGCATGTAGCAGCACGAGAGGCAGTGGCTCAGCTCTGTGCCGGGAACTGTTTAAGTAGCGGGGTCACCAACACAAGACACAAAGACGCACTGACAGACTGTGACAGGATGCTTGTCTACAGTAGGGTGGAGGGTGCGTAGGATGGCAGGTCCTAACCTCGTTTGTCCTCGGTGGGGAGCGTGCGCATGGGGCCACTTGGATTTCTTGCTATTCTAAACATGTCCACCTTTAACTACAAGAAAGCCACAAATGTTGATTACAGATTCTAATTATCAACTGGATTTGAAAATGGGGAGCCCATAAATAATGGAAATTGACTTTGCTGAAAATGGTCTTCTAGCTGCTGTGGTGGGTTGCACCTCAGCCATGCTAATGAAGGACTGTAGTCTTTATTTGGCCTGTTTGTTGTCAGCTCTAAACATGACCCATCACTGCCAGGTTGTTCATACTCTCCGGGCTTCACTGTTCGGGCATGGTATTTTTGACTCTGGTATAATTCCTTTTGTTCATTTTTTAGGAAGATGGGATATGAGAGTCAAGCCTTGTGGGGGGAAAAAGACAGAGAAGCTATGAGGTCTTGCCTGAATAATCCAGGAGAAAGCAGATGGTATAGAAATGTTCTGAAGTACCCAGGTCCGGCTCACTCAGGGCCTGAAGTTTACAGGTGGTGGTTTTGATTTCCTCCTGTACTGGAAACCAGTATATTATAGACAGCAGTCATTACTGTAAACGTTGGCTGAGTACTTGTTATTGGTGCTTGGGATTCTTCTAGAAGGAAGCAGAGAGGAACTAGTTTCAGATGCTCAATTTACTAAGACAAGAAAACACAAAAAGCCAACAGTAATAGCAACAGCAACCACATCTAGCATTTTAAAAACCCTTATTATGGCCCATGTCTTAGGCTGTAGTTTGACTTGCTTTTCTTATGTGTTTGAGTACTGTAGTACTATAAAAAGTGTGTGTTGTTTTCTCCATCCAACGCCAGGTGAAGGTTCTATGGTGATATGCAAGATATTCATGAGTATGGCAATAGGATCTGGACATTTCTGCTCCCTCTCCTCAGCTGCCCAAGGAACTAGCTGGGGGCATCTTCCTGGACACCTGGAAACCCCTCTAGGGTCAAGTCTCTGCCAACCCTAGAATAGCTCCCTTAATTAAGATATATAATTCCTTGTTCCCATATCCACCCTTCCTATATCCCAACCATCCTATTCCCCCAAGCTCTCCCCATCCTCCACTTCACACTTTTCTCTCCCCATCCCCCCACCCCATCCCACCCCCAAGTTCCCATTTTTTTGTCCAGCAATCTTGTCTACTTCCAATATCCAGGAGGATAACTATATGTTTTTCTTTGGATTCACCTTCTTATTTAGCTTCTCTAGGATCATGAATTATAGGCTCGATGTCCTTTATTTATGGCTAGAAACCAATTATGAGTGAGTACATCCCATGTTCATCTTTTTGGGCCTGGGTTACCTCACTCAGGATGGTGTTTTCTATTTCCATCCATTTGCATGCGAAATTCAAGATGTCATTGTTTTTTTACCGCCGAGTAGTACTCTAATATGTATATATTCCACACTTTCTTCATCCATTCTTCCACTGAAGGGCATATAGGTTGTTTCCAGGATCTGGCTATTACAAATAATGCTGCTATAAACATAGTTGAACAAATGCTTTTGTAATATGATTGGGCATTTCTTGGGTAAATTCCCAAGAGTGGGATTGCTGGGTCCTGGGGTAGGATGATCCCGAATTTCCTGAGAAACCTCCACACTGCTTTCCAAAGCAGTTGCACAAGTTTGCATTCCCACCAGCAATGGATGAGTGTACCCCTTACTCCACAACCTCTCCAGCAAAGGCTATCATTGGTGTTTTTTATTTTAGCCAATCTGACAGGTGTAAGATGGTATCTCAAAGTTGTTTTGATTTGCATTTCCCTGATTGCTAAGGAGGTTGAGCATGCCCTTAAGTGTCTTTTGGCCATTTCACATAGGAGCACCGGACTGAGCTCCCAAGGTCCTGATGAGGAGCAAAAGGAGGGAGATCATGAGCAAGGAAGTCAGGACCATGAGGGGTGCGTTCACCCATTGAGACGGTGGGACAGAACTAACGGGAGACCACCAAGTCTAGTTGGAATGGGACTGATGGAGCAGGGGACCAAACCAGACTCTCTGAATGTGGCTGACGGTGGAGGGGGACTGAGAAACCAAGGACAACGACGATGGGCTTGGACTCTACAGCATGGACGGGCTCACTGTGAGCCTTGTCAGTTTGGTTGCTCACCTTCCTGGACTTAGGGGGAGTTGGGAGGACCTTGGACTTAACATAGTGAAGGGAACCCTGATGGCTCTTTGGCCTGGAGAGGGAGGGAGTGGGGGTATGGGTGAAAGGGAGGGGAGGGAAGAGGGAGGAGGAGGGGAGGAGATGGAAATTTTTAATAAAAAAAAATGAGGAGAAAAAAAATGTGTGTTGTACATGCCTGTGTGCACATGTACGCGTACCTTTAGTCCGAAAAAAGATTACCTGTGTAATTTTCTTCTACACTTTTCTGTGTTAGAAATTAAACTGCCAGGAACGAATAATTTGTACCTCGGTGAATTTTAATCACACCAAGGAATCTGCTATGCAACAGGTATGGTGTGAGCTGTTTAAAACGTTTTTATAATATAATTCTCCCATGAGATTGGCCGGCTCCCATTTTATAGATGAAGAAATGGAGGCTTGCCTGTCTTCTTTTCCTTGGATATGTTAGGCCACTCAAATAAAGATGACATCAAGATTTAAACGTAGGGCTGTCCAGCTTGGTCGCTCATGTCTTTCTCTGTCACTCCTTGGTGGGTGCTGGCTATGTTGTGGTTCAGAGGGAGTGGCAGGTGTGAGCAAGGGTGACAACTCATTGTTTTTGGAATGGAAAAAGGACTAGGTTTCTGATGAAGTAAAGACCAAGGACTCAGGGTGTGGCTGAACGTTTGGATCCAAGATAAATAGATCTGTGTATTAAAGGTGCTCATAGCATACCTGGATAAAAAGCCCTTTGTTTTCCAAGTTGCTTCTGAAGGAGCAAGGGGAGATAGGTTGAGATGGCTCCCACAGAAGATAGGACGTTGGCTCCTTAACCATTCTCAAGGGCATGGGGGTACGTTATAGGTTTCCTTGGTTATTAAAGCTGTTCCTTGACTCTTGCTTCCTGATAGCTTCAAACAGTCTTCTTATTGACACACCCAGCATCGTGTTCCTCCGCTGAACATGTACTCCCTAACATCTTGATGTTTTTCGCTAATTTCTCTTATCCCTCCCCTCCCCAACTTGTTAATTGCTTTTCTTGTGTGCCTTCATAAAGTAGTAGCCAGTGTGTTCCCTTTTGGACTGTTTATCTTTGACATGCCAGAGCTCTTGAAACATCATAATGTTGTGTAATGAGCATAACTTCTGCCTTGACATGTGGGTGTTAAGAGCGTTAGTCATTGTAAAGTATTGAGTTAAATATTTTCAATAAAAGGCTGTAATGATCTAACAGAGAGGAAAGAAGCTATAAACCTCCCAGTTGATGGCTTTAATGGTGAGCCATGTACTTAGTGGGTTCCCCAAGCGAGTTAGGATCCATAGCATAGATGCGCAAACCTTACTCTGCATAGAGAGAGAGGAGAGGGATGGACAGTTCAAAGGGACTTCATTGCCACACATGAAGAAAAGCACCAACTGTTCAGGTTTCCAGAGCTCTTGCTCCCGAGTCTTTATCTTTCACGTATCTTTAACTCCCACAGGAAATGTTCAAGCCTTCTGGGAGACATTATCAATAGGGACTCCTGGGCTACGTCTTTAGCCTCATTAAAGCCCCTTAGCTTTGTAATAATGATCAGTCAGTGTTGGAGAGCCACCAGGGAGTTCTCAACAGCACTGTGGAGAGCCGGAGTCTCTGTGAGCGAATGAGAGCGCCTGCACCTACCAAGTTGGCTTTATGAAGAGTTTTGGGCAGCGTTACTCACTATGAAACTATGTTCCTGTTGCCCTGATTTATCTCCACAGACATCAGTCCACGGCAGAAGGTTGACTACTTGTCTCTCCGTGTCTCTGGGCATCTGAAGATGGCTGAGGTACATTGCTTTGGTCCTTTCTGGGGAGTGCATCGTGGGCACTGGACTGGAAATATTGTCTAGATAGTGTTTACTAAAACACTAAATTACTGAATTGGTTTGTTAAAATGGTGGGCTGTCTTGTTCTTCGGGTCAGAGTTTTAAGTGGGATCGTGGGCTACCTCTCTTTCCTTGCCAGAGATCTTCAGTTGTTCTGTCAAACAACCTCAGAGCTATGTACCTTTTTCTTCCTAGAGAGTTTGCAAACAAGGGGGTTGTTTTCTTGTCTGAGCAGCAGCTGGGGCTGCTTTTAAGGTATCTCATCACTTGATGTTTTCACAGAAGGTCCAAGTCAAAGTATATCACTTCTCAAAATCATTTTCTCTTGGAGTATGGCATCTTGTACATATTGATCACTGTTTTCATGATCTAATAGGCAATTGACATTTCTGGGCCTGGAGGCTTTCTAGAAGGGAGATCTGTTCTTGTCGTTTTCTTTTGTGTCTTTTCCTTTTAAGTATTATCGATCTCTTGTCCCCTGTATAAGACCTTACATTTCTTTGTCTTCACCATGCCATGAATCCATAGATAAGGACACACTTTTGAATGCGAGCCCAGGAACCTGTTGATGTGGTATCTTTTACCTTTTATGATTATCATCGTTAGCACCTCCCTCCTTCCTGGCAGGGTTCCCTGTCATTTAAGGAGGCAGCAATTACAGGTTTGCTAAAGAAGCTGGCTTCTGCTGCCAAGGATCCTATTAATTATCACTGTATCTCTAATTTGGCCTTCCCAGTGTTGAGAGAAGGCACACACATGTACGTCTTCAGCGGAGTGGCTGCAATGGCATCTCCATAACAATCTTTCTGAACCGGTTGTGTCGACTCTATGTTCAGCCAAAGGGCCAGTGTGGCCCTGGTGAGTGTTCTCATCTTTTCTTCTCTTGGTTGCTTGGTTGGTCAGGTTTGGTGTGCTTGGTTTTCTCCTTCTGATTCCGACCTGAGTAAGAGCCAAACATTGGCCTTTACCTTGAGAACTTAGACCTATTTCCAGTCTGTTCTTGAACTAAAAATGAGGCAGCTTGAAACCATGTAAGTGATTTTCCCACCAGCTGCTTCCTCTCTGGGTGAGGAGTGAAGAGGAGACCATGGAATTGACTCTATGCCTCTCTTCCCGAAGGTAATAATATAGATGCTAACCAGAACATAATAATGCAGATGTTGACCAGTTCATTTCAGCTACTGCTTCTAGTGTACTGTGTGTGTGTGTGTGTGTGTGTGTTTGTGTGTGTGTGTCGTGGGGGGATGTTGTTCTTTATTTAAATGTTGACTCTTGCTCATTGACTCTCTCATTGCTCAGAAGTAGCTGGATTGCTTTTGTTTGTGTTCAGACACGTTGAGTTCACTTGTTCAGTGAGCACTTTTTTAGAAGTTTCTAGGGCTCATTTGATCGGGGCTGGAGTGCTTACGCTTCCTTTCCCCCCTTTTCATGTTATTTTTGGCACCGCTGGTGTTGGAAGCTGTGGGAGTGATTCACCGCAAAGTGAATTAATTTTCCACGTTTTCTGATGCTTTCCCCAGTGGCCCCTGTTTCTCTCCCCCCCTCCCCAGATGACTCTGCACTTACACTGCTGTCATCTTTGCTGGCTCAGACAGAAATGCTGATGTCACTTGGATTTCTTCAATTACAGCTGGTAGGAATTAACAGAAATCGTAAAAGTGTACCATTTCCTCATTTTGCTTCTTTCTGGACTAATTATTGTCCTTTCAAGTCCTCTGGGAGGTTGGGGACTTTGGAAGCAAATTCTCTGTCATTGAGTTCAAAAGGCAGTTCTCAAGTTTCTTTTTCGGTGACTCTAGAGATAAGGTCACCCTTAGGATGGAGCTCTGGTGTGATTCCCAGTAACCCCAGACTGGCTTCTCACTCAGGATCTTACAGGTTGGGTTGTCGGACCCATCTTCTGGGTGAAGAGTGTCCAACAACTTGCCTGAAGTAAGTTTCCTTATATAGAGGATTTTTACTCAACAGGCTCTTGCCAGCTCCAGACTGCTCTTGGTATGAGGTGAAAGGTTCTGACTCATTTGCTAATTTTTTTTTCAGAGCTTTTGCTCTTAGAGGAGTGCTCTCTTCTGACCCCCTTGTTTAGACTGTTTGCGGGCCTCAGGCATTTGTTCTGTCTCTGCTCCTGTCTCTAGTAGCTGGGTGATTGGGCCTCAGGCTCCCTCTTGTTTGTTGGCTTGAGAGATGGCTGAGAACCTGGCCTGGGAATCCCCCAGGCTTTGGATAGGCCCGTGTGGCTGCCACCTGGAGTGGGCATCACGATGACCATGCCCTCTTTGGCTCTACTGATTGAATTGAGCCCCATGGAAGCAGAAATAGAAGGGTTCAGCATTCACACTTTCCTGTGCGGAGGTTTTTGCTTATTTCGTGTATTTAGAAAAAGCATCCATTGGCAAACTGCTGACTTACTATTTTTCCTGGAATGGAAACGATTTGGATTATTTCAATGACTTTTAGCTAAGATTTGTTTGTCTATAGTATTAGTTTTGTTTTCTGATGTCCTGTTTAAGGCCAGAATGTGTGTGGCTTTTTTTTTTTACTTTATAGAAAGAAGTGTTTCTTGGTGCTCTGGAATTTTGCAAACCAATATGCATTTGAAATATAATGTTTATTTCACAGAGTCAAAATAGAAACTCTAAAGTGAAAATTATAGATATGTAAATATTTCTATCTTGGGACATTTGCTTTCTTTGACAAATTTTCTCTTGATTAAAACATTTTCAGATTACAGAGCACTCCCTTTCACTGTTCATTTTCTCACTAATTGATTTCTCATTTTTTTTTTCTGAGAGAAAAGCAAGATTTAACAGCAAACTTGTAGATAGAAATCATGTGTGCATCTTGAGTGTTGGATGTGACGTGGCAGTGGGAACGTTGCTGTTGGCTTTCACTGAGTCAATTTAGTTTCATTTTAAGATAAAAGATTTAGTTTAGGAGTATGGAATAGTATTTGATTATTTGAAAAACTATTAAACATTGATTCCATATTCTTAGAAAGAGGTATCTTTGTTGAACCTCTTTTTGCTTTGAGATCTGTATATAGTTAGCTGACATTTCCTCTGATAATGCCAGAGATGTTTTAGTTGGGATTTTGGAATGTTATAGGAGGAGCTGTAGATTAAGCATTAAGCGAACTGTAAATTTCACTAGATTGGTGATTGTGCATGTGTGATTTTATCCCCACAAGTAGCACATGGTAGAGTTAGCAATTCTTTAGTACATATTGAGTGAATGAATGCATGCATGCATGAATGCATTGGAAGTACTGGTTGTAGGATCAGCTGTGCAGTAGCTAATTGTAGGACCCCGAGTTACTGTTTATGAGGAGTCTGTCTCTTCTTTTGTCCAGGGAAGGGGAAGGACTAGATCAGGGCTGACTGGGCAGGGTGCTTGCTGTTCCTTGGTAGGAAATGTGAACCTCTTTCTTGCCTGCCTGGGGTCCTTCAGGACTCCGGGAGGTCAGGCTTCTGCTTGCACCACTTACTGTGGTGCTATCTCAGCAGCCTTCTTTCTGAGCCTTCTTACTCGCTTCTTTGTCTTTGAGGCTTTGTTTGTCTCAAGTCAGCGACATTCTGTGATGCTTGTTGGTCAGCAGGTGTTGACCTAACTTATAGCAATGGCAGCAGCATGCACCACTGGCCTCTTTCAGAATGTTTTGATATATCAGCACATACATGTACAGTTAATCAATAGGCCCAGTCAGCATTCCTCTAGTGGAGTAAGATATGAAGAGATGATGAGATCCACAGTTTCTTCCCTTTGTCCTTTGACTCCCTTTTATACATGCAGCTGGTTATTGACACCTACTGCATTCTGGACTGTCTGTGCTGGGGATAAAAGGGGTGAGACACCGGATCTGTCTTCTTGCAGCTCACTGTGGCGCAAATATGAGGCTAAATCTATAACTCTTGCTGTGAGTCTAAAAGACAGAAAGGCTAGTTCTTCTGGAGGACCATGGCATGTGAAGAAAAGTCTCCTAGCAGGAATGAACTTGACTTTATCACAGGGAGGGCGGTGCAGAAGAAACGAGAGAAAAGCCTTCCAGGTGGAAGCTCAGCAGAGTGTGCTTGGAGCTCCAGGGAGCATGGCTGGATCTGTGTAGGTGACGGACAGCACTGGAGTTGCCACTTGGAGGATGATGTGGAACACGGCTACATCTCCTGTCCTGGTTAAGAAGGTTCTAGATCAGTGGTTCTCAACCTTCCTAACACGTGGCCCTTGTGTTGTGGTGACCCCCAACCATAAAACTATTTCATTGCTACTTTATAACTGTAATTTTGCTACTGTTGTGAATTGTAATGAAAATCTCTCATATGCAGGTTATCTGATATGCAACCCCTGTGAAAGGGCCCTTTGACACCCCTCCTCCCCCACACAAAGGTGTCATGACCTACAGGTTGAGTAACACTGTTCTAGATGAACCTTCTTTGTGAGAAATGACGTCTGTTGTGCCACGGTGAAGATGTGTGGTGTTTGCAAGAGGATGAAAAACCCTCCAGTACAGATGTTGAGGGCAGCGGGGACAAAAGCGAGGCTGGCACACGACTTGCTGGGGGCAGGAAAGTGATTGCGCGTTCATTCATCTATCAAGTCCTTCATCACGTAGTCAGGAGCATCTTCTGGACTCAGCATCGTGAGTAAGGCAGACGTGGTCTCCGCTCTCTGGAAGCCTCTGCTCCAAGTAGAGAACAGTCTTTGTATTATTCTTGGCTGGGTAAGAGGTCAACATTTTGTTTGTCCATCTTGTCCACACTCATTTCTTTCCTCCAGCTCATTTATAGACCGACGGCGTGCTCTTGTGACTAGAGTTGGAAGGTGGAGTTCGATATTCAGATAAGGCCCATGCCTGGCCCTTGCATATGCCTGCCTGCATCACAGGATCTCCAGTGAAGCATTTGGGGATTCTCGTAGGCAGATCTGTTGCAGGCAACGTTCCAGACATTTCCCATACTTTCTATGGAATAACCTTGGCCCTTTAACCCGTAATCCGAGGAGAAAAGTTTCAGGTCTTGTGGACCTTGAAGGTGATCTTCATGGCCATTTTCCTGTCTGTGTTCGTCTTGTTGCCAGTGCTTGGGATTTGCATTGAGGAGTTAAGAACTGGCCTCAAGACAGCGAGGCTGACAGAGGTCGAGAAGTGGCATGTGGTAAAGAGATGTCGTGGTATAGAAATGGCAATCAGTTCCTCCATTAAATAGAAATGTTCCCCTAAGGTCCTCATCCAGGCCAGCATTGTCCATAATAATGCAGAGTCAAGGTTCAGCTGAGCGAGTGATATAAATTCCTAGGAAGATAAAGCATCAGAGCTCATCACTCCAGGTCGGGATTGCGGCTTTGGCCCAGGAGCCCGCCTTTCCTATTTCACATGATTGACAGAGGCTGTCGACCGCTGCTGTCAGAGCTGTGGCGTCAGCTTATTCTAGGTCTGAATCTCAGCCGTGTTGCTAAGTAGCTGGGTGAGTCTAGGCGGATGATTAGGGCCCTCTGTTCCTTCCCTGGTGGAGGGAGTGGTGGTTAAGCACGTAAGACCTTTCATTCAACTTGCTGGGATTTATGTGCCCGCTCTGTTGCTGCACGACAATGGGCAGTGTGCTGTCTTCGTTTCTTAACTGTCTTATCTGTACAATGATAACGACAAAGATGATAATAGTAATTCTTACCTCGTAAGATGTGTTAAGACTTACATGAGATTATATGTACAGAGGGGTTAGCACAATACCGGGCACTTAATTTTCTCTCAGTATTCCTTACTCAGCCATCTTCTCTAGCCTCATTGTGTTGTGCTTTCTAGAATGTGCTGTAGCACTATCTTCTGACTGGTATTTTGTTCTATCTGAAAACCAGTGTTGTATAAAATACACTTGCTGCTATGTGCTTTTCTTGGTGTGCGGTGTGTGATAGGATCTTGTTATGTAGCCTTGGCTAGACTGGAACTCACAGACCAGGCTGGCCTGGAACTTGTGACAACTGACAATTCTCTTGCTTCAGCCTTCTGACTATGTGGGATTATACTATGTTCCATTATGCCTGGCTTTTTTTTCCCTTTTAAACTTAAGATTTAATAGAATTTCTGAGTGAGGGATACATTTCCCCATTCTAAATAATGTATGTCCAGTTACATTTTAATTTTTAACAGAGAAATTTTTTAGTGTACATATGTGCCAAGTGTTTTACGGCATGCTTAGAATAAGAAATTGCTTATTTAAATTTAAATGGACAGTCTATATTTTTATTTGCTAAATCTGGAAACCTAGTTTGGGAACGAGTAAAACCTAACCCTGCACTTTCATTACTATGTATGTAATATATATATATATATACATATATATGTGTATATGTTTATATTACATACACATATTTGCATATATAACACATAGATGGAAGTATATATTATTTTTGTCATAATAATATTATGAAAACACTAGCCTGTTTTCATAATATATATGTTTATATATATACATACATACATACACACACACACCATATTGCATGAAATTCTGAAATGTTTTGACATAGTTTTAACCTAAAAGGTACTGCTAATGACAATGATATCCTACTGGGTAGATGCACATTCCAGAGAATCCTGATGATCTCCTCACCACTGAAGTAAATTATCTCAGTATTCAGAGTCATCTAGCTGAGGAAGAAGGTCTTTCCTTAGGGCTGGTCTGGTTTTCCAAGTCGAAGAATAAACACATCCAGTGGTTAGGTTAATATCTTGGAATGATCATTGTATTTACACCCGAAGCTAATCTTTTGAGTAGCTTTGGCCTTGAAGCTATTAGACTAGTTGGCGACTTTGAAAGAAGTTGCATCCAGGACGGAGAGCCTTTGAATTCATTGTTCCCCATGCATTAGTGTGCACACTGGAGAGATGAATATTTCTCCCTTCAACTTTCGTGTATGATGGCACTAGAGTAAGACATTATATTAACAAAAGGCAGAAAAAAATAAGGTCATAGTCTATGGCAGGTCAAGCCATGTCCCAATGGTTGAATGTAGGCAATAACTAATTGTGGACACCAAATAGATTAGAAATAGATTAAATTAGAAGTGGATTCTTGGAGGGTACTATTTGAGAGAACTAGACAAAAGATAAGAATAATTTCATTTGGGAAATGAAATGTTCTATGTATGGAGTTAGCATTAATGAATAGCTGGGAGTGTCCATAGTTTGAGGTAAACATGTTACTTAAATGCTACAAAAATACATCCAACACCCCAGTGTCTCCTGCACACTTGCTCTCATGTGTAGTTGCTGATGGTATAAGACACCCTCACTTGACCCGAGATAGGTGGAGCCGGATGTATTCCCTGTTGGGTTCCTAAGTATTCATTGTATACCTGCTGTTTTCAGGTCTGAAATGGCTGGAGAGACTTTGACAATATTTAGGGACTCTTACTTGGTTACTTCGTCCCACTAAAATGAGTAAAGTGACCTCGGGATTAAATTGGGCAGGAAGATGCCACGAGAGGCCTCTTGTGAGGCATCCTTGCTTGAAGTGTTTGTTTAAATAACTTTGAAAGCCAGCTTACCTCATTTCCTGTTGGGATGGCAGTTGTTTATTGGACTTGGGCTAAGTTGCAGTTAATAGGCTTAATGGTTTTGAATGGTCCCAAATAACTAACTCTCAGGGTGCCATTTGTAACCAGGGAGGATTTCCCAAATGGGGCACAGAGCATACAGAGCTGCCTGAAAGGGCCTCTCACCATCCTAGACCTCACTACAGAAAACAAGAGTCTGGAAATAAAGCATTGCAGTCAATGCTAAAATATGTCCAACAACTCTTCTGTTACTTAACAACAACAACAACTATTCCATGTGAAGTTAATGCCATTTAAAAATGACCCGTCTTTAGAACTTACTGTGAGCACCCCTATTCCTCTAGCAAAAGAATGAAATAGTGCTCATCTTGGTTAGATGTGGTGTGGGAAACTGGGCTGCGTAGCCCTCCCTCTGCTTGAGTGGGGCTGCTGGGATGGCTGAGAATGGGCATTGGAAACTGTGCCAGTTTTCAGGTGACATGTTTTAGATTGGCAAGCTCTAAGCTAGAACGGAAATCAGCAAAGCATTGGGGGTCTCAGGTTATTATTTTTGTCCATTAGGACTGGTATGTGGGTCTCAAGTCCAGGCAGGTTATTTGTAGTGGATGTTTTGGCTATTTCAGGTACTAGTGTGGTGAGATGGGGCCTGGATCAAACCTTTCTTGGCTTCTTAAGCATGAAAGAACGTAACTGCTTATGTAAGTTTGGGCATGGCTGACTGTTACTGTTTTTTCCCCTTGATGGCCAGGCCAAATATTAGATGAGTTTAAATATCTGCTCATGGTTCTTACTGCTTTATTTTTGGCCATGCTTAATATCTCCCTTTTCATATCCATCATTAAGTTATAATTGAAGGTTCATGTTTTATCTTTACAATGATGCATGGAAATTGAGCTGTGCCAGCCATTCAGACTTAACGGCAAACGTTGGCTCGTGCCAGGAAGGTTCTGAAATCTGGCTCTTTCTCGAGGGCGTTCAATCAAAGCGGTCCATCTCTCTTCCTTTCAAGCTGTGACTGCGCAGAAAGGCACTACAGCTTTGGTGTGGGTACGTAGAAGAGTGTCTCAGTCCTGATAGAAATACAGTGAGATTGCTAAATTGGTGGAATATTTGTACCCATGGAACTTTCCTCTGTGTGTGTGTGTGTGTGTGTGTGTGTGTGTGTGTTGGCATATAAAACTAAATATACACAAAGAAACAACTATATCAGTGAAATATACATATGTACTAAATGTCAATAAATGTTTGGGAAAAAGAGAAAGTGTGGGTAGGTTTTTTTTTTTTTTTTTTTTTTTTTTTTTGTAATTTAAAAACCAAGTGGACAAGGAAAGACCTGATACGAAATGACAATTGAGGAAAGGCCTCAAGAAGGTCAGAATGGGCCAAGGCGGCACTGAGGGCAAAGTATACCATACAGCAGGGGTAGGTACATGGTCCCTGAACAGTTGTGACTCATTCAGGAAGAACGTCGTGACCATGCAACCTGGGGCAAGCTGAGCAAGATGAAAAGCATTGGGAGTAAGAGACGATGATCAGGGGTGGTTAGAGAAGAAATGTGATCTGGCCACAGGCAGGCTCATGGGGTCTGTGATGTCTTAGCATTTTTCTTACTGTAAATGGAAAACCAACATAAACTTCTCGCCAGAGGAGTAACAGGGTTGTGTGGTGGGCACAATGGTAAAAGAATTTGGAGACCAGGAGCCAGCAAGATGGCTCAGTGGGTAGAGGTTCTTGCTGTCATGCTCCAGCACTCTAGATTGATCTTCAGGACCCATGTCATGATAGGAGAGCACCAACGCCCACAATTATGCTACAGTGCACACTTATGCTATGGCACATGCTTGTGACTGTGCCCCCTCCGCCCCCAACAAGAATCTAGAGATCAGCTAAGCCCTGGCTTTGTCTCCATTAGAGGCAACTATATTCAGCATTCTTAACTTGGATTTTTCTCTTCTTGCAACACAGTATTTTTTTCTTGTTTGTTTTTTGTTTTTCTAGATACAAAAGTCCTGCATAGAAGCCCTGACTGTCCTGGAATTGTCTTTGTAGACCAGGCTGGCCTTGAAGTCATAGAGATCTGCCTGCCTCTGTCTCCCAAGTACTGGGATTAAATGTGTGGGTTACCACCTTTAATTAAAATTCAAACCGCCAGTTACAGCTCCTTTTTAGTGGCTTTCCAGCCCCGCTGGCTCAGCATTCCCCACCCCAGCCTCAGGATGCGGAATGTTCTGTATGCACGGCTGATTGTGTTTCACTTCATGCAAACAGAGCTGGATCACTAATGTATAAATGATCTTATTACCCCTTTTAATTTTTGAAAAATATTCCTTTAACTATCTTACATTGAAAACCTTACAAATTATGAAGTAGGTTTGTATGTTGATCTTAAAGCTTGCTTGCAGGTGAAATTTGTGGGGAATCACAAATTAGCCATTATCTGTAACCTTAATGGTTTTCGGAGCACAGAAGATACATTTCACGTTTTTGTTTTGTTTTTGTTTTTTTGTTACACTGAGCTATCACCTGGGGGCACAGTCATAAACAGGACAAAAGTTCTTGAAAGTTGAGTAAGAGGAGATGGTCTGGGTGAAGGCGGAACCCTAGTCGTCTCAGAAGAGAAGGAAAGACGGGCTGGCTAATTGGAGGCCTGTGAGATCCGTAACCATAGTTGATGTTTAGATATTTCTTCCCACCAGTATTCGAGAGGCTGTTTGCAACATCCACTGAGCCCCAGTGCCACACAGGGTAAGATGTGCCAGGACCTGGCAGATTCTTCTGTAGCCTTGAGCAGTTTGGCTCCTCCCCAAACTGGCATCATGCTGTTTAGCACATCAAGGGCCTGTAATTAACCCTCTCTAGAGGCTGTATAGGGGCCATCTTTTAGTACTCTAGACTATCCTTGGGGAATCTCAGCCCGCTCTCTCCTCTCAGAACATTTCTTCTGCTTTCTTTGCTGTTCGAGGGCCAAGTGGAGAAGTCTTTCCTTCTCCTTGCCATGTCTTCAGGCCTCCGTGTGAACTGTCAGGGGCCTGCGGGGCCCAGTCATGTCACCCATGGCTGGATTCAACCCGTTTCTTGAACTAAGTTTCCAGAACTAAGTTGCTAGGTCAAGAATTCTGGAACAGCTTTCTAAGAGATAAGAGGTCTGCCGTTCTCCCAGGTTGGCCTTTTGGCTGATTCCTGGTTGATACTGCAGAGTGAGGCATGGATGAGGGGAGTGGTCATGGCTACAGAGAGGGCTACCACTCTCAAAAGAGTGAGACCTGGGAGCTGCCCCTGTGGTAGTACTTTGGAGGCAACGAACTCTACTTCTCAGTACTGTCATAGAGTGGGTGGGAAACTGAGCACAGAAAAGGTGAGGAGTCTGCTGGAGCTGGAGATCTAGATGAGTCTCACATGCAGGAGTCCTTGTTTCCGCCATGGCTTCCTTTTCTTTCTCCTCTAAACTGCAGGCCATGGCAGGTCTCCTTGCTGCTGTCTCCCACACCTGCCCACCACTCCCCTGTTTGCATCCTCAGTGTAAAGGTTGCTTCTTCGCTTCCCTTCCCCCTCCTCTGACTTGGGCTGCCATGCCCTTCCTTTATGGAACCTGATCTTTTTATTTCTGTGTTCATTGGTGTATTCAGGGTCTAGTTTCTGCCTCCATGAGGCCAGAACTCATAACGATTATGTTTACGATTATATTTCCAGAGGTTAGACCAGACAAGGGCGCAGATAGACACTGTAGAAATATTTGTGGGTTAAATCAATCGTTCCATAAGCAGGAGATTAGATGGTGGAAAGGCAAGGTTCATGTTTTCTCTTACTTATGTGCATGAAATGACTGTGCCGACCCTAGCTTAGACTAACAACTGTTAACCATTTGGATATTATCCAAGGATATAGGAGATGTGATTTCTGTCCCTAGTATGACTCAGTCTGTGGCTTTGTGGCATTTTTATTAAGATCGTTTTGGCACAAACCAGAACTTAGTGAAATCATACAAATCAGCATTCTTTAATTGGTGTGCCCTGACATGCTAGGCTATGATTTATGTATTTATTTAACTACAGTTGTGTTTTTGCTCCTTACTTCTGTGGGCTTTAGTGCAGTTTGGGTACCCTATTGTACTTAACTAAAAATGAATAGAAAAAGCGTTGCTTGTGCTTTCCAGCCTCCACAGAGGGGTTCTTTTTTGAGAATGGGAGGTTGTTTTGATTGTAGATTGAAACATTTAAGAGGTAGGTGTAAACAGAGACTGCACTTTTGTTTCCTGGCCACCCAGACCCAAATTATCACCTAGGAACTATATTAATTACAGCACGGTTTGGCCAATGGCTCAAGCGTATTCCTAGCTAGCTCTTATATCTTAAATTGACCCATTTCTATTAATCTGTGTATCAACGTAAGGCTGTGGGCTACCAGTAAAGTCTCACATCTTTTCCCTTTGTCAGCTACATGGTGTCTGCCAGATTCTGCCGTCTTTTTCTCTTCATTCAGCTTAGTTTTCCCACCTAACTATATTCTGCCCTGCCATAGGCCAAAGCAGGTTCTTTTTAAACCAATGCTAATAAAACATATTCATAGTATACAGAGGGGAATCCCACATCAGGTAGGAAGAGAAAACTAAACAGTTGTTTCTCCAGAAGAAAAAGCAGGATTTTTGATTATATATATATATATATATATATATATATATGTATATATATGTATATATATATATATTGATATATATATATGTATATATATATATATACATATATATATGTATATATATATATATCAGCTGTGGACTTCATTTCTGAAACCAAATGCCTCACATATTGATGGAAACAAGATAGCTTCCTCCTAGCAGAGTGGGCGTGTCTGATGCATAGAGAAAATGCACATTGTTTTACAGGGCATTGAGGTATGTTAGATCACAGGAGATCAGCTCAATCGGATATATGAATAGTTGCAGCCTAAAGTGCATGAACTGAGCTTGTTTAAAGAGCTAGAAAACTGACGTATACTGTTTCCCAGCCATTCATGCTTGGGATCAGAGTGAAAAGTAGATGTTGCTGTTTTATGTTTACTCATGTTACATTTGTTAGCTGAATGATTCTCAGTTATTCAGTTTACTTCTTTGAGCCCCAGAGTCCTCATCCATAAAGTGGAATTGAGATTAAAAAAAATCAGTTGCCTCCAGATATTGTGATGATTTCACGAGTTAATGAACAGAAGAGTAATGAACACACAGAATAGTCCATGTTCTAACCCTTGGCTTAAACGGTTATCACATCTCACTGGTTTATCATGTGGCTTTTCACAATAACACTGCATGAGTGTGTCTAAGACTTTTCTTATAATTGTTTCTACTATTACTATTTTGGCTTTCATTGTTTGTATTGCTATGACTATCATGTTATATGCAGCATTGCATTTCAAGATAGATTTCCCCAACATGATATCAAAATGAATATGATAAAGTGAACATTAATATTGAGGTTTGCTTCTTCCTGTAACTAGTGGAATAGTTACCAAAATGAATCCCTTTGGTACATTAAAAAGTATCTAGTGAAAGACTTATAATCAAGCATGTATAATTTTATGTCACAAAAGGTCAGAGGGTCAATGGTGTGGGAGGTCCTTCTGTCTATGTGTTGCTTTTATTGGTTAATGAATAAAAAACTGGCTTGGCCTATAGCATGGGAGGAGGAAGATGGAGTCAGAGAGACACGAGGGAGCTGTCAGAGTCAGACATGTGGAACCTTTGTCAGTAAGCCACTGCCATGTGGCGATACATAGATTAATGGAGATGGCTTAAATTAAGATTTAAGAGTTAGTCAATAAGAAGCTAGAGCTAATGGGCCAAACAGTGTTTTAATTAATACAGTTTCTGTGTGATTATTTTGGGTCTAAGATAGCCAGGCAGCCGGAAACCAAACAAGTGATCTCCTTACAACAGGTAGATGTTAGGTATAAAACTATCTAGTCATGGAAACTGGTATGGAAAACAATGGGAAATAAAATTTTCAAAAAGAGCAATAAAAAGTGAACAAATAATCTTTAATTCAAGTCTGTATCTATTTCCTATGTTGACTAGGGTTGAGCTCATAAGGACATAGCTTAAATCTATTTCCTGTGTTGGCTAGGGTTGAGCTCATAAGGACATAGCTTAAATTTCCGATGTCAAATCCTGTCTGTGGCTGATAGTCATGCTTCTTCAGGGAGCAAACAACTACCAATTCCAGTGTTGTTAGCATTTTCCATGCTAGTCGTTTAGGTCATTGTCACTACAATCCCTATATTTAGATCTTTGCATTGTTTTGCAATATGTCTTTAAGTTCAGCTTCCCCCTTTTATTTTAGTAAGAATATAAGACAGTGACACACTAAATAGAATTCAGAGTGATGAATGGTGATTGGGAAATCTAGAACTTTGACTGTAGGTCAAATCTGTAGGTCACGATCCCTTTTCGGGGAGTCAAACAACCCTTTTACAGGGGCTTTCTAAGACCATTTGCATATCATATATTTACATTTCAATTCATAATAGTAACAAAATTACAGTTATAAAGCAGCAATGAAAATAAGTTTAGGCTTGGGGGGGTCACTACAGCAAGAGGAACCGTATTAAGGGGTCACAGCATTAGGAAGACAGAGAACCACTGGACCAGCATTTGACTGGGAGTCAGACACCTGTGCTTTCATGAAAGGGGGAGACTTGCATTCAGCCATTAAGTAGGCAAAGAAATGCAAGAGTACGAATCTCTAAGCACTAGATACCTACGTTACAGCATAGAAGGGCTGATTAAGTTCCTAAATTATGTGTCTTGTAGGGACACAGCAACTGAAAATATGTGAGAGGGCTAAAGAGATGGCTCAGTGGTTAAGAACACTGACTTCTCTTCCAGAGGACTAAGGTTCCATTCCCAGCACCACATGGCAGCTCACAATAGTCTGTAACTCTAGTTCCAGGTGATCCAGCACCCTCTTTTGACTTTGTGGGTCAAAATGTATCACAGAGATAAACATTGAGTCAAAACACCCACACGTATCCAGTAAAATTAATAAATCTTTTTTTTTTTAAATGAGAGATCTTCCTTTAGGCATGTGAAGATATCTTTAGAGTATGATCTTAATTGAAGGCTATAATGTGGGGGAAAGATGAACATGGGTTTATTGAGATTGTGCCCCAAAATTGTAGTACCTTTAAAGCCATGATAGGAATGATGGGCTTTATTCCAAGGCTGAGAAGGAGGCACAGGAAAGTTTTGAGTAGGCAAAATGGAAGTCCTTCATGTTTCTGAAAGGTCCCTGTGACAGAATTGAGGAGACCAATTGTAGGCAGTGGTGACGGAACCTGTCAGAGGAAGTACAGGCAGGGGACTCACAGTGGCCAGGGAGATGGAGAACAGTGGGAGAGAGGGAGAGGTACCAGGGAGACAGGGTCATAGCTAGGATGACCGACAGTGCATGCAATGGTAAGACAAAGGGAAGAAAGGATGTAGTTAGATTTCTCACGTGGGCAAGTGGGGAGAACAATGGCACCATTCATGGTGATGGCTGTTGGGAGAGGTAGGTTGGGGAGGACAGACATTCTTTGATCATGTAGGTGATGGAACAGTTGTTTCTGAGGCGGCTGTAAGAGAAGACATGCCTAGGGCAGATTTTGTGTATTAATCTGGTTTCCATTTTCATCTGTGCAGTGTAATAGCCAGTTAACAGCTGTCTAAGTAAAAAGGAGCTCAGTTTTCTCTGTACAAGAAGCTCAGGAGTCCATGACCACAGCAATTACTTTGGTCACTCCATCATATCAGAAGCAGCGTTGATCTTTCTTGGCTTTTAGCTAATGTTTGTTACCTGGTGATGGCAATGTGACATCCCATTTACTTTAAGAAGAGGGAAAACACCAAGGAGATAAGAATAGTAGCCAGGAAAGCAAACTTCCAAAAACTGCTTCCAGAAACTGCCAGGAGGTCATGCCTCCATGGTCATCTTGATATTCTGAACAAACTATGGTCCTTGTTAGTGTGAAGCGAGAGACATGCAGATGGTACATGCAGTTACTCGTGTTTTCCTCAGCCAGATTCTGGTCAAGGGATGGAGGGATATGTAACGTTTGAGAATTAAGAATTTAGTCATCTGGGCGAGCAGTTTCCGTGAACACGTTTGCTCTCAACTCCACTGTAAATCCCATGTTACAGTTTCCCGTTAATATGTAAGTTATGAAGTTTGTATAAAGTGTGCTGGTACTTTCCTTAGAGCCTTCAGACACAATCAGCTCTGAATTGTCTTTACAAATGTTAAATACAGCCTTTCTCAATCTGATAATAATCTTGACCTACAAAAGACATGCTTTTTCCCCTCAAAGATATTCCCAAATCTTCCATAGTCTTCAGTCCTCCGCAGACCTAAGTCCAGAACGAATGTGGAAAATTCCACTGGGTGTTCACCAAGTGATATGCAAGTCAAAGCAGGGGACGCAAGATGGAAAATGTCATACCCTTGACTTTTGTCTCTGTAATTATTCTGTGTTTAAAAGTAGAGGATGAAGTGCTTGTTTATTTGTTCTGAAGGTAGTATTATTTAATGTTATGTCAGCATTATAAGACATGAATATTTGTTCTCTATTCCACTTTGATTCAAGACTATCTCATCAGCAAACAGACCCAGAGTTCTGAAAGTGACTATTTTAGGTATCTGTGATTGAAGATACTAACTATCCAGTCCCAGAAGAACAGCAGACAGCAGATAGTTAGAACTGAGACCCTACTGTTTACACTGAGTGGGTTTGGAAATGTACTGCGGCCTCTCTGGGCTGCTTGCTTCTTTTCCTGAACCTGGGCTGACATGTAACATGAGGGGGTTTGCTTGGGGTTTATGTCCTGCCCAGTTCCCACAGCCTGTAAGCCTCCAAAGAAAATCACACAGAGAGTCTGCATCTGTAGTAGTAAGGAGCATATGGCCCCTTTGTTTCATCTTTCTGTAACAAGAGGGCCTACTTAGGGGTTTCTGTTCTGCCCAGTTCCCATCCACAGCCGGCAAGTCCCAAAGAAAATCACACAGAGGTCTCCATAAGATTATAAACTGATTGGCCCATTAGCTCAGGCTTCTTATTAGCTCTTGTAGCTTATGGTAACCCATTATTCTAGTATATGTTAGCCACCAGGCTCAGTACCTTTCTCAGAGGGACAGATCACATCTTGCTTCTTTGGTGATCTGGGCTGGACTGACGAAGGAATGGGCTTCCTCCTTCCCAGCATTCTCCTGTTCTCATCACCCTGCCTCTACTTCCTGTCTGGTTGACCCACCTATACTTCCTGCCTGGCCAATCAGCGTTTATTTAAAATTGACAGGATACAGACAATTCTCCCGTACCACTGACATATAGATGGCTATATCCAGCAGCGCCTTGGAGGCAAGGATGTGTAGGACACACTGAGAGTGTAAGTAAGAGGAGGAAAGAGTAATGTGTGCTTCAAGATGTTGTGTGGAGGGAATTTAAAACTGTCTTTTGGATGGTGGAGGGGAGTTTCAGTGCAACTGTATACATCTCCCGTATGCTGGTACACAGTGTGAACAGTGTGTGAAGCTTCAACTCCAGTGTGCAGATGTGCATTACAAACGGTGTGTGAAGGCTCCAGGGATTTGTTTTCAGTAGGGGTTAAATGAGAGACCTGACAGAATGTCTGTCTGAGGGACTTGGAACTTTGTTCTGTCAGTAAGGTGGAACAACTGAGGACTTTAAGAAGGTTCGTATGAATTTAATTTTGGAGGAAAATGGAATTCACGAATCTGAAGTTACAGGCATTTGATACTTCCATAGATACTTTGAGATAACCATCAATTTTACATGCAGTTGTAAGAGGTAATGGAGCTGGACATGGTGGTGCACACCTTTGACACCAGCACTCAAGATATAAAGGCAGGCAGACCACTGAGCTGGAGGCCAGCCCGGTCTATATAGCAGTTTCCAGGCCAGCAAGATCTACGTAGTGAGACCCTGTATCCTAGTTAGGGTTCCTATTGCTATGAGGAAACAACCGTGACCAAAAGCAAGCTGGTGAGGGAAGGATTTATTTGGCTTGCACATCCACATCTTAGTCTATCACAGAAGGACATTACGGTAGGAACTCAAACAAGGCTGGTGCAGAGGCCATGGATGGGTGCTGCTTACTGGCTTGCTCATCATGGCTTACTCAGCCTTCTTTCTTATAGAACCGGGACCACTAGCCCAGGAATGGTACCACCCACACTGGGCTGTGTCCTTTCCCATTAATTACTAATTAAGAAAATGTCCCACGGTTGGCTCTTCCTTTTTCTTTTAAACTACAACCTTTACTTTTTTTTTTTTAACCAAGATCACATGTTAAGATAACAACATAAAACACAGCACAACTTCAAAAGTTCCATGGTCTTTAAAAGTTTCAACACTTTAAACGTTCAGTATATGTTTAAAAACCCAAAACCTCTTACTTATGGGTTCCTGTAAAATCAAAACTAAATTGCAATACTCTCTAATTCCAAAGTGGAAGAACCAGGGGCAGTGCTAATCAGACTTAAGTAAAATCACACTCTAGTAGCGTAGTTGGCTCGGCATTGGCATCTGGGACTTTCTCACGATCTTCTGGCTCCAAAGGGCTTGAAGAACTCTATTTCTGGGACCCGGAGACCTGAAGCACACACAGCGAGGCTCAGGACGACTCCATTCCATCTGTCGCTGCTCTTGGTTAAACCACAGCCCTGGCACCTACAATATTATGAGACTTTCCTTCACCAATGTCATTTTCTGGCTTTCTTCAGGGACTCTCACCCTACCACATGGTTCTAAGCCTCAGCTTCTTTTCATGACCTCTTCAGCCTTGTTAACTTCCATGCCTCTGGAACCAGGGTCACATGAGAGACTCTAATACACTGCTAAATTAGGCTGCTAATTTAAGATGCATCCTTGGCCCTGCTGCAACATGGCTTCCCACAGTTGGATCATGTGGAGACATTTTCTCAGTGGAGGTTCTCTCCTTTTGGATGAGTCGAGCTTGTGTCAAGTTGATATAAAACTAACTAGCACACCCTGTCTCAAAAACAAAGTTACTGGGACCCCCATGCGCCTTTCATCCAGTTCCTCCCATGGTAACATTGAGTGTATTGCAGCCTGGAAATGAGTTCATGGCTGCTGAGGGAAGCCCATGGTTTGTCAACAGCTGTGCTGATGACTGTTCGTGGGACCCATGCCTGGGGCCTGGGATGTAATGGAAACCATGGGATAGCATGGACGCAGGGATGCCCTTCTGGGCTGCTGCAGCCGTCCAAGGTGGGCAGTGACAATGGCAGTGGCTATTTAAGGAGTCGCCTCAGGGTCTGGCAGAGCCCTGGGGATGCTGAGAGCCTGGTTTCTGAGGCACACACTGGATAGTCTGTTTCATTGAAGGCTTCCTATTACGGTGACATGAAAACTAACACAATTTTCTTTACTTCAGGGATGTGTGCATCACACCTAAAAAGGAGTTGGTAGACTCCAGACAGGTTTCCATAGTGCAGGAGTTTCAGGTCGGGGGGACATGTCAGGGAATGGCACAGCCTGTTCAGTGTACAACCCGAGTGGCCATGCATGAAGGCCCAGACGTGGAAGATTATCAGTCTGCTAGAATAATCTATAGAAGTGTTTATGGGCAAGAACACATGAGCCCCCTCTAAATTTCTTCTGTGAGCCCTTGCCTGTAGCATCACCAGCTCTTAATTTTTATAGTGGGTATTAATCAGTAGATGGCAAGGCCAAATGACGTTTACACCCACACACTTGACCCTCGTGCTGGAATAATGGTAGCTAGCTTTTATTGAGTACTTATTATGCGTCAAGCAGCCTGTGTGCATTATCCAGTTTGATCGTCACAACAACCCCATTAGTGACTGTTATTCTTCTACTGAACAGGGGAAGGCACTGAGGCTCACTGGGGCCATGTGACTCGAATTCAGGACTTCCTGATTTTTAAGTCTGAGCATATGCTATGCAGTTTTAGGGTATGATGGTATGTCGGAGTATTCATTGTGCCAAGTTTTCTTGTCGACCATCCCTTGTTTCTACATCATTCACCTATTGAGTACGCTCAGCCTATTTTGCTTTCTCAGTACCTTTGACCCTTTGCCAAGTAACCGTCGGTACTTCAAGTAGGCTTTTACTTTCTTTTACTGCTATCTCCTTCAGTGAATGTAGGAATATTTAGTATGAACTAGCTAAAATTAAAATGGTAAATGCTTAAGGAGATTCCACTCCAAGTGAATTTTGCAAGTTCTTAAGAAACCATGGATGCTAACTCACTGCCTTGACCTAGAGCCAAATGTCACTCACCTGGTATATGCTTTGGGGGAGAGGAAAGAGACTAGTATTTCTTCTTTCCCAGGCAACCATCAGAATATTCTTTACCCATCCCAGGGAAGTTCACTTAAATTCCTGATTGTCTCCCCAGATGCGAGAACAATTCTGGCTTAGAAGCAGAGACCCAGGGGTCCCTTGGGCATCCTAGGGAAGTCCAGATGCAGAAGGAAGCTGGCATGCTTCTTGCCTCTCTGATCCATCCTTCTGTATTACATTTCCCATAATGTGAAAAGAGCAGTCTGCTGATGACTTGGTTACTACTGGCTGGCAGGCTTATTATTATTATTTTTTAACTGGGTGGGTAGAGAAGAAGGTGAGGTCCTTGCTTGGTTGCTTCAGTTGTTTAGTCAAAGATAAATATATGCAAAGATGTGTGTGTCTGTGCATGCGTGTGCTTGTGTGCATGTGTGGATATGTCCTTTGCTAAATGTTGTCTTGTTTTATTGTTTTCGATAACACAAAGAATGGCTGAGGTCCTGCCCTCTCACTTGCCTAAGGAATATGGGATACTTTATTTTTATTATTTATTATATTTATATTATATAATATATTTATTATATTTATTATTTATTTAGTTAGGTGTTTTGAGACAGGATCTCTTAGAGCCCAGGTTGGCCTCACACTTGCCTGGTAGCTGAGGAGGACCTTAAACTTCTGATCCTCCTGCCTTCAGTTCTCAAAACGCTGAGATTGTGGCCTGTGCCGCCCTGCCTGGCGGAGCTGCAGGATGTTTTATTACACCCACCTACAAAGTTCCGATTTTAAATCATCTGTGGTATTTATTTTGGAGCTCCAAACACAGTGCCGTTCAAAGCATAGTTTGGGAGCCACTATGTCAGCATGGCCTGTGGTGCAGTGACAATCCTGAATTCCTGGGTCTCAGACCCCAGCTGTCTTGACCTGAAGGCTGCAGGCAGCTAACGTCACCCCCCCGTTTCTCTGTGACCCTTTCGCACGGTTGGAGAGAGTAGTAGTCTGGTGTATCAGAATGAGGACAAAGATGGACTTCATGTTTGTCCATTTTTTTCCTTCCTATTTTCACCGTGCTATCTTCCTTTGTTCTCCCCCCCCCCCCCCACAGATAGTAGAGGAAGTGACGGCAAGGGTTTATCTAGAGCCGTCTGTTGTTACTGTTGATGAAAGGCTTTTGTTGCATTACTAGAATGGCATTTCAATTCCTTCCTTTCCTTTGTGGTCCGTACAAAAGGAGCCATTGGGCAGAAGATTTCTCTCCCCCTCCCCCTTTCTCTTCTTTTTATTTGTACCCACTCTTATTTTTCTCAGATCTGCAGGAAAGAACAACACATTGTTTGTCTCTCAGGATGAACCCTGCCTTTCTTGGCTGGTGGGTATTGTCATAAAGGCCTGACTGTGGCTTGCTAGTCCTTCTTACCGTAAGTCAGAGAGCTCAGTGAAAACATCTCCATTTCCAGAGGGAACCTTTAGAGGAATCAGAACTCTTGGAAGAGGCATCTTGCTAATTCTTTAGTGCCTCAGAGTCACAGAGCCAGACTCCAGTGGATTAAGGTCTGAACTGAAAGTGTTCTGGTAGGGTGGAGTCCCTTGAGCTGGAGAAAGCCCCTGATTGAGGGTACTGCAGTAGAAGCTGGTCCCCATTTTAGTTCATGGGACTCACTAGTTGGATTCTTAGAGATGAGGGATTCTGGGTGATTTGGGACTCCCTAAGGACGTGTGCACGTAGACAACACTACAGAGGTAGGTTCTTTGTTTTCAGAGGGCTCTACAACAAGGAAAATGTCGGTTTGGGTGTTATCAAGTTCAAGAGTATGTGCTGTGATTTCTTCCAAAGTGTCTCATCCAAGCTCCTGTGTGTGTGTGTGTGTGTGTGTGTGTGTGTGTGTGTGTGTGTGTGTAGACCTTCAGATCAATCTCAAATGTCCTTTGTCCTTCTCTAGAAATCTGGCTGACCCATGGGCCCTGGTCCCTAACCCTTTGACCTTGGAATACGGGGAGGGGCTGCCATCAGTCTGGAATATGGGGAGGGGCTGCCATCAGTCTGGAATACGGGGGAGGGGCTGCCATCAGTCTGGAATACCGGGAGGGCTGCCATCAGTCTGCACTGTGCAAGTAGTTTTGTTTTGCTTACAGTCTTCCTGTCTTGCTTCTTCCCCAAAAGCTTCATATTGGCTGAGAACCTTTGTCTGCAGAGCTGTATTGTAGAGTATCTGTCAGGGTGTTTAGCAATGACGGCCTGGAACATTCCTTAGGAGGGCTGAGCAGGGCAGGCTGAGTGGAGCCGTGAGTCACAGCGTGCTGGGGCAGTGGTGTTCCTGGAATAATAACAGTGGCAGTGGCAGCAGCCACAGAAGCCCTTTATTGGCAGCAGCCAGAATTTATGGAAGCTTCCAGGGTGCCTGGCCCTCTGCTAAATGCCTTCCTTACATTATCTCATTTAAATCGGAACAGTCCCAGAGACCAAGAATGTCTTTTGTGTCAGCCTTGTAGACAATGATCTCAAAGTCACGTGACTACCAGGAAGTAGGCGTGGGAAGTGAACCTTGATCTCTAGGATGCTAGAATTCCTGCATTTAGCAATAGTACCACATAGTCTTTACCAAAAAGGGAGGGGGTGGGAACAGGCTGGTGAGATGGTTTAGTGGGACAGAGGTGTTTGTTTGCCACTAAACCTGACAACCTGAGTTCAATTCCCCGAGACCCATGAGGTGGAAGAAGAGAACCTATTCCCATAAGCTGTCCTCTGATCTCCACACACATATGTGGCTCACATGCATACCCCCAATAAATGTGATTAAAAATGATGTAGAAAAAGAGATACGTCCTGTTACGGATTTTTTTTCCCCTTAAATCACATCACAACCAGTTTTCACCTTGTAATTTTTTTTTTTTTTGGTTTTTTTTTTTTTTTTTTTTTTTTTTGTTTGTTTTTTTCGAGACAGGGTTTCTCTGCAGCTTTAGAGCCTGTCCTGGAACTAGCTCTTGTAGACCAGGCTGGTCTCGAACTCACAGAGATCCACCTGCCTCTGCCTCCCGAGTGCTGGGATTAAAGGCGTGCGCCACCACCGCCTGGCTTCACCTTGTAATTTAAGCTCTAGTGATAGGAAAAAAATTTTTCCCCTAACTTTTTATGAATGGAGGTTTGTAAGTGAGGAAAATACATTGTGGGGAGCCCAGGTTTGGGAAGTAGGAAAAATCTTGTCACTTGATACCATGTCCATTATTGCATGGTCAAAGACAAGAGCATTCTTGGAAAGTGAGGGACTGAAGAGACAGCCAGTCAGAAAAGTGCTTGCTGACCAAGCGGAGAGACCAAGTTTGATACACAGGCCGATGTGAAAAGGCCAGGTGTGTTGATGTGCACACATAACACCTGCATTGATTGGGAAGACAGAGACAGCTGGGACCCCCTCTGGGATCTAGCCAGTCAGTCTAGCCTAACTGATGGGCTTCAAGGTCACAATGAGGGACCCCGTCTCAACAAACAAAGTGGATAGCTTCTAGAAAGCAACACCCGGGGTCGACTTCTAGCTTCCTCATGTGCACACACACAGGAGCTTAGGGTCCCAGACTGTGCCTCACACATAAAAATGAAATGATGGTTGGGCAAGGGGAAAAGGAGACAGGTGGAGTGGATGAATCCAGAGGCATTTCTACTTTCATACGAGATAGATGGAGAGAGAGAGAGAGAGAGAGAGAGAGAGAGAGAGAGAGAGAGAGAGAGAGAGAGAGACAGACACAGGCTTCTAGAGTGTCAGAATGCAGGTTAGGGGTCTGCACAATAAGTGCTGTGGGCGTTCGATGAAAGCTAAAGTTCTGTCATCGTGCAAATGTGGGAAACCGTGCATCCTCATAGCCACAGAGATCAGGCGTGTAAGCACCACAGCACCCAGCCCTGTTTAAATGCTCCATGTTTCTACGTTAAGTGTTTGTATTTACTAACTGGACGAAGTGTTGTCTTCATTCCCATTCACAGATGAGGACAGCTTTCAGGCTACTGTGGGTGAGGTGGGATGGTAATGAAGGCTGGGATGCTAACCGTGATTAACAAGGGCAATGGACTCCTTCTGTATACCAGGGCCATAAATGCCTGTCTTAGTTAGGACTTCCTACTGCTATGAAGAGATACCATTACCATGGCAACTCTTTTAAGGAAAACATGTAATGGAGGGGGCCTGCTTACAGTTTCAGAGGTTAGTCTAGTATCATGATGGGGAGCATGGTGGCGTGCAGATAGATGTGGTACTGGAGCTGAGAGTGCGACATCTTGCAGGTAACAGGAAGTTGACTGTTATACTGAGGGAAGCTTGGGCAAAAGAGACCTCACAGCCCACCTCCACAGTAACATACTTCCTCCAACAAGGTCACACCTCCTACTTGTGTCACTCCCTCTGGGAGCCATTTTCTTTCAAACCACCACAAAGTCCTTCATTTGTGTTGGTGACTTCTCAACCAGCCTTCTCCACAATTACAGTGTAGAGTTCTGAAATGCCCATTGACTGACTATGAAATCTGGATATATTTGTGTCTCAAATGTGTTTGACTCCAGACTCTTAGTATTTTCAGAAGGGGAGGAGAGTCGACGGAGGAGGTCAACCAGTGCACTTTGGGAAATGTGGAAAAGGGGGACCATCTTATTCTGACATTCCTCCTCACCGACTATAGGTTTAGAATGTGAGTGATTTTCAGAGCAGAGCAGAATGGGGCAGGGAACCTAAGAACCTGCCTTTGTCTGCGTCTGCCCATTGTCTGATGACCTTGGCAGTGGCATGGCTTTACCTTGCTGTCTGTCTTTAGATGCACGTGTACCTGCTTTTAATGCTTTATGGGTTATTGTTTTAAAGGAGCTCCTTATAAGAAATAAGTTTTTTTTTGAATCTAAGGTCTGCATTATGTCTCATCAAATGCCAAGAGTTATTTCATAATTGATTTTATATCCAAGCGGGATGGATGATGTGGTTTTTGTTCACACAGAGGAGAAGAAATGCATCTAAGCAATGTTGACTGCTCCTAGGAGCCAAATCTTGAATTTTTTGTAACAGATGTTTCTACTACCACAGACCCACCTTGAATGGTATTTTTTCTTATAGGTATGATCTTATCCATTTGAAGTCTACAATTTTTGGGTCTAGGGCTACAAGGGCATGCATCTAGTACCCCATCCTGAAAAATATGTATTATTTTCAAGTTTTATTTTAGAAGTAGGGCTTGGTCAGGTTAAAAGCAATTATGTTGTAAGAGACAAAGGCAGTTTGAAACAGCAGAGAAGGTTTGTTAGTTCATTTAGGTGCTCAGTCCATCCAGTCCTGAGTACTTGGTTCTAGCCAGAGGTTACTGGTTGGGACCTGGTATTCTGATCCACTTTCTGCTGTTGACTTTACTTCCAGTCAACATGTCTACTCAACACTTCTAGGACTGCTCATTTCTTCAGAGGGTTAAGGGAGAATTATGGAGAGAAAGAGAGAGAGAGAGAGAGAGAGAGAGAGAGAGAGAGAGAGAGAGAGAGAGAGAGAGAGAGGCTCTGCAAGACCTATCAAAACAGCATGCCAGATTGCTCTTCGCTGTCAGCCAAGAGTCCTGTTCCCAGTTGTCAGTCACTTTCTCTGCTGGGAGAGGAGACTCAGGCCTCAGAGTACAGATGTTCTATTTGCAGATTCTTTGGTGGAATGAGCTTCACTCAAAGAAGCAGGTGTTAGAAGAGAACAGACTGTTTGCAAAGTCAGCGAACGTGGGTACAGTTCTGAACGTGACCTGGTGGCTTTCTCTCGTGTCAGTGGTTATTGATAGAGCTGGCCTTTGACTAGTGAAAGGCCAACTCAAGATTCAATGGTGAAAGGGCCTGACTGGCGGCAGCAGTCTGTTCTCTTCATGTTTGCTCCTCATAAAGTCTCTGTGGTTTGGTTTTTGAACTTGTACAGCACTACACCGAGTGTGTGTTTGACCGCTGGTTCTCCCTCTCCTCCCAGTGTTTTCTGTGCCAGTGAACCCAAGCTTTTGCCAAGGCAGTGTAAATTCCCCCAGGAGACCTCTTTTGTCTTTCTAATCTCAGGAATGTTCCTTGTACCTGGATGGGCCTTCATGGCATTACATTTTATTCTTTAAGAATTGAACTATTGATGAAATTCAAGCTGATTGTGCTCTAGGCAAGCACTGTGCTTGGTGCTGTAGGTAAGTGCTATGCATGGTCTCCATTTGGAAAATAAGAAAATTAATGTTGAGCAAGGTGTACAAGGCAATGTGGACAAAAACTGGCAGAGTCAAAACTTAAGCCCATCTTTCAACATTAAGAAAAACCAGCTTGTGTATATATTAATGATGATGATAATGATGACAACGACGACATGTATGTATATGATGTGACGGGGTACACATATCTCCCAGCACATGTGTGGAAGTCAGAGGACAACTTTCCACCTACAAGGGGTTCAAGTGATCAGACTCAGATCTTCAGACTTCGTGGCAAGCTCTTTTACACACTAAGCCCTGAACCCCATTTTGTTTGACTCTAGGCTCTGTGCCCTTAACCTCAGTTCCTTCGACCTGCAAAGCCATGATGCTCCGAGTGTCTTCATCTAATGTTGAATCAGGAAGTTCTCGGACACTGCTCTGCTGGTGAATTCTTCTGATGCTCCTGCCTCTGCCTTCTAGTCACGTGGACGATGGAAAGAGGACAGCTACCAGCTTGGACACAGGAGAAAATCTGACTCTGAAATATTGTAGCATGAAACCGTGTTTTACAGAAGAGACAGAACAGTTTTGAGAGATGAAGCACAGAGCTAGAGGGTGCACATGTTACGATTTCAAAGCACATTACAAACGTCATGGAACCAATGCTGTTTGGAGCTGAAGTGAAGACACAACCAGATTAAAAAACTTGAGAGTTCAGCAGTTAAGTAAGTACTCTTTCACACTGATGCCCAGACCACGCGAAAAAAAAAGACCATTCACTCAGTGAATAGGGTGAGAAAATGTGTATCCACATGCAAAAACTTGAAGCTAGATCCATTCCTTACATCAGACACAAAAGTTATAAGGCCCAAAATGATAAGAATCCAAGAGAACATTAAGGAGAACTTTAAATGATGTTGAGGTTGCCAGTGACTTCCTGTAAACTGTATTCATAAAGGACATAATTCATAGAGTGCAATGGGACCACAGAAAATTTGTACAAACCATGTGCTGGATAAAGAGCTATGACCAAGTCTTCATGAAGAGGTTGGGAAGACACCTCATTAGATAGAGTGTTTGCTGGGTAAGCAAGGTGACCACTTGCAATAACAGTAATTGGGAAGCAGACAAAGAGGGTCCCAGTATCAAGCTGGTTGCTTAAACTAGCCAAATCAGGGAGCTCTAGGCGTTAGTGAGAAACCTTACCTCAATATGAGGTAGAAAGCAATGAAGGAAGACTCAAACATCAACCTCTGGGCTCCACCCACGTATGCACTCATACATGTCTATGAACATGCATTCCCATGTGAAAAGTGGCACCTACAACTTGAAAGCCATAACAAGGAAACAAAACAATCCTACCAAAAATGGAAGAAAAAAAACCCTAGAATATCCAGAGATGATCTAGAAACAGCCACAGAGAAGCATAAGTCAAAGCCATAGTGACAAACTGCCTCGTGGCTAGCAGGATGATTACTGCTTTCAGAAAGGAAAAGGCGTTGGTGGAGCTGTGGAGAAGTTGGGACCCTGTGAACTGCTAATGGATCACTTGATGGAGCAACTGCCATAGAAAACAGTATCAAGATTCCTCAAAGACTAAATATAGAACGGCCACATGATCCAGCAACTTCAGTTCTGGGCACAAATCCAAGTGAATTGAAACCAGCAAGTCAGAGGGAGATCTCACACCCATTTTCTTGATCACAGTAGCTATCAGGCAGAAGCAACTAACAGATGAGTAGATGAAGCAAATATGTTATATAAACTGTAGGATATTAGTCAGTCTTAAAAAAATAGAGGAAATTCTGATATGAACTGTGGCATGCAAGCATCCTGAGGACATTGTGCTGATGAAAAAAGCTGATCGTGAAAGACAGATATTGTATGATCCCATTTTTGCTGTTCTCGCTACTGAAGTCAATAATTAATGGATGTCATTTAAGTTTGCAAGAGGAAAAGGTTCTAGATCCACTGTTGTGTTATGGATCTTCTTAAGATTGGTGAGCTGTAGTCTTAAAAATGGCCAACAGGGCAGGGCAGGGCAGGGCAGGGCAGGGCAGATGGTTCCATAGATACCAGTGCTTGTTTTGAAAACATGAGGATCTGAGTTCAAATCCTCATCACCCACATACAAAGCCCAACATTGCTATGCGTGCCTGTGACCCTGGCACTCTGTGTGACAGAGACAGGAGTATAAGCAGGGCTTTCTGGCCTCACTCCAGGTTCAGTGAGAGACCTGTTTCAAGAGAGTAAGGTGGGGAAGGGTAGAGGAAGATAGTTTACATTCTTTGGTCTTTGTGTGCTCATGGGTTTATGTACCTGTGTATACATGTGCATACATACCATACACACACACACACACACACAGAGCAAAACAAAAAGTGGCAAAGATAGTAAAATTTTCTGCTGCCTAATTTCTTTTGAATCATATTTAAGTAAATTTAAAAAATTATCTTTATCTCCTGGTACTAATGTAAGTGTCTTATTTAGAAATTGGGACATCTTATTTGGAGTTGTGCACCCTGAACTCACATAGTGTACATGTTTCACAGACACACATGGACCTACAGTCGGCTACTGACAACCTATACGACTGCATGGAGCTTAAAAAGATGGAGTAAGAAAAGCTCCGACCACAGTTCTCGCTGGCTAGTTTCTTTTTTTTGGGCCCAATCATCATGTGCTGGCTTTAGTAAGTTTAAAAATTTAACTTTTTGTCAGCCTACAGCATGAAGGTCCTCGTTATATCTCTTCCATATCACTGCATTTTCCTCATATTTCCCTCCCATCTCTCTTCCATCCCCCACTGTCCTCCCTGCTCCCCCCAGATAATATTCCTCCATCTGCTTTTTGTGTTATACACACATGTATGACACATCTGTGTGAGAGAAAACAGCTGGTATTTGATTGTTTTTCCCTCTGTTCCTGCTCTCTCTCTCGCTCTCTCTCTCTCTCTCTCTCTCTCTCTCTCTCTCTCTCTCTCTCTCTCTCTCTCTCTCTCTCTCTCTCTCTCTCTCTCATTGGCCTCAGTATCTGTATGTTTGAAATATCAAACCCTTTTGTTCCTAATGTCCCCACCTTGATGGCAAGTACTCTGCCGGCTCTGCACTCCCCACACTTTAGAGTCCCTGAGCCCTGGGTGTTCTGGTCTGTCTTAGGTCTTACTATAATGCGACCGCAGGTCTCTATAGGAACAAACATGGCCTGACACTCCCTGTTCCCTTTGCCGTCTGGCAGGCAACAAATACTGTTCTGTGAGTCACATCCTAAATGTGGATGGGTTAGCTTTCAGATGTGCTTTTGGTGGGTCTGAAGTCAGTCAGCAAAGAAGGGGAAGTGCTGTGATTAGCACCTGCCCTTGCAGGCACGTGGGGGGGGGGGAGGAGACTGTGAAAGGACCGGCCAGCTTCCACAACTGCCATTTGCCTCTGATATGAGAGAAGGCTCCAGAGCCATCCCAGGGCTCCCCAAGCTGTTCATCTTCTCACATAGTAGTGGGTTTAGTTCTTTGAGATTATAATTTAGAAAAGATAAATATGTTTTCCTGGTCTCTTTTACCAGCACTGGATTAATAGTATATAATTAATATATAATATTATATATACTATAATAATATATATTATATAAATAAATAATCCTGCAAACAAGAAAAACAATTCATGTTTCGTGAGTCTTTCACGTGCAAATGTTCTAAATATAATTCTGTATAGTAAGGGAACGATCTGAATGTAATTCTGTATGGTAAGGGGACGGTCTAAATGTAATTCTGTATGGTAAGGGAACAATCTAAATCTAATTCTGTATAGTAAGGGAACTATTTAAATCTAATTCTGTATAGTAAGGGAACTATATAAATCCAATTCTGTATACTAAGGGATCCAGAGACCCAGGGGTGACCTCTTCAGGTAAACCCAGAGTGGTTATGAAGCAATCTGTAAAGGTCTTGGCTCGGGGCTGGGGTGGGGGTGGTTTAGTGGGTATGGTGATTTGAATGAGAGCTGTCCCCCTAGAGTCTAGGACATTTGAATACTTGGTCCCCAGGTGGTGGTGCTATGTGTGGGGAGGCATGGAGGTGTAGCCTTGCTGGAGGAAGTCCTTTACTAGGGACTGTCTTTGCCTTGCCCTGTTCCCCGTTTGCTCTGTCTGTTTTGTGCTTATGGTTCAAGATGTGAGCTCTCTCAAGCCTGCTCCATCTACTGCATTTGCCTGCTGCCTCTACCTGGTCATCATGGACTCTGGCTCTCTGGAACGAACTATCATCCCAAATAAACTCTTCATGTTAAAAGTTGCCTTTTTCCTGGTGCTTTCTCACAGCAACAGGAAAGGAACTAACGCAGCGAATAAGAACACTTGGTCTTCTAGCTTGAGAGTCTGCGTTCAAATCCTTAGCTACTACCTAAATTCCTGACCCGCAGTGTAACCCCAGCGGAGTGGAGATGTGAGGATTACTCCAGCCTGCTGGCTGCCAGTTTAGTTCCATGTGCAAAGACCTTGTTTCAAAGGACTAAGACATGCAATCGAGCAGGATACCTGATATCTTCCTTTGGCCTCCACATATATGGGTATATAGGCATGTGCACTTGCATACACACACACATACACACACACACACACACACACACACACACACACACGAGTATCTTGGCTGTTTCATAGTTCAAACTGGTTCAAGTTTTCAAATCTTTAATCTTGTAAACATGATTATTCTATTGCCCTAAGATAGGCTTCCTGTATCCAGTGCATGTAGGAAACATAGCAGCCATGTATTAATCATTAATTAAAGCTACACCCACCACAGCATTCACATGTGTGCATAAGACATTAGAAATGCCTGTGTGTTGTATGCTGACACTCCTTTATTTGTGCATTAGAAACATGACCTAATGATTTGAGCAATAGTCAGCAAACCTGGAGGAGGCCTTCATTTCCAGGATGGGTGAACAAGAAAACATTTGGAAATGAGCCTTGGCTCAGGCGGATCGTGTGTGCTGAGTGAGAGTAGACCTTAGAGGAGAGACAGGCCTGTGCTGGCCTGTAATTCAGAGCAGGCAGTGTCTCTGTGTTGACGCGCGTGCCCTCGATCCCGCCAGTCTCTAGTGAAGAACTGTCAAACAAGTAGCAGAAGAAAACAAAAGTCAGCAAGACGAAGCAAGCCTGCCCTGGGCCGCTCTGTTCTGCTGTGGGGCCTGAGCCTCTGGCCAGATGTTTGGCGTCCTGTTCCTGGTTTTATTTCCCTGACTGCACTGACTTGACCAACAGCAGCACTGGCTGGTGAAAACAGGAACAACAACACTCTCAGGTGCTGCCTTCTCTTCTTGTTACACCTCTCCCTTTCTTAAGCCTGAGTTTACTTCCTAGGGCCTGGAAATAAATATAATTTATTTATATTTATATAAATAGATATACTAATAGATAAGTAAGGTATCTACCTTTCCTCTCATCCCAGATCCTGATTTTTAAAGAAATCAGCATTAACAATTTGGTTTGTCCCCACAGTTCCTCCCCATGTGAAGAGTGTTGCTCTAGAATTTCATTTGTCTGGATGTCTAGGGTAGTGGGCTCAGGTGGTACACGGTGATGTTCTTTATCACGGGGACGTCTCCCAGCAGACTTCCCAGCTCTCTGACTCTTACATCTTTTTTGGCCTCTGTCCCATGATGTTCCCTGAGCTTTAGATGCAGGAATATAATACAGTGTGGTCAGCCATGAAATGACAAACACAAAACACTAAACTGATTAGCCAGTTGTATATATATTTATGTTTATATGCATCTGTGTATGTATATATATATATATATGTAATGTATATATATCAATAATAATCAGTGGACTATGCACACAGATGTTCAGAGCAGCAAGGTTGCCAATACAGTGATATATATTGCATTATATTTTATAATATTATACAATATATAATTATATTTGTATCATATATAATAAGTTATATATTATACTTATATATTTATATAATGTTATATTTCTATTATATTACAACCAAGAGTAATCAAAGGAAGAAAAGGTCATCAATTTGAGAGGGGCTGAGAGAAGCATGGGAGGGCTTGGAGGGAGTAAAGGAAAGGATGGAAGTGATGTAATTATATATCAATTAAAATTTAAAAAATCATCATTTTTCCTGGCTGCAAAATGTTTCACAGTGTGATTTGATTATGGTTTATTCATCTAAGTCCCCACTGACAGACTCAGGTGGTTCGGTTTTTCCAGCTGCTGAAATAGATAGTGCTGCATATTTCAACTGTATTTAAAGGAGGCCTAATGGGTTTTGTTTGGGTTTTTTGTTTCTTATGCACCGTTTTCTCATTTTGTTCCCTCCCCACAGTCACTAAAATCTTTTTAACTTGCTAATGTACCTTCTGAAACCCTTGCATTTTGCCCATCCGGGCTATCATACAGCATTTCTTGACCTGAACATTTTTATTCTTTGCCCTATATAGTTGTTTGTTGGTGGTGGCTGTCCTGTGTGTCAGAGGGTCCCACAGAGCATCCCTATATAGTGTGTATCTTAACTCCATACAGTTGGGATGACCCAAAATGTCTCTCTAGACATGCTAACATATTCTCTGGGGTTGGGGATGACCCTGGTTGAGAAGAAACATCTTCCTGTAGAATGTGTATCGAGTGTGAATTACAACAGAACTAGATACATAGCAGAAATTACTTTTCTTGTGTATCTGTCTACACCTGATAATGTGAGCCTCATTCCATACATTAGAGCCACGTCGTATACAAGGACCCTTTGATCACTAATGGGCCACATACATGACAGTCAGTGGTCCTGTAAGATTGTATCACCAGGTGACACTGGAGCCTTCTTAATTCCAGAACGTGTAGCAATGATATTTAGAGCAGGGTGAAATCACCTTGCGACATATTTCTCAGAGCAATTTCCCATCATCAAAAACCATGTGACTACACTGGAAATAAATCTCAGTATTGTGTTCAGAATAATGTCCTCCAGTTAGCTCCGTGGTACACCTGACACTAAAAATATTCAGTTTATATTTTGTGTTTGGGAACAGCGTTTTCATTTATAAAACTCTCAGTGTCGTTATCAGGAATTTCAGTAACTTCTGGTTGTCGTTGAGGCAACGCCTACCTACTCGCGTAACCATAGAAACAGCACAGGAACTCCGTCATTTTATCCACAACACTTGGATCCAAACGGGGATTCAAGCCGTTCCCGTTGCCCTGCCCAGGTCACGGTGGACACCTGAAGTGTGTGGGATGCAGGGATGTCAGGCAGCTGTCACCTCTGCCCCACCTCTTGTTACCTCACTACGCAGTCTCCCCAGCTTTTGGCCTCGGCTACCTTCAGCCGCACCTGAGAGGACCCGGGGGAATCTGTCCCCACCACATGCTCTTATTCCTGTGAGAATGCACTGGAGCAGCCTTGAAGCTTCCTCATTTCTTACAAGTGGCTATTTAGGTGATTTGTTTAATTAAAAGAGGGTGTTTGTTATTATATCTACCAAATCTGGCATCGGGCCTATAATTAAAAGTGTGACCTCTTATTAAGGCTTTGTTTGTTTGTTTTTACAATGGGCCAGGTGGCTAGGTGGCTTACTGACTTAGTGCCCTTGCCAGCTAGCCTCCTATAAAGAGTCCTGGTACTCTGGGACTGGTCTGCTGGTCTTCGTGGTTGGTGAGTGAGGATGATTTGAGAGCCATGTGTTGTGTCTTTGGTTGGTCTTTCAGTTCCGTGCGTTCGGTTGTCCAAGTAACAGACAAGCTTGAGGGTCCATCTGCTTCTGAAAAAATAGCAGTGTCATCTGGACCAGTGTGTACCTCTGATAGTTTATTTGCCCCACATTGGAACCCATGCAGCTACTGCTCAAATCAACCACCAGAGGGTCCCACCGCTGTGCAAGACTCCTTTAGATGCCTCTCAGTCAGGAAGAAACTGCAGGTGATCTTCTGTCACTCTGATGTAGTTCCACCCTGTTTTGAACTCTGTGACATTTGTTCTTGGCTCAGTGGCTTCCTCAACCTAGCTAGAGCATCTGTGAGGGTTGCCTGTGCTGAAGAATGTACCCATAGACCGTGAGTTCTGCTGCTGTGGGTGCAGGAAGCCATGTAGGAATGAGCACACCACATTCTACTTAATCTCTTTACTCTCTGCGTTGGGCGTTGGCTTTCTTGCTGCCCTGAGCACATGTATGCATGGCATTCCTGGACGGTGGACATTTCTGTTTGGGGGACTGCCTAGGAATAGACAGACTATTTGGTTCATCTTTTGTTTACATTTATTCTTAGTGTCCTGAGCTCTTTGGTATTATTCTGCATAGTTTGTTCTCTGCTCTCCCCCAGTAACACATTTTTCACTTCCATACCTTAGTATAATTTAATAGATGTCATTTAGTATACATTGAAATATCTACCTCTTTTAAAGGAAGCTTAATGCAGGACATTGTGATTATTAAATAAAATATAGAGTATTGTAAGTTTGCTCTTTATGTCACAAAAGATCTCATTTATTTTAAAAAATAATTTCCCCATAATGGCTAGTATAGTAAATAAGTCCTATTTTAAATGAGCATATCAAAATATAAGAACACAATACACATTTTAAATTAGAATTTATGACTTATTTTTTATGTGTATGAGTGTTTAGCCTGCATGTATTCTGTACACCATGTGCATACCTAGTTCCTGCAGAGGCAAGAAGAAGGCATCAGATTCCTGGAACTGGAGTTACAGGTGGTTTTGAGCCACCTTGTGGGTGCTGGAAATGGAATCCAGGTCCTCTGCAGGAGTACCCAGTGCTCGTAACCACGGAGATCTCTCTCCAGCCCCACAGTACCTATTTTTAGAATATCTGTGTTCTCTAGTGTTTTTGTCCACACACATACCATGCCCATTTATATAGAGCAGGAATCATATACATCATAAATCAAATGCATTGTTATGGAAAAACAATTTTGAAGATTGGGTTTTATTCCAGGGTATTTGAGGTATATGGTCTATCGTTCTTGGTTTAAAAAGAACCTAATCTGAAGGTCTTGTTGCTGCTGTTGTTCGTTCATTTTTAGTGTCTGTAGAAGGATCTTGAGATGGGTTTGGTGTTAAAGCCTGGCCCATCTGAATACACAGTCTCCTGAAACAAATCTCAGGACAGGCTGACTTTTTATTTAGACCACATCTGTTGCCTGACAACAAGCCCCACATCTACCTTCTTGAGTTGCCACCAGCAAGTGATGTCATGAAGTGCACGGTTAAAGCAGAGAGACTGGGACCACCTAGGCACAGGCTGCAGGAACCACAAACTCAGTTTCTTCCAATTCTGAGTCTCAGACCTGAGTACTGCAGTAGTGGAGAGAAAGCCATCTGTGTAAGCTGATATATATATTTTTAAAGATAGTATGCAGGAATTTGTAGGGTATTTCAGTTCAAACAGAGCATCTCTAATGATGAATTTCTTCAACCCAACTTCCTGGCACATCTAAGTGTGAAGCTGCGCCACATTTGTCCCATCACGTGTCTGTCTCCCTGAGCTCACAGGGAGATCTCAGATAGCATTCTTTTTGTCCAAGTGGGTTTCTGTTGTTGTTTGGTTTTTAAACCTGTACACACTGGACATTCTTAGAGAAGCTGTTTGTTTGTTTTGCTTGGGAAGCAATATCTACAACTCATACATGATGGGGTATTGAAACATCTGTGTTATCTCATACTAAGGATCATTCATTAATGATTTTGGGGGAGTGAATAGATTACAGGAAAAGAAGTTTCCTTGGCTTAACAGAAAAGCTTTTTCTCCTTTGGTAGGTTCCGTGGAAAACATAAAAAGCATTCAAGTTTTGTTGCTGTGTGAAGGTGCTGAGAGGGTCATGGGGGAGTAATGAGTAATGAGGAATTCAGGAGTGTAGTTCACTGTCTTCTGTTTCTATAAATTCTGTGCTGTTTGTCTATGTTTTTACAGTTCTGGGCCTTGAATCCAGGGCGAGCCTTGCACATGCTCAGAGAGTGCTTTACCCCTGAGTTACTTCCATCTCCAGTCCTGTGGTCTTGAATTCAGGATAGACCTCTTTGATTGAAAATAGCATTTATTTTCAGTCTTCAGGTGCTGCTCTGTTCAGCTTACGTTTTGGGAGGACTTCTGACTTCACGCGGATTACTTAATTGCCGTGTCTTCTGACCGTTTTGGTAGAAGTTGTCCCCATTTCTTTGTAGCTGAAGCTGTCTTGGTCTTTACGAGCTGTCAGTGCGAGGCGGCAGTGATATGAGTCAGCAGCTCCCAGCACTGTGGGGAAGAGATGAAGAGTGATGGTTGCAGAAGGAGCATCAGTTTTATAATTTTTCAGAAGGCTTTAAACTGATCACAGATAGAAAGAACGGTGACACTTCGCTTTAGTTTTGAATTAATAATCATCCAAACCGATGAGGAAGAACCATCCATGGCTTTATTGGTTTAGGTGGCTCAAATTCCAGTCCTGTGACTTTTAGCACTTGGGACTTTTATGTTTATGAATGTCTCTGCCTCAGTTTCCCCATCTGTAAAAAGGGAACGTCATATCACACAGCTGTTGAGAAGACTTAAAAACACAGTGGGTATAAACAGGGCTCATGCAGCTTTTAGCTCCACAAAGCTGAAGTTCTCATACTTGGCGTGGGCAGGAAACTGTAGTAGGACCAGGCAGATGGATCAGTCAAGGTTCCCTCGAGGAATAAACTCATAGTACAACTGTCTGTCTCTCTGTCTGTCTGTCTACCTATCTATGCCTAGATAGATATATACACATATATAGAAATATACATATAGCATAGAAGGTATACATATAGACACATGCATATTATATAAGTAAATATTGGATATGTATGAATATATTTTCATTAGAGTGGCCTACAGACTGTGGTCCAGCTAGTTTGACAATGACTGTCTCCCAACAGAAAGTCCAAGAATCCAGTAGTTGTATAGTCCACAAGGCTGGATGTCTTAGCTGGTTTTCAGTATATGTTGGAATGGCGCAGAAGAAGGCTCTAATACCAGTGGAAGAATGGACTAGGGTATGTAAGTGAGAGAGGGCTTCTTTCATGCCCTTGATATAGGCTGCTACCAGAAGGTATGGCTCAGATTTAAGGTGGATCTTCCCATCTCAAAAGATCAGCTTTAGGATGGGTCTTCCCACTTCAAATAATTAAATCAAGAAAAATTCCTCACAGGTGTACACAGCCTCTTGTGTTTTGTGTAATCCCAAAGGTAGTCAGATTTGACCACTAAGGATAGCTAGCCACCACAGAAGGGCAGCGAGGGATTACTTAGGTCATATTGTATACACATGCCAGCCGCATTGTATGACTAAGTATGCATTGAACGACTTAACCTCCCATGAGTCTCAGTTTTCTCACATGCAAACTGAAGACCTCACGTGTGCATCACCAAAGGTTGTTGTGAGAAGTAATGATCACACATTAAACAGCACTGTTCTTGGCATCCAATAAGCTTTCATCAAATAATAGATGCTGGCATAATTATGGTGTTGGTTGCTCTTGTCATTTGGTCTTATCCACATGTCATTAATTGTTTTATACTCATAGGCCAACTGCTATCCCTCCCTCTGGATACGTGTGACCACCTCCTAACTCTTGGCCCTCCAGTGGTAGAAAGATCCTGAAGCATCTGGCCTTTCCCCTCTCTCCCTTTCCTCATATTGCCTCCTTCCAGGTTTCTTTGTCCTTTGGTACAATGGATTTCATTTACTCCTTCAAATGCACCATGTTTCTTTCTTGTACTGGGTTCTTCATGTCCTGCTTTAAACACTATTTTCCTCATTGGAGCAGTCCTGATTTCTTTCCCATCCACTTTTCTACCCAATCTCCTGCTTCCCCTCTTTTAGAGGTCACGTGTGTCTTTGTACATTTCTTGGATTGTGCCTTGTCTTAAGTCAGGCCTCTTGTTATTCTATGTCCATTGGTGTTTCTGTGTGATGAGTTCTGATCCTAGACTGTCTTCTTATGGTAGAGATGTCAGATTTGGATTGCCACCATGTCCTCAGTGAGTCTCTGAAATTTTCATCTGATGAGGGGATGAGGGAATCAAGGAATGACTGACTTTCTGGCCAGTAGGACCTATCTAGGCAACATTGAAGAATAGAGAGCCCGTAGGTGAGACCTATCCTGGAGAGGATGCACTTAGAGAAATCATATATCCACTCTGTTTGAGGCTCCATGGGAAACCTCATGGTGTGCTTATTTGCGGGTGGGGTTATGAAGTGAAGGCCTACAGGTCCCAAGGAGGGAAGATCAGCAGGACATAGCTATAAAACACTGAAAATAGGGAATGGTTGAGAAATGACTCTGATTGTTTTCCTTTGCTGTGGTTCTGAATTTCTCTGGCCTGAATGTCTGTGACCTGGGGAGTTTTGCTTGTTTATGGTCCTGATTTATAGTGTTTTCTTTACCCAGGGATGCAGAATCTATTTTATGATTGTATTAATGCCCCATGGTGATCAAAGAACCAACAGTAGTTGAGGGAGAACATTCATCTGGCCTTTGTCTTTCTTTCCCAGGGCCTGCTTTTCCTTCCTCCCTTCTGTTTGACAGTCTTGTTACTTGTTCAATCAAAAGCTCACTGGGTCTTTCTTGTGGTTCTTTGCACCTAATGGCATAATCTCTTTTGCTTAGTAGTCTATTGTATAGGAGGATTTCCTCACTAGTTTCTTGCTTCCTGTGCCTGGCACTTAAGGCAGCAGGGAGATGGTTTTCATAGGGGAAATCTGTGCTGTCAGGTGCTCACTGAGCAAAGAGCCACTGGATGTCTGTGGTGTGTGTTTTCTTGTTTAGTTATTCATATTTTCTCATTCCTCCCCTCCCTCCCTTTTTCTCCTCCCTTCCTTCTCTCCCTCCCCCTCCCTTCACAAGGGTCTTGTTTAACCAAAGCTGGCCCTAAAAACTTGATCCTCTTGCCATTGCATTCCCAATGCTGGGATGACAGGCATGTGCCACCACACCCAATTTTCGTATCATTTTAAACTGAGATACAATTTACATAACATTATTTTATCATTTTAAAGTGATGGTCTCTAGTATGTCTGCTAGGCTGTGGAGCCATCACTGCTATCTAATTCCAGAATAACTTTACCCTGGGAGACAAGGCCTGTTGCTCTTAGCAGGTAGTCTTATTTCCCTTCCTCGTATTCTCTACTTTCTGCGGAGTAGACTTGCCTAGCGAATATTTCAGGTATCCTAAATAATGTAGTTTGTGATCTTATGTGCTTGTCTTCTTTTGTGCAGCATATTTCCCATATGGCACACTGGTGCATTTTTTTGCAGCATTTGCTTTCTCATTTCCTGGGCAAGTAGAAGCCTTGTGCTAAGGTAGAGGACATTGTTCATATTCATTGGATGACAAGTTTGATACTTTCGTTATTTTAGCTGTCATGAGTAATGCTGCCATGCCCAAAATTATATGTAACTTTTGCTCTGAACCTAAATAATTAGTCATATGGTAACTTTCTATTTAACCATCCGAGAAGCAGCTGGATACTTTCCTTAAAGATTATCATTTTATTTCCTATAATGATGTCTTCGAAGTCTAGGTTCCAGCTTTTCTAAATCTTTGTCAACAGTCGTTATTTTCTTTTCTGTCCCTCCATTCTTGGGTGTGAAATGATCAATATATCTTACTTTTTTAATGGTGCTTTTTTGGTGATGGAGTTCCTTTCCTCTTTCATTTAAAATTTGTGTGCTGTTTTTGCCATTCTCACGGGAACTGTTTATTGAAATGAGGCTTCTCAAGGATTCTAAAGTAGCATTGGTACCAGGTATGGTGGTGCATACCTGTGCTTCGAGTTTTCAGAAAGCCGAGGTAGACAGAGTTTGAGTTTAAGGCCAGCCTGAGCTGAATAAGGAGACTCCATCCCAAACAAAAACAGCAAAAACAATCACAGAAAAAACTACCCCAAATGTCCTCAGGATTTATTATTGGGAACCAACATGTTTAGAGAAGCTAAACAAACAAGAAAAGGGTAGGCATTGCCTAAAAATTGGGGTTTTTGCTACTAAGGGAGATCTCAGTACATAAGTGTCTATCTTCACAGGAAGATAAAGAAGCCTAGGTCATATAAATGTGGCTTTGTCTTTTTCCCTGTGTTACTAAGGTTTTCTCTTTCTTACCCTTAAATGATCATTTCATATACACTGATGCTACGTAGTGTTCAAGGAGTGTCCCAGTGTGGAGCAGTCTTGTGAGATCCTTGAAACCCTATAGAAAGCATGGCGAACCTATTTTTTGTTTTTGTTTTGCATGGATGAAGCACGATGGTGGCCAAACACCCATGCTACAAAGTTTAAAGATGGGCAGAACTTCTTTCTTTCCATTTATTAGATATAATTTAGTACTTAAAACATCAGAAAATCAATGGAAGTTCTGTTTTAACCCTTCTAACATTCTGTGTATGATCTTTTCATTGTAAATGATAATTTAAGATTAATGGCAATGTATTTTTTGTTACAACCTAAGGCTATTATCATGAAAAGTAATGTGTAAGGAGCACATTGTGCATGTTCTGGTTTCTAGTACCATGCTGCTGGGTTTTGAAATCATTAGGACCCGTGGGTAATTCGGATGAGAAGTGTTCTTAGCTTACCTGGCAGGAGGAAATCCTTAGAGGATTGAAAAGAGACAGTTGTGATACCTTTTGCAGGATGATTTTAAGAGATCTTTCTTGATTTCTTGTAGCCTAGAAAGACACACTCAACTGATTATTCAGGGAAAAGAACTAGGCAAACAGTGTAGGAAGGTTAGGAGTATCTGTTGAGGTCTATTTAGTAGGACACGATACTGCTGATTGACTGTGGTGTGCATGTGTGGTAAGAACCAATGGCCTTGAAGTCTTTCAGTCTGAATCTTGGCTCTGGCAGTTGCTGCTGGCATGATCATGTTATAGTAGAAGCGTCGCGCAGTCCCTGCTGTTGTGAGGTTGGTGGAAGTCAACTTAATTATTCATCTCTTCCCTGCCTGATACATAAAGACGAATTCAGGAAATAATAACTTTATTATTGTTAGGATTATATTTTTATAATTTAATTAATATAGCTATTATTTGAGGAAACTGGTCTTACATTCACTTTTTATATAAATGGATGGGGCCTAAACAGTCAGAGAGATTGGACTGAAATGATACATCTCACCTGGATTTAGTTTGAGAGAACCTTGGCAATAACTGAACAGATTAGGTTGTTGAAACAGTGGATGCAGGATGCTGTAGGCATCTGGTAAGTAGTGGCTAGGATGTTTCTGACTATTTCACAGTATATAATAAGGCCCTCCATAATAGAGAATTTCTGGATCCAACTGTCTGTATCACCAAGGTTGAGAAACCCTGGCCTAGGGCTGTGGCCCTCTAGGGAAGATAATAGCATTAGAGCCATCTTTTCTCATTAATACACTTAGACTCACTGAAATGGTTGCATTTCTTCACAAGACATCAAGGAGTAAAATAAAGTAAGTTTTTGACAAGTTTCCCCACCAATGTCCCTTGACTTGACTGTCTATGAAGAGACGCTGTCACAAAGAGAGTAAGTAACAAGCCAAGCAGAGGAAACAGAGGACGCACCCAAGGGACCAGCCATCCATTATCATTTATCACCCACCCTCCTACTGATACATTATATGGTCATTAACTCTGAGCTCTTACTTAATAAACACTTACCCCATGTGGCAGATGTCTCATGTGGCAGATATCCCATGTGGCAGGTGTCTCACATGGCAGATGTCCCATGTGGCAAATGTCCTACATGACGGATGTCCCACATTGTGGATGTCCCATGTGGCGGATATCCCACATGGCAGATGTCCCATGTGGCAGATGAAATCCCACGTGGCAGTTGTCCCACGTGGTGGATGTCCCACATGGCGGATATTCCATGTGGCGGTTGTCCCATGTGGTGGATGTCCCACATGGCGGATATTCCATGTGGCGGTTGTCCCATGTGGTGGATGTCCCACATGGCGGATATTCCATGTGGCAGTTGTCCCACGTGGTGGATGTCCCACATGGCGGATATTCCATGTGGCAGTTGTCCCACGTGGTGGATGTCCCACATGGCGGATGTCTGCAGTGGCGGATGTCCCACATGGCGGACGTCTGCAGTGGCGGATGTCCCACATGGCGGACGTCTGCAGTGGCGGATGTCCCACATGGCGGACGTCTGCAGTGGCGGATGGCCCACGTGGCGGACGTCTGCAGTGGCGGATGTCCCACATGGCAGACGTCTGCAGTGGCGGATGGCCCACATGGCGGACGTCTGCAGTGGCGGATGTCTGCAGTGGCGGATGTCCCACATGGCGGATGTCTGCAGTGGCGGATGTCCCACATGGCGGATGTCTGCAGTGGTGGATGTCCCACATGGCGGACGTCTGCAGTGGCGGACGTCTGCAGTGGCGGATGGCCCACGTGGCGGACGTCTGCAGTGGCGGATGGCCCACGTGGCGGACGTCTGCAGTGGCGGATGGCCCACACTAGCCCGTGTTTACTTGCAGCTTCTGTTTTATCATCCAACCGCTCAATGAACTGTCCTGGCCTCTTATCCTGCGAGGGTCAGTTTGGTCCTGACAGTGTTCTGCCTCGTCTTTCCGTGAATTGTTGTGTGGAATTGTATTTTCACAATTCCCATTGCAGAACTGGAGCTGGGATAAACCTGTCCCTCAGGAGACTGTGGAACTGAGTTTAAGGTTTGGGGACAGAAGAAGCTTCTGTGAGTGATTTCTCCAATCTCAGGTTGACGCTCAGAAGTTATCTCAGTATGAAATGGTTTGTGGTGTTTGTGGGAAGTATAAAGTATCAATTTTCCTTCACATATGGGATTAATTTTCAAAAAGATTGGATTTAATAAAATGGACCATTTTTAAAGGTGTCTATTTTGCGAGAAATTGCTTTAATGACAGAAAGAAAGCATATGTAACCTTACATACATACACATACCTCTCAGAATAATAATTTGAAAGCCTTGACTTTCAACAGTTTTCCTTTTAAATTATGAAAAAACAAGACTGGCTTCTGTGCTTCCTATTTTTTTGAACTCCGTTGTGTTCACAAAATAACTCAGCATTATTTCATTAACCAGAAAATTTCCCACAGTGAGGAAGAGGTAAACCGTTTCCTGGGTGTTGGGAAGTCCCTGTCACAGCAGTGCACACTCATCATGGGTAAGCTGGGCTGGGATTCACATTTTTCTTTCTATTCTTGGCTAAATAAAAGACAGCCCGTGAGGCAGATTTTCCCTGGGCTCTGCTTATGCCCTGTGTGCTTGTGGAAGAACTTACATTCTTCTGGACCACAAACCACGGTCTCTGCAGTCACTCTCGTGTCCTCTGAAGGGTTCAAGCAGTTCAAATGCACCATCTCAGCAGCTGGATTCTTTCATTCATAGAACAGTCAAATTCTGGAACTCTTTTTGAAGTTGTAAATTTAAGGAGGCATTTGCTATGAGATGCTGCACCGTCTCCTAGTTGCTCCCTTCCATCTACTATTTCTTCCATGAGCTACATACAGTGCATCGTTAGGGTTGCATTTCTTTAAAGTAGGCCCCAGTACTTGATACTACTCTTGGGTTTGTTGTTTTCACCATTACCTTGGGACATTCATGTATAGAAGTGCACTGCCATTTGTGGTCTGAAGATGTATAAGACTTTTCCCTTGATCCTGAGATCAGTGTCCAACGCCTGCTTTTTCGTGGATGCTGCAGACTTTTAGAGAGGCCTAGAAGTTCAGAGACTGTCCTCTGTGGAAGCTCAAGCCCTAGGAAGGTGTAGGTGTTGGTGATTTGCTGAGGAGAAGGCTGGCATGATATAGGCTAGAGTCTGCCAAGCTGCACCATGTCCCTTGATTTGCAAAGCTGTGAAGTGTGTGTTTTGTTTCTCAAAGCCATGCAAGCACATTATTGTGCAGGTGGAGGTCTCATTCTTGCTACACTGGTGTGTGCTGCTTCTTCTGCGGGATGCCATGTGCTGGCTCTTTAGGAAAGACAGATGATACAGGACTCCAAAGCTGACTCTGTGCTCATTCTGTTCAAACCAATGAGGAAAATTGAGTCAATGCTGTGACATAGCTTTGCCTTGTAACTTTTTGATGGGTGTACAATTTCCTTTTGCTTTCTTAGCTAAGCATTTCAAGTTGGAAAACTAATTTGTCTTTTTCCATCTGTTTCTGAATATTTTCTTCACTTCTTTCCCATTTGTATTTTTTGTTCTTATTCACATAGAAACTAAAATCTTTTTTGTTGTTGTTATTAATACTTTATTTTTAAATTGATTTTATTGAGCTATACATTTTTTCCTGCTCCCCTCCCTTCCTCCTCCTTTCCTTCTACCCTCTGCCATGGTCCCCATGCTCCCAATTTAATCAGATCTTGTCTTTTTCTACTTCCCATGTAGATTAAATCTATGTATGTCTCTCTTAGGTTCCTCATTGTTGTCTAGTTCTCTGGGATTGTGAATTGTAGGTTGGTTTTTTTTTGCTTTATGTCTAAAAGCCACTTATAAGTGAGTACATATGTTTGTCTTCCTGTATCTAGGTTACCTCATTCAATATGATGTTTTCTAGCTCCATCCATTTGCCTGCGAAAGCCAAGATGTCGTTATTTTTTCTGCTTTTCATGATTTAAGTGTACCACATTTTCCTTATCCATTCTTCAGTCGAGGAGCATTTAGGTTGTTTCTGGGTTTTGGCTATTACAAACAATGCTGCTATGAACATAGTTGAGCATCAGTTGGGTATATACCCAAAACTGGTATTGCTGGGTCTTGATGAAGGTAGGGAAACGAAAATCTTAAAGTTACCCAAATCTTGATGATTATTATGATTTTAACTAAAATTTTAATAATAGTTTGATATTTTCAGTTCATTCCTTATGGTTCTCTTTGATCTGGATTACTTAAAGATTTGTTCTTGGTTTCTTGGACCAAAAACTAATGACCCATGCCCTGACTCTCTGATGTGAGGCTCTGTCGCAGGTACCTATTGGCTCCTTCCTTTGACAGGAATTAAGATCATATGTGATCCTGTATTTCAATCATTTTCATATTTGTTTGTTGTCATTTCTTTCCATGTGTCCTCAGGGCAGGAAGAATGGTCACATTGTTCCCAGCATTTCACCACTAAAGCATGATATGCACTTGGAAAATTAAAAGTATGTACTTGCCTGACTAGATATGTAGAGTCATAATTTATTTTCCCATTGTAGACTGATTATGGGAAGTTATATTTCACAAATTTTAGATGTATACATATGAGTAGCATGAAACTTTGAGTCATTTTCTCATCTTTTTAATTGTTTTTTCTTTTTTATAAAAGATTTATTTGAATGTGTGTGTACGTATGTATCTGTGAGACTATGTATGTGTGTGTGTGTGTATCTGTGTGTGCTTATGTGTGTATCTGTGAGAGTATATGTGTGTGAGAGAGATAAAGAAGAGTATGAGAGTATGCCACATGTGTGCTGGTGCCCCTGAGGCCAGAAGAGGGTGCTGGATCCCCTGGAGCTGGAGTTATAGGCAGTTGGGAGCCATCTAATGTGGGTGTTGGGCTCTCTGGTCTTCTGGAAGAACAGTAAGCACCCCCAGCCATCTCTCAGTTCTAGTTTTCTGTTTTGTTTTGTTTGTTTGTTCGCTCATTTGTTTTTCATCAGTCAGGACTTTGTTTGCTCATGTCTCCCTGTCCCCTGTACTAGTGATTGAATTCGAGGTCTCTAACACATCAGACAGCGCTGCTAAGCAGCTTCCTTCTACACCAGCTCAGAAATCCATTTGATATTAAGAAAAACTTTAACTTTGGAAACCAATAATCAATTTATAATTTGAATGTTCCTTTTTCCAGAAGCATATGTTTAACCCATTTTGAGTGTGTGTAAGTAGTTACAGTTTTCCAGGCCTTTATAGGTAGATCATCAAAGCCATATGCAAAAAGCCCAGATGCGTTTCCCAGCTACTTTCCAGGCTGGATTCGCAGCAGTTGATGAAGGGGAAGATTCTTGTCAAAGATGTAAGACAAAAGCCTCAGATACACATCAAAGGAAGGCTATCTCGCCAACTCTTTAATTCTTGCTTTCATTCTCTATGAGGCTTTCCTACAAATAACACGATTCCAATGGTTCAAAGATGTGACTCTTCTCCTGAAGACTTCGCGAGTCTGTGAACTTGAAATAAAGAAGGCAATCATTGCTAGTTCAATTCCATGTATAATTAAGACCGTCGAAGATGTAAGGCAGTAAAAGGAGTAGTACAGAGAATGTTGATGCCCAGTTTCCTTTTGAAGATGACCACAATCATTCTTTCCTATCTGGCTCTTCGTTGAAGGTTCTTATCTTGCCTGTGGAGATTGTTGTCAGTGTTAAACCCAGAGGACAACTGTCAAGTGGTCTGCTTGTCTTGGTGAAGTCCCCAGGGGGACATTTCTGGCTGGGCAAGATTCTCCCCTAACTGACATGATTTTACTTGACTTGGTGGTGGTATTGCCTGCCTCCTCTCTTATTGCATTCCTGGTGTGTACTGTGACTCTGAAGCCATGGATGCAGGAAATGTTGCATCTCCATGTCCCGGTTTCTTAAACATTGCCCATTCATAACCTCCTTTTGACTGAGAAATTTTTATTTTATTTTTTAAATTTTTAATTAATTTATTAATTAAATAATTTTACACCCCAACTACAATTTCCCCTCCCTCCTCTCCTCTTGGTCCCTCTCCCCATCTCCCTTCTACCTCCTCCCCTATCCACTCCTCTTCAGTTTCTGTTTTTATTCAGAAAGGGCAGGCCTCCCATGGATATTGACAAAGCATGGCATGTAAGACCAAGCACCTTGCCTTGTATTAAGGCTTGGCAAAGTGACTCAGTATGAGGAATAGGGTCCCAAAATCCAGTAAAAGAGTTGGAGATAGCCCCTGTTCCCCTCTCTTAGGAGTCCCACAAGAGGACCAAGCTACACAATGTCACATATATGCAGAGGGCCTAGGTCAGTCCCATGCAGGCTTTCTGGTTGCTCCCCTCTCTTAGGAGTCCCACAAGAGGACCAAGCTACACAATGTCACATGTATGCAGAGGGCCTAGGTCAGTCCCATGCAGGCTTTCTGGTTGTTGGTTCAATCTCTGTTAGCTCCCATGAGCCCAGGCTAGTTGATTCTGTGGGTTTTCTTGTGATATCCTTGACCCCTCTGGTTCCGACAATTCTTTCTTCCTCTCTTTAGCAAGGTTTCCTGAGCTTGGCCTAATGCTTTGCTTTGGGTCTCTGCATCTTTTTCCACCAGTTGCTGGATGAAGCCTCTCTGATGACTTTGGTCTAGGCACCAGTCTTTGAGTGTAGAAGAATACCATTAGGTATCATTGCACTGGCATTTTTTTTTTCTAGTCGTGTTTGGTTCTATATTGTAGGAGGCTGCTTGTTTGTTTCTGGCTGCCCAGACTCCCAAAATAATCACTCAGAAACTGTATTAATTAAATCACTGCTTGGCCTATTAACTCTAGCTTCTTATTGGCTAGCTCTTACATCTTAATTTAACTCATTTCTATTAATCTGTGTATTGCCACGTGGCTGTGGCTGGAGCTTACTGGCAACGTTTCATGGGGCATCTGTCTCTGGCGGGGCTACATAACTTCTCCTAACTCCGCCTTCATTCTCCCAGCATTCAGTTTAGTTCCCCACCACCACTTAGCTCTATTTTGCCCTGTCACAGACCAAGCCAAGCCAGCTTCTTTTTTTTATTAACCAATAAAAGCAACACATATACAGAAGGAATTCCCATACCCTTTCTATCTATGTCTCTGGATCCTGGCACACCAGGCAGTGCCAGGGATGGGCTCACTCTGGCATGAATCTCAGGTTGGACCAGTCATTGGTTGACCACTCCCACAATCTCTGTGCTACTCTTACTCCAGCACATCCCATAGGCAGGATAGACTGTCACAGGTTATGTGGCTGGGTTGGTGTCTCAATCCCTCCATTGTAAGTCTTGCCTGGTCACAGGAGATGGCCAATTCAGTCTACATGTCTGCAATTTCTAGTAGGAGTTTTAGCTGGGGTCATTATTGTAGATTTCTGGGAGTTTTCCTTGCAACAGATTTCTATCTGACCCCCAAATGCTCCCTTTTTTTTGGTCAGCTCTTTCAGTACTCTCTGTGCTACCCCACTCCCACCTGATCACTATGTTCCCAACCCACCCCAGTCCACCTACATAATCTATTTCTCCTTACCAGGGAGATCCAAGTGTCCTTCTTGAGCCCTCCTTATTACCTAGTCTCTCTGGGTCAGTGGATTATAGCATGGTTATCCTTTACTATATAGCTAGACATACCATGTTTATCTTTCTGGGTCTGGATTACTTTATGCAGGATGAGTTTTTCTAGTTCTATCCATTTGCCTTTGAATTTCATGATATCATTGTTTTTAACAGCTGAGTAATATTCCATTGTGTAATGCACCACATTTTCTCTATCCATTCTTCAATTGAGGGACAAATAGGTTGTTTCCCCATTCTGGCTATTGCAAATAAAGCTGCTGTGCACATATTTGAGTGAGTGTTCTTGTGGTATGATTAAGCATCCTTTAGGAATATGCCTAAGACTAGTATAGCTGGACTTTGAGGTGGATCTATTTCCAGTTTTCAGAGAAACTGCTATATTGGTTTGTAAAGTGGTTGTACAAGTTTGCACTCCGCAATGGAGGCGTGTTCCCTTGCTCCACATCCTCTCCAGCATGAGCTCTCCCTTCTGTTTTTTATCTGAGCCATTCTGACAGGTGTAAGGTAGAACCTCAGAGTCATTTTGATTTGCATTTCCTTGATGGCTAAGGATATTGAAGATTTATTTAAGTGTTTCTCGGCCATTTGACATTAAAGACACAATATAATCCAGAAGATGCACCAATTTGATACTGGGGAACAGTGGTAGGAAAACATCGAAAGTCTTTGTTCTGTGAAATTCCGCCATCTTTCTAAAGAGCAGAACATGTCCAGTCTAAATGACCGTAAATACACAGTCATTTCCACTCTGAGCTGGTGTTTCGGGCAGGGTTTGTTGGTGTCGCCTATGGTGATGGCAGGTGTGCTGTAAAGTGCGCAAACCCTGTTTCAGAACAAAGGCTGTAGTGCACCAGCAAGCTCTGCCAGAAACACCGTGTAGTCAACATGATTTTCATTTCGAATTAAGTTTACCCATGGAGCATTCAGAAATGCTTTACCAATTGTCAAATTTTTGTGAACCCTCTATGTTTAGTTTTGTGACCCCAAATGGGTTTGTGAGCCACGGCTTAAGAAATCTGGATCCAAACTGAGGAATACTTGGATAGTACTTTCTGGTCTTAGGCGACTTGCTAGTCTCTCTTCTTCAGTCTGATTAATAGGGATTTCAGACATATAGTTAAAGAATCATTCACACGACCTGACACTGCTTTGATAGAATTAATGATCAAATACTGGCGAGTGCCCAAAGCAGATGATTTCATAACCTCTGTTTAATTTTATCTTTCCTTTCTCAAGGACAGTTGGTAAGCAAAGACTTTTTATGTTGATTAAAGTCTATTAATAAATGAAAGTGTAATTTCCTTTATTCTGTCACCGTGACTGAATTTGATGAACCTGGCTTGCCTACAGCCACATGCATATGGGTGATACCTTCATTTACTAAGTGTGGCAATTAAGGGAGAACCCTTCATGCTGAACTTTCGTGGTGGATAAACCACATTGATTCCTTCATTTGTGCCAGGGTTCTTTCCACAGCATTTGAGGTTCTGACCTCAGCAAAGCAGCTAATCTTCTGGTGACCCATTTTGTGGTGCTGTGGGTACCAGGTTGCTTCTTTGGAGTCTGTTTTACATACTGCTTATTTAGTAGCTAAACCCGGTGATTCTATTGCCAAATAGAGTGGCAGGAGTTGAGGCAATCTTGATAGTGCTTTCTGTTGAGTGATCTGGGACGCTCGAAAGCCGCTTAGGGGATGTCTGTTTTTATTGATAGGAAACAATATATGTTTAACATTAGGTTGTACCAGGCTGGGGACGTAGCTCAGTTGGTAGAGTTCTTGCCTGATGTGCATGAAGGCCTGGTTTTAACCTCCAGCACTGCTTAACTCAGACATGGTAGTGCTCACCTTCAGTCCCAGCACACAGGAGGTGGGTCAGAAGTTCAGTGATACCCTTCACTGCATAGCAAATTCAAGACCAGCCTGAGATAAGATCCTGTCTCCAACAAGATTAAGTATACTTTCCTAGGAATTTATACTCATTAATAACTCAACTATTACTCTATAACTACTTTATATAGTGGCTGTGCTTTATCTCTGAGCATTTAATGATGAAATAAAAGTAACATGTAAGTTTTAGACCAGTTGGGTACTTCTATCAGTCAAATGAACTATTTTTTTTTTTTTGCTGTGTCATGATGTGATCTGTTTATTTAAAATGATTTCCCAGTTTGCCCAATGATTTAGCAGGCTTTCATTTACTTTCACCTCAAACAATCAACATTCTTTTATATTTTATTTTAACCATGTGTGCTATTTTGACATTTTATTAATACCAGATTTCAATACATCGACCAATGAGTAGAACAGATTTCAGTTAGACCGTTGGTAGGTATGGTCTCATTGCTGGATTCTTGGGATTTTGGTGATGTGGCTGTTCCTTCAGGCCCTGTCTCCAACCTGCTGTAAGATTTAAGCAGCACACTCCTCCATTCAAGGCCTCTTTATTGTCTTCAAAATGTAAATGTAAATTTTTGTCTGTAGGTAAGTCCATGAGCCTATGGCCCATTATTTTCATATACTCTCTTTTGTTTCTGATCTTTGAAGAACAAAGCCTGGTCTTGCTGGGTAACCCCGGATGGTCCCAAGCCTCAGGTATTAGATGGACTATTCTTAATAAGTGCTTTGGGCTGTCACCTGAAGGCAAAAAGTGGGAGAAATGGTGACTGTGCTTAAAATGAACAATGCCTCTGTCCTGTGAAGCTCTCTGTCCATGAAGGAGGCAGAGATGAACTCAGTAATGGATTATAGTTTTCAATTTATAGCTGTAAAATCTGTTATGTGTCATATAATAAGAGGATTTGGTCTGGTTATGGTCTAACAAAGATCTTTCTAAGAATCAAAAGGTTGTATTGTGATCCAGAGAAAGATTAGGGAAAGAGTATTTCAAAAATCAAAAGCAAATGTAAAAAGCAAGTTTTTGGATGGTGGGGGAAGATGGTGTCTTCATGGAACAGCAAGAAGACCAGAGTGACCCAAGGAGGGGCATCCATGTTGTGGGAGGAGTCTAGGAAACCTGCGGGAGTCCACACTGAGCAGGACTTAACCATGTAGGTAAATGCTGAGAGCTTCACCCTACCTGCTGTGGAGACTCCTTCCAGAATTTATGGAGTAACAGGGATTAGGAGGATGTGACTCACATGAGTGCTATGTGACAAGCTCACTTGGACTGCAGTACAGCGAAGGGCTGAGCAGAGACGTGTGAAGTGGAGCAGGGAGTGTGACAAACATCTGGGGAGAAGAGGTAAGTGGCTCTATGAGTCTGACCGAGGGGCTCCTATGACTTTAAGGATACTGTAACTGTGGGGTCACAGCGAAAGAATCCTTAGTGCTGCACGGGGTGTGGAGAGAGAATGTTATAAAGGAATGTGAGGGGTGGGAAACTTCTGTGCCTTCCATTAATGAAATAAAGTTCTGTTGTGTCTAGTCAACACATTTTATAAGTGGATTGGGAGCACCAAGCAAAAGTCAGTAGCTCTAGGGACTTTGGTGCTAGTCCCTAAGTGACTGAGAAGGTTTTGAGAAGTCTACCTCTAAGAGAATATCAGTTTTATCAATTATTAGGTGCCATCTGGATACCATGTATTGAGTGACTGCAGAACAGTATGTGTCTCTTGAGGAGAGCTACAGGTACTTAAATTCGTATGCTGGAGCTAGCTCTGCTGAATCGTTGCTCTATCTCATCTCTCCCACCTTAGTCTATTGGGCAGTGTGGTCAAGGTGTCATGTAGGATGCCAGAGCAACAACTTTTCTAAACAATAGTAGTTTGGTGCATTCGGGGGTTAAGGTTGCAACTCCATGATGCTTCCTTGTGATCAGGTACATCTTAGACGCTGGATCCTACTGGTTTATCGTATAACCCTTTTACAAGGCTGTTGCTCATGTTAAACTATGATATAATAGAGCTAATGTATTGAAAATAAAAACCCCCGAGCATCACATGAACATGTAAACCTGTGAAGACTTTTGCTTCAGCCTACAGTGGAGTATCAGGCTAGTGGCAGTGTCTAAAGGCAGATAGATGTTCACCCTAGGAAGATGTGTAGTAGTTTGCTCTCTTCATGGGCTTGCTGAACTCACTCTGCCTTCTTTGTTTGTATGGCCTTTTAGTGATAGCTAACAAGCCTGTCTTGAGTCTCCTATAGTCTTAGCTCAGATATGGCATAAGAAAGTCAAATTACTATTAGCAAGAAAAATCCGCATATTCTTTAGAGATTAAAGGTTGGTGTTTGGTAGTCCAAGATGCTTAAGATTATATTTTCAACATTCTTCCAAAAGTACTTAACTAAATAAGGAGGGAATCTTTGATGGGTTTATTTTCATTTCTTTTGCTTAGCTCTTGGCTGCTCCAATAATGACATTTCTACCCTAATAAGACACAGAGATTCAGTTTCCATTAATGTTCCGTTTTGATTGAATAGATATTGGGGAATGTTAGAAACCTTTTCCAGAGCTCACTATCTCCCCCTCTCCCATTTTCATTTTCTTTTATTTAAGTATTTATTGTAAGCAAGTTCATCTAATTTTGGTCCTCTGACCTGAATTTTCAAAAGCTTCATACAGAGTTTGAAAACCGTTTTGTGGTAAGATTTGATCCTGAGAAGGACTGACAAGTGTCCTTGTTCAGATGGCTCCGACTTCTGTTGGCCAGTTCATTCCTTTACTAAGCACCAACTCACACTTTATACTGCGTGTGGTAAATTTCTCCGTTCAGTTCTTGACACTTTTTACATGGAATTACATATGTGACTTCCATCTAGCCTCTTTACCTTAAGCTGAATCATTTTATTATTGCTCAGTGTGAGCTTTGGCAGCCCAAAAATTTATATGACAGCATTATGCTCCCCTTTGAAAATTAAATAATGAAACCAGTATTCAGAATAGTTTGTTATTGTTTGGTTTGGTATTTTTTTTTCTATCAATTTTGATTTTTGGTCAAAAGGTGAATCTTGTTTACAACTCTAAAAAACATGATTTCAACACTATAATCAGTAAAGGGCACATGTTGCTTTAACTCTTGTAGGGTCTTTCTTAGCTTAAATGTCCTCATTGGTAGCTGTCCATGATGGCGCATGCCTAATGTACCAATGCTTTGGAAGCAGAAGGATTAAGAGTTTAAGGCCAGTGTGGGCTACATTGTCAGAATATCTCCAAGGAAGTGTGGAGCCTTTTGCCATGCTGTAACATTGCTTACAGAGGAAGGCATTTTCCAAACCTTTTACGGCAGTTATGTGTGAGTGCGGTTAGTTCCACACGTCAACAGAGTGAGCCACAGTCGGAGCATGTGGGTCTGGAGAGATGATTCAGCACTTAAGAGCACATCCCGCTCTTGCAGAGGACCTGAGTTCAGTTCCCAGCACCATATCCAGTGACTCACTACTACTTATTACTTCAACTCCAGGGGATCTGATCCCCCGACCTCTGTGGGTAGGTGTACTCGCATGCACATACTCACATACAGATACACACACATAAACGTTTAAAAAGCAATCTTTAAAATCCCTAATCTTAAAAAAGGGGGTGGGGTGGGTATTGATATATTCTGCATTAACTTCAAGCTTCTATTAGTGCCTCTTATATTTGCATGTTAAAACGAACAAAGGAGCTTTGAAAACATTGCTCTCGGGCTGGGGAGAGTGGCCAGTAAATAAAACATAAGGACCCGAGTTTCCATTCTCTAGAACCCACACAAAAAGCCAGGTATTGTGGCCCCTGTATGTAGTCACAGCAGTAAGGAAAAAGATATAGCTCTAGAGTTCACTGGCCTTCAAATCAAGTTTAATTGGTGAGTTCTAGGCTGAGTAAGAGAGTGTATCTCTCTCTCTCTCTCTCTCTCTCTCTCTCTCTCTCTCTCTCTCTCACACACACACACACACACACACACACACACACACACACACACACCACCAAAATCCAACCTCGCTGTCTGAGATTTGGATGATTAATTGGGGTTAAAGTAGGCACTGATAATCCTATTGAGCAACTGGAGGTGAGGCTTTGAGCTCTACAGGTAAGATATTTTATGAGTGGTCACACACTGGAGTTGATGAAATAGTTGCCATTATGTATCAAGGAATGAATATAGCTTGATATACAAGGAGAGCTATACCACTGGCTGTTGACTGTATAGGTTTGATGGGCAGTTTCAAGACGACATCTGTGCTTCTGTGACCCTCTGTATAGGGACGGTGGGCATGAGAGATGTACCACTTCTTGCCACCTTAGTCGAATCACTATGTAATGTCAGTAATCTCACCCATTGTTGTTAAATGCTGTGGGGTTCCCGAATAGTGGTAGCATTCTGCTCTTCTCTACGATGTTGATTCAATGGCGCAGCATATGAGCTATCTGTCACCAGAACGGTTTCATGCCTTATTGCCACCTTTCCCCATAGATAATCAAATTAATGGGCATTTGGCCAGAGCTTTCTTTATCATCAGCTGCTCAACATAGAAGAGCTTCCTTGAGAGAGAGAGAATGATGATATGCATATTTTTTATCATCTGTGAAGCACAGAGGAAGGGCTGGGAGACCTTGATAATCACCTTGGATCCTGGAGGAGCCACAAAAATGTATATAAAGGGTGATACGATACAGTAGCTGTGCAAAGCAAAATGCATGGCACTCCAGCTGCATGGCCATGAGACTAAACGCTGGTGAAGATGTCTTGGCCTCTGACCTCTTCTCAGTTCTAGCCCCTAGAGATGAGCCTATTCACTCCTGTCGCTGAGCTGCTGAGAGATTTCCTGCTGCTTCCTGGTCACTTCTCCTTCCCCACCTTCCCCTCAGTGGGTTTCTGTTTCTTGGTCACCTCAAAGGCTTTGAGTAGAACATTAGGTCAGGAGACACTTTTCAGTAACCAATAGGGCAATACTAAAAATAGAAATGGGGCAGAACAATAAGCTAAATGGTGCAATGTTGTGGAAAGAATGAGGGTAGTAAATTATAGTCTCAGTCCTTTCCCAAAATAGCACTGTGACCTTATCCAAGGTGCTCGACACTACCAGCGTTGTCTAAAACGGGAACGGTACAATCTCATAGGGATAGTGTCATGAAAAGAAATCGACTATGGTTGTAGAAATGCTTTGGGGAGGCCAAAGGGCATGCCAATAAGGGGTTCTCCTTGTTAGCTATTTGGAGATTGCTGGCTTTTAGATGTTGGTTTTCAGCCAGGTGAAGGGTGTCTGATAGGCCACCTTTGTTATGTGTTCATTTCCCTCTCTGTTGAGATTTCTTTGCTCCTGTCTCCTTTTGATGGTTACAGTCTGGCTCCAAAGGTTTTAATATATATATATATTCTGAGCTATCCTCTGAATTTTTCTTTTTTAACATGAGGACTTGTGATACTAGAAGGACTAGATATCTGTGTACTGTGGGTTATTGACCAAGCCATTGGCATTCTTTGGCTGTATTCCATGAAGATCAAGAATTGGGTTGTGCATGTAAATTACTTGGTTGGTTGGTTTTCTTGTCCTCTGCTGGCACATGTGAAATCATTGTGTTGTCTCCCACTCAGTGAATTGAGGATAATGGGACAAATGAGTGTTAAATGTTTTTCCTGATTGAACATGCTTAGTAGCTGCAGAGGTGAATCCAGAGTTAGCCATGGCTTTCTTATTCAGAGATGTTCCTGAGGCCCCCATTAGCACAGTAAGATAGCTCAGGAAAGGTGAAGTAAAATAACAGGGGGCTACCCATTCATGCAGTGCGCTTGGGCTCTGCTCAGTCCTTTACTTCCTTTATGCATTTGCACCAAGTAGAATATAATTCTCCTTCCCTGAAGTGCTGCTGCGTTTGAGTACATTGGGACTTGAAATAACTCTCATTCTCACTACCACATACAGATTCAGGTCTTGCGGGGTGGGGGGGGGGGGAGACGGGGGGGGGATGATGGGTGCTCTTTGTGGAAAGAGCCAGGACAGCGGTCTCTGTAGTCTAGATTGCATTAGGGAGAAAGTAAGGTTATCTTGCCCTGCACAAGAATTCTCCTGGGTCCTGAGTAGCTTTCTGGGGCTCCCCAGATCCCAAATATTAGAGCTTCCTTTAGAAGAAGTAGACTTTATTTCTCTCAGGAATTTTTTTGGAAAATATTTTTGGAAACTCTAGCAACCTTTTGGGAAAAAATTCACTGAGAGGTAGCTAGAGTTCATATTATCAAGTCAAGGGGACCAGTGAGTTTTAGAGTTCTGTCTGTCTGTCTGTCTGTCTGTCTGTCTGTTGTCTGTCTCACCAGTTTCTCTAGAAGGTCTTAGAGGCACATAGGCAGTCTTCTTTGTTTCATTTGACTCTTGTCCATGAAGGAAATGGGTGCCATGCCGTTGGCCAGTCTGCTGCATATCTGGCCTGCTTCTTGCTTTCCTTCCATGAACGTGGGTTGCTTTCCCAGATGCAGTGAGTTGACAGTGCCTCATGATATTAGCCTTCGTGTATATTATATAATGTGACTAAATAATTGATTGCTTGATTTCTTTGATAAGTCTTTTCTAATGGCATATTTTTAAAATATTTTGCTAAATTTAATTGTGTGTGTGTGTGTGTGTGTGTGTGTTTTGCACACTTGTGTGCATTCATGGAGATGGGAAGATAACCTTTGGGAGTCAGTTCTTCCCACCATGTGACTTCAGGGGACTGGACTCAGGTCATCGGGCTCGGTGGCAGGCACCTTTACTTTCTGTGCCCTTTCACCAGCCCTCATTCCATGTTTTTAAACTATTATTTTTATTTCCATTTTGTATAATCTAAATGATGCTATTGTTATGTTTCAAAGAGATGCACCTGATACTATTCTAACACTTCATGAGACACATGAAGCAAACTTCACGGTGCGCTGTCCCCTTGGAGTCATATGGGGTTCCCCCAGTCCCCTCAACACCAGTGTGCGGTGAGTCATGTCACACGTGGCCACAAGTGAAGCTCTCTAGCTGGGTACCCAGGACTCACAGTTCATAAAACATCTCTGTGAGCTGAGTCAGATCAAATTCCAGAACCTCCTCCCTAGTCAAAAGAAACATTTGCCCTTAACCATGCTGTTAGGATAACTGGTTCTGTAAACTCATATAGAATGGTCCAAGGCCCCACAGTTATAAAAATAGATATTCACTATAAATAACATGAACCAAAACCTCAGACGTATAGAAACATGAGCAAGCAGCAATTCCATGAAGATTTTTGAGTTTAGAGGTTACTCCCAGAGCTGCTTTTGAAGACAGGCCTCTTTTGGCACTCTAGGGTTTGAGCAACTCTGCCCTGCTAAACTAATTGTTTTCCTTCCCACCCACGCATCTAGTAATCTGCCATGGGAAGCTAGTCATCGTGAATGCCGAACCTGTTGGATTCTGGATTTTTGTCTCCCTTTAAAGAGAGTGGATTTCCTCCTAGTAATCGGTTCATTTGCTTATTGATCAGCTTGATTGTTTTTCGGGTTTATTTTTAAACTTTGAGATTAGATCTAGAGTAGTCTTACATATTGTCTCAGTCCCTCTTCTGTCTGTCTGTCTGTCCATCTGTCTATCTGTTTAGCGTGTGTATGCGTGCATGCAGGTAGATGTGTGTGTGCAGACACATGTAGAAGTCAGAGGACAATCTGGTGTTGTCCTTAGGCTCCTGTTCTGCTGTGTTTTTGAGACAAGATCTCTCACTGCCTGGAGCTTGTCAAGCAGGCAGGCTGTCTGCGCTGTGAGCCGCAGGCATCTGCGTGTCTTCTTCCCGGCAATGGGATTACAAGTGTGTGTCACCACACAGGCGTCTAGGGACAGAACTCGGGTCCTTAGGCTTACAAGGCAAGCACTTTACTGACTGAGCCATCTCCTCTGGCCTAGGTTTCCCCTTTTTCTGGGGTCTTACTGAATATGCTAGGTTTCAAGAGGTTTTTCCTCTGCAGCAGATCTCAGTCTGGGCATCTTCTACACCACTGTGAGTTCTGAGAGAACTTCTTTATCTGATTGCTTGTTCTTTTTCTAGTAGTTGTTCTTTTTTTTTAAAAAAATTATTTCTTATTCTCTCTTACATCCAGACCACAGTTTTCCCTTCCCTGCCAGTCCTCTCCCCCATACACTCCTCCTCTGTTTCCTTTCAGAAAAGGGCAGGCCTCCCAAGGATATTGACTAAACTAGTAGGTATTCTTTGCCATGTCCCAGAAAGTCCACTTCTCTATGCATATTGGTATCTAGCTAAAGACTGCAGGGGACCTCTGTGAAGTTTTCCAGATTGTTTTTACTGTTCTGTTAGGGAGGGCCATGCTTATCTTTGTGTCACTTCCCTAAAGCACAAAGCAGGCACGGAGTCCCTATTTGTCCATTGAGCACAGGGGTGAACTGCAGTCGGGGCTTCTGAGCTGCAGATTTTGGTGTTCCATTTGGAACACGCTAGACTTAAGTAAAACTTGTGTGGCTATATTAATAACTACTTTGTAATTGGATTTGAGGTCAAAGGTATATTTTTAAATTATGAAAGGGAATATAGGAGTACCTCAGTGGCAGAGTGCTTGTCTAATGTGTGAAGCCCTGGACTTCCTCTTCAGCAGTAAATGAATATATAAATAAATATAAGAAAGTACTTCTCTTAGGGGAAGCAGCACTGTATTCCACATTTGCTAAACTATGTGAAACACGGTAACAATGGACTAGAGAGATGGTTACGTGCTTGTTGAACGGACCTGAGTTCGGATCCCCAGCACCCAATGTAAAAGCCGTTAGGTGGCTGTAATCTTCTTACTGGCCAGGTGCAATACAGGAAGATCCCCGGGGCTTGCTGGCTAGTCATCCTAGCTAAGTTAGTGAGCTTCAGGTTCCCTGAGAGACCCTGTCTCAAAAAATCAGGTGGACCACGAAAGAGGATGATTCTGCCCTGATGCTGCGCTCTGGCCTCCATGTCTCCGCACATGTGTGTGCATATCTCCACAAACACATATGCACACACAACGCACACAAACATAAACTACGATTATACGTTTATATGCTTATGGAGAGACTCAAAGACTGACTTGTTTAATTGTCTATCCCTTCCCAATTCTGACCGAAAGGTTAAAATTTCAGTAAGGTTCCTTTTGAGAAGAAAGAAATAACGCTTTTATGTCTATCATCACTGCAGTATTTAGGAAAGGCAACTGTATTTTACTGAGTTGAAGGCCAAATGGGAATAAATGCTAAGCTAAAATGACTTTTGTTTTTCCCTTTTAACATCCCTGCTGGAAAGTGTAGACGTGCCTATTTGTTCCACTTCTGTTTCTGCTGAACAGAGATCCTGTGGGGGCATCTCCACTAGGAAAATACTCAGACACTGTTCCAAATCATACTTTGATTTTTAGTGTTGATTTTGGAATCCATCATCAAGTTTGGATTTCCGAGCTAGTCTCTCAGAAACCCGTAGTGTGTATGCAATAATGAAAGCAAGAATGCAACTTTTTTTCAGTTAAAAAAGCAATTTCTAGAAACCATGAGCTTTGCAGAACTAAAAATTCATTCTCATTGTTTTATTTTTAAGTCCTATTTTAAGTTTCTGCCAGGACGAAAACGTTCAGTCCCTTCTGGGTTCTGATGTCCTGGTAAAACTTCTTTGTGAACCTTGGGGATGTGATAGAATTGGCACAAGAGAAAATTAATTTGGTTGGGATCCATGAATGGAGCGGAGGTAATGTGCAGGCCTTGCAGAGCCTGTTGTAATCCATCAATGTAGAAGTCCTGCTCGGTTGCTGGGCTCTTCAACCACCTTCTGCCTTGGAGATCCTCATGGCAAGATTCACTCCTGTAGGACCCTGCTTTTCTGCATTAGAAGAAAGCATGAGCGTAGAAGTGGATGCGCTTAGGTCCTGGGCATACACATTCAGTAAACTTTCTTGAATCTATTCTTCTGTATGTATGCTGTGTTTGCGTGTGTACACACTGTGTGTTCTGTAATAAAATAAAATGGGGTTTACCATAGACTTTTCCTTTCCTATTAGTTGTAGCGTATCTTCCAACACCTTATTTTCTAGTAATTTGAACTCAAAACTCACTGTGTTATCAGCTCTGTTTATCACATGACACTGGACATAGTGATATAATTAGAACACCCCCATGCTCAGATTCCCCGCCGTTCCACTTCTTTCTCATCATTGAGGCCCAGAATTCAGAGCTGGTATGGAGGCCCTGTGTAGAAGTGCATTCCAGAGCATGCTCACTAAATGGGCTATAAATAGCATCTGCCCTGACAAAGCTGGAATTTTCTCAGCTCTGGAGACATTGAAGCCTTTGTTTTGTGGGTCGCTGCTCCCCTCCCTCTCAAGCTTGAATCATAAAGCCCGAAAAACTAATGAGGTTGCTGAAATGTAAAGTCTAATTGGGAAGATGTATGGGAGACAATGAGAGAACAGAACCCTAAGCCTCCTTTCAGGCCACTTCCCTATGGTGGCCCCGGGGCTTGCTCACTTTGCCTCACATTGTTCCAGTCCCTTGAGTTCCGTTGTTTCCTCCAGAAGGATGAAATTCGGCTTAGATTGGGGTGGGGGGTTATATCCATATAAGTTGGTATAAGGATCCTGAATTCTCCATTTAGAATAGGGGAAAAGTCCATGAAAGCAAAGGTATGTTGTAGTTTCTTGATTTATTTTTACACATATGTGTGTATTTGTGTGTGTAATATATATGCTTGATTACATATATACATTCAGCTATAAACTTGATTATATATATTTGTACATGTATATAAACCTGATTATACAGATGTACACATATACAATTGTTTGCATATATGTATAAACATATATATGTATATATAAATATATATGCTATACTATATTATATATAACATCTCTATATAGCTATACATTGTATTATCTATTATATGTGAGGAGGCCACTTGTTGATTCCTGGCTGCTCAGCCCTGAAATAACCACACAGAAGCTGTATTAATTAAATCACTGCTCAGCCCATTAGCTCTAGCTCCTTATTGGCTAACTCTTACACCTTAATTTAACCCATCTCCATTAATCTGTATATCGCCATGAGATTGTGGCTTACTGGATAAAGTTCCTGCGTCTGTCTCCAGCGGGGCTCTATGGCTTCTCTCTGACTCTGCCTTTCTTCTCTCAGCATTCAGTTTAGTTTTCCCTGCCTACCTCTATTCCCTGCGCAGGCCCAGGACAATTTCTTTATTTACAGCATACGGAGGGAATCCCACATCAATCATAGACATTTAATATAGTATACGTATATCAAATATTTTATATGATACATATATATCCTCCAAATATTTTGCTGTTATACTGTGAATGTATATATAGTAGTTCATCTATTAAAGTATAACCTGTATCTGTTCTGCCTATTCAGAATGAATGGCCCTGCAGTCAGAATGACTTTTATAGTTAACATTTTTTTTCCTGGCCTTCTGAAATTGAAGAATCAAGAAACAAGAACAGTCAAATAAAGAAAGAAAGACCAAACATGGCCCACCGCATTATAAACTATGTGCCTGGCCAATGGATTTCTACCCCTGTACCCAAAAAGTTGACTGCTGCCCACTATAGGATGGTGCTTGCTGTGAGATTCACCAGCAAACCCACAATTCCCTTCCTAATTCTCCAGCATCTCTCTTTCTTTCCTCGTTCTCACATAGGTAGCTGGACAGTAAAGTTAAGAGCGAGTGAGGCCTCTGCCTTCACAGGCCTTTCACTCCTATGGAGGAAAGAGATGAGACCTCTCACCAATGCACAGCCACAGGAACACAAACCAGAGTGCTAGGCAGGGTGTCACTGTCCAGGGAGGTCTGTGTGGCTCAGCCTTTGCTTCCCTCTTTGCTCTGTGCTGTGTGGTGGTGACTAAGCATTTCTCCCGATTTTGAATTCGTCCATTCACACCCCCACAGCACACCACTTGCTTGCTTTTCCTGGTTGCTTCCTTATTTTCTGTTTTCTCTCTTCCCCAGCGTGTCCTTCTGTCCTAGGAAAAGGTCATCACCCCCGTCTTAGCCCTCTCAGCCTCCTGTTCCAGGGAAAGCGCATCCTCCCCTTGGCACTACCAGTAGGCATCTCTGCCATACACCACCCCATTAACATATTTTTTCCCTGTGTAGCTTTGCTGTGACTTTTTCTGTGACTTAAATTTTCCTGCCGTGTTCAGCATGGAGCTGTACTTCCAGCCTTGTTTTTGTAATAATGAGCCCAGGGTACCTTAACAAGTACTCCGGGCCAGGTGGCATGCATGACAGCTATTTATTTCCCCTGATTCTGAGGTCTGGAAGTTCAAGGTCAGGGTGCAGGCAGACCTCGTTCCCCATGAGAATGTCTTTTTGCTGTTACCTGCCTTCTGGTTGTGTTCTCACATTGCCTTTCCCGAGCGCAGATGGATCTGTGTCCTCTTCCAGAGAAGGTGCAAGTCCCTAAGCCTTCTACCCTTGACCCCGTCTATATCTGACAACTCCAGCCCCCCCTTTGCCAAACACTTTAGCTTTGTTTGGGGGTGGGGAAACTCCCATGTGTGACTCTTAAGAGCCTGTAAACAGCTTGTTACAATAGTTTATGGTTATTTCTTTACTCTGGAAACATAAGTTTGGGTTTTTGAAATTTCCCTTGGCATCAGGGTCTTTCCAGATGTGTTCTCTAGAAAGTGAGACTTTTTTTTTGCTCGCATTCAATGGACTGGATACAAATGTTTGACTCTTACCTTTAATTTGGATCCTTCCTGCTGTTAGAACCTTTGTAACAGTACGGGATCATGGGTGCTGCTTGCCGAAGCAGTCACAGACTCATTTGTTTTGTGCTCAGAATTTGCCCTCTAGCCTGTGTTTTGACTTGCGGAATGACCAGAGCGTAGACAGAAGGCCACAGCTGACACATCCTGAACACACGCAGGCCTGAGACTGTCTTCTTTCAGCAGTTACAACAGTCATGGAAATGGCTAATAAAGGTCAAATATGAGCACATTATTTATGACTCGGTTAGAGGTTTGATATCCAAAGTCTGTCAGCATTTGTCAGAAGATTGGCGCTGCCAGTGGCTGTGCCAGCCTGAAGAGCTTCGCCATCAGTGGTGACTGGGATGAACTCGGAGTCTAGCAGGAGGACGAGGACCTTTGGGTTGGATCCCAGGACACAGACGTGCCACGCATGACTCAGAAGTAGTTGCATTAATCTGGTCTGTTTACATCTCGACAGTTCTTGTCCCACTGAGTCAGTTTCATCACCAGTCATAAGGGAAGCTCTCAAAAGAACATGTTACTGTCTGTGACATGAGCATATGTCAGTAGTATGATGGACTCTCAGGACTTCATGTGGTTGCTTGATGTACGTATGTCATTGTCATAAGTTTTTCTTTTTGTTTGTTTGTTTTTGTACCTGTAAGATCCAAGTTGAGGGGTTTAGGAAGATGGCTTTGTTGGTAAGATGCCTGCTATCCAAGCCTGAAGACCTGGGTTTGATTCTGGAGCATCCATGTAAATGTCCATAGATGGTGGTGTTTTCCTATAACCCGAGAGCAGAGGAGAAAGAACTAGATGTACGCTCTGAGCAGCCAGTCTAGCCAGTCTGTGAGCTCCAGTTTCAGTGAGAGACCCCGTCCCCAAAAGCAAACCAAGGTGGAGAGTGAGTGAGGAAATACCTAACTTTGACCATGCTTTCTACATGGGTTACATATATGAACATATACCACACACATACCACATGTACAAATGAGTATAATATATACACAGAAAATGGGGGGAAAAAACCTTAGAAGACTCGAATTCATCCTTGACACTCTGAGCTATGAAAATAGGTGTGGGCCCCTTAGACAGTATAATGTTCAGCTGTGTGAGATGGACCTGGACCCTGTTGGTGGCCAGTGTTCAGTAGGTGGTATGTTGAAGAGACATTGCAGGAGGAAGGGTGTTTCCTTCTTACATCTGGGTGCATGCTCTCTTGACTTCGGTAGCACCCCTGGCTTCTCCAGCATGCTCTCTTGACTTCAGCAGCGCTCCTGGTTGCTCTGTCGCTTGGCTCTGGTAGCATCGGAAAGATCACCATTGCTTGTTTTCTGCAGTGTATCTCCCAGCTCTCATAGTATGGGGGGTTTCTCATCATCAGAGTCCTCCCATTCCTGCTATGCATACCACCAAGGCTGTTAGCAGCTCTCCTTGACATTACTCCTTGGGCTGTTATGTAGCAGGTAACTTTGTTGGGACAAGTTCCCATGCCCAGTGTTTCCTGGCAGCCTAGAGGATGGTTTCTAGTAAGGCCTACAGATGAGTCGTCATTGTAATAAACCTCAGGTGAGGAGGGAAAGGCCTTAGCATGAATCCTTGCTCAGAAGCAGGTAATGGCTGCCCCTTCTATCTTCCTTTCCTGTTTTCTTTAAGACTCCTTTTGTCTTGTCCCAACTGATCTCTCCCTGTAGCCAATAATATATTCTGTTAGCCTTCCATTTCAAACTTCTTTGTGCTTCCTCCCTCTGACTTGGACTATCACACCGTGGCCCATCGGTAGACGTAGCTTCTGTTCCTATATTGTGTGTCAGTCAGCTTTTCATTGCTGTAACATATGGCAAATAAGTTATAGAAAAGAAAAGTTTATTTTGGCTTTGAGTTTCGGAGGTTTAAATCTGTAAGTGATTGGTCACCTGCTTTGGGCTTCTACTGGGACACCACAGTGAGATTGTATGGTGGATTGTATGGTGCTCACCTTCATGGCCAGGAAGAAAAGAGAGAAACAGGAAACTGGAGTCCCAATGTAAGTGGAGACTGTGCAGTGGTTTCCGGCTGCCCAGACCCAAATAATCACACAGAAACTATATTGATGAAAACTCTGTTTGACCAATAGCTTAGATGTATTCCTACTTAGCTCTTATATCTTAATTTAACCCATTTCTACTAATCTGTGTATTGCCACAAGGTTGTGCTTTAGCGGTAAGGTTCCAGCATGTCCTTCTTATTCTGCAGCTACATGGTATCTCTTTGACTCTGCCTACTCTTTCTATATATACATATCTGTTCAGATTTCCTGGCTGACTTTATTCTGCTAAGCCATTGACTGAAACAGCTTTACCAACCAATAAAAACAACATATATAGAAGGACATCCCACATCATCCCAAAGCACCGTTAAGGAGCATGTACCTGATAGCCTACAACTTTCTAAGTTGTAGAGAAGACCTCACCTCTCGCAATTTTCACCACTTCTTATTGGCACTTGTGCTGACTGGTTTTGTCTGTCAACTTGACACAAGCTACAGTCATCAGAGAGGAATGAGCCTCAGTTGAGGAAATGTCTCTGTGAGATCCAGCTGTGAGGCATTTTCTCAATTAGTGATCAGTGGGGGAGGGTCCAGACCACAGACCATAGTGGGTGGTGTCATCTCTGGACTGGTAGTTCTGGGTTCTATAAGAAAGCAGGGGAAGCAAGTCATGAAAAGCAAGGCAGTAGGCAGCACCTCTCCAGGGCCTCTGCATCAACTCCTGCCTCTGGGATCCTGCCCTGTTTGAGTTCCTGTCCTGACTTTCTTCAGTGATGAACAGCAATGCTGAAGTGTAAGCCTAATAAACCCTTCCCTCCCCAACTTGCTCTTTGGTCATGGTGTTTCAGCACAGCCATAGAAACCATAATAAGACAGCACCACTCTAAAGCCTTTGAAGATGTGGATTTTTAGGAGACATTTGAGACACAAACTGTAGCATAAGAACAAGAAGGGGAGGTTCTAGTGGATTCATGCAAAGGAGTCTGCGTGTGATGGTGCATGTATGTGCTAGCATATATTAACTTAAGCTTAGGAAAGTCTCTGGCAGTGCAGGGAGAGAATGGTGCTTCTGCTCACTCCTGGGGTAAAACATCACCAACTGACCATCTTGCCTGTGTTGATGGCTTTTAGGAGCTGTGGACCAGGCTGCTGAGGGGCCCAGTTGGTTTTGGGGGAACTGTCAGCAGAACTGTATATCTGTACTGATAATCCTGAGTGATTAAATGGACCGTCAAGTGTAGGCTGCTTCTCTGCTGGCATCCTGAGATAGGGCTGCAGGAAGGCCTCCTTCTGTTCCTCTTTCTGTGTGAGTCTTGCAGCAGTGCGATACAGTAAGTGCCATACCGAGCATAAAAGAGGCAGCACTAGAATGGGCTGCTTTGAGAAGGGTCTGGTTTGATCCTGCGTGTCTGAGGTTGAAAGATCCACAGGTGAAACCGGGTGCCTCCCTCTTGATGTTTCCCTTCAGTTCATCTCATCCCCCTATAGTTACTATGTATAAATCTTGAAACAATGTGCTGTGCACTTTACTAAAGAATACTTTTGGATTGAGGGGCTGGCTTACTGAGTAAAATAGCAGGACAGGCGTTCGGATGCCCATCATACACACAAGTGTTAGGCCGGGTAGTGGCCCCTGTAATCCCGGCTCTCCTCAGGCAGGGTCAGGAGATCCCCAGAATGAGCTGGCTAGCTTAACTATCTGACTGGTGAGCTCTGTGCACAGATTAGAGACCCTGCCACAACACAGGAGGTAGATGTGTGATTGAGAAAGGCACATCATATCGACCTGTGACTGCCATACAAACATGGATACATGTATACCCACACATATGTGAACATGCATACATGAGCGCATATCCACCACATACACACACAAAAATATTCAGTGACATGGCATAGAAAGGCACATATTTAATGTTTTTGTTTATATGTAAAATCTATAATTAAAAGATATATGACATGAGAACACTGGGGCTACTCTTTGTGGGAAAGGAAAAGGATCAATGAAGGTCAGGGGTGTGTAAGAGAGGAGGGGTAACATGAGGAAAACACAGGGTCATAATGAAACCATTTGTTTAATAAACAGATTAAAAGTAAGTATTTAGTCTACACATATGAAAAGGTTAGGTTGGAAATGGTTTGAATAGATACATCATTTTTGACATAAAATATCTAGCCGAAGTCTAATGCATGTCGAGAAAAACACATAGATCATAAGTGGACAGTGTGGAAAATATTTTGCAAATATCTGATTAACTGGTCTGATAAATGAACTCTCAGATCTGTTCATTGCTTACTTGTCCCTAGATCACAGGTGACCAGATTTCAGCCCATGGGCAACATCTTTCCCAGGAACAAATGCTGCCCACTACATCTCTACATGGTAGCATCATATTGCGAGGTCAGAAAGTCAGACATCCCTGCCCTAGGTACATCTTTCCTTCTTGTATATGCTTATTAGCAAACTCTCCTTTTCTCCTCCCTTCTCCTCCCCCCAATCCTCCTCTCCTCTCCTTTCCCTTTGTCCCTTCTCTTTTTTGATCTGTACATCAGCTTCAATGCCAAACCAGTAATCGGACAACATAAAAAATACTCAGAAAACCAAATTTGTAAGCTAGGGGCCAGGCCCCTGAAAACCTCTTGTTTGTTATTAAAGCATGCCTGGGCATTTGTGATAGGCAGCATGCAACACACAAGGAATCAACAGGATGGAAGCGCTAGAAAGCTCCAAGGTGGTGGTCTTGGTTTCTGCTGCTGGGAAATGCATGTGAGCATTCTAATTAAGACCGTCTTTGCCTTTATGCGCAGCTGGCCTCAAGCTATGACTCGAGGCTGCAGCACCAGGCTAATCGGGGCTGATGCTATGGGCAGCTTGCTCCGCTCTGGAATGCACATTGCTTGGGCTTTGTGAAAATCATTAACTCTCCTTGGCTTAAGGAGCTTTGACGAGAGATTGCAGGATTATGTGTGTATAGTTTCAAAGGTTGTATTTTAAGATGAATAATTTAAGAAGATTAGCTAGCATCCTTCATTAATCTGCAGCTATTTTAATGATAAAAAGGACAACCTGCTTTCATCCCAGAAGAGCAATATGAAGTTTGGCCTATAGGTTCTGTCTAATTAAAGTGTGTGTCAGTTGCAGGAGGTAGCATCAAGTAGCTGATGCTAACTAACCCGGAAATGATGAAGGAAAGCCAAAGTGTACACAAGCATAGCAGCTTTTCAAAACGTTGCCATACTAGTTTGAACAATAAGCATGCCTCTGTAGTGCTTCATATGCAGAAATACAGATGATAGGCATAAAGAAACCACATCCTAAATAGATGAATTTAAAAATTACTGTATATAAGATGGAGCTAGTGATAATTATTCTCCTCAATGTAAACCCTGTTATGAAATGAACCATAATCTGTCTTGACTTCTGTGTTTAAAACCTGGCTGATTTTGATCTGAAACCTAATCAAATGTTAACTTACCGTTGGGTCTGACATCACAAGCTTCATGGATTGCTAATTTTATTCTTTGGTGGTTCATATAAGTGTAGGGCAGGAGTTAGGCATGAGAGCACCAATTGTTTCATTATTTGTTGAAGAACAAAACATTGGCAGTGAATTAAAGAATGGACGCAAGTGGTGTGCGTGTGTGCGTGTGCGTGCATGCGTGTGTGTGTGTGTGTGTGTGTGTGTGCGTGCATGCGTGTGTGTGTGTGTGTGTGTGCGTGCATGCGTGTGTGTGTATGTGGTGTTCTAAGAGTGTCTCTTCAAAGTAATATCCGCAAACTGGACTGGTTTATGAACCAGATCTACAAAAAGATATGGTCAACAGCATGTACAGCAAACAGAAAGAGTGTTCTAGTCTCTTCAGTGTAGTGCTAGGAATTCAGGCCCGCATGTTTCATTGATCTCTTCTGATTTTCATCTCGTGTCTGAGAATTCACTTTTATTATAATGGGTGAAAGTACCCATTTGTGATTGCAAATTGGAAAACAGTTGCTAGAGACAACTTGGGAAACGTACGTGTGTGTGTGTGTGTGTGTGTGTATGTGGGGGGAGAGGGGGAGTTGATATTACTGTAATGGGAATGTGGTATAAGTTTTAAAGCCACCTCCACAAGTATTATAAGTATGGAAGACTGTAGCTCATGTCTCAGTAGGGTTCAAAATCCCTGTCCCTTTATCTTTAGCACAATTATTATGTTTAGAGAGGTATTTAGATTACTTAAGTCCTAGACAAGAGCGTCTCAAGCTTTCTCTACCTATAGTTTCTTTTTTGCATGAAAAAGTTTTACTTGAGACAGGCATGTAAAATACATTCAAAAAGCAAACATTTACTGATAATAAATCATAAAGAAGTTTATTCAAAATGATTTTGGTATAAATACAATTTTGTTAATATTAAAGACTTAACTCATATATTACTAAGTGGATCTGGTTGTATATTTTTATATAAAGAATTAAAATTTGGCTTTATCTGTGACTCTAGAGGTTGCAGAACATCTTCAGTGGTTTTTAGAGTTAACTTATATTTTGATTTTATGATCATCCTGCTGGGCACACTGCCTTATATAAACAGGTAGTATAGACAGGCATGGCAGTAACACTTTATGCTTTCTTTTAGCTAAAATGAAATAAATGCAAGTACATAAATATCTATATCTATATAGGTCTCTCTATCTATATTTTATATCTATATCTGTGAACACACTCATACAAAACTGCAAGAGAGTAGATTCCTTCCATGAGTTGACCACATCCATTTTGCTTACTAATGTACACATTCTTCTTTACCGCAGGTTTTAAGACTCCTGTACCCAAACACTGTGCAGATGACATATGTAACATATGTATGTCTCAGCTCTTAAATGGGGGGCCAGCTCTCAAAGTACAATGTTTAATGGTGAACTCTTGACTTTGATTAGAATATTGGAACAAGAGGTTCCTTAGATACCTGGGAAGCTCCATCATTCCTTGAGCCATATTACTGTCTAGTTTGGGGGACACCACACAAGAGATAGGTAAAGAGTAAAGGTGTTTTTTTTTTAAATTATTCAATGGGATTGCTATCTTCAGCAGGATCTAGTTCCAGCTCTGACTATGGTGGAGTGTCCAGGAGGTGTTGGCCTCTAACTCTGCACAGTGGTATTGGGGAATGTCGTTTTCTGAAGTGAAGATCCTTTGTCTCCACCAGATTCTTGAGTGGCTCAGGTCTGCCGAAGCTGAAGAATCCCGGATGTACAGTGGCTCAAAGAGCCCTCTTCTCTCCCCTATATGCAGCCCTGCTCCAGCAGGACTGGCCTCCTTACTGCTCCCGAAGTATTGTGTCCCATTCAGATAATCTGCCTAGAAGGACTGACCTCTAACCGGACTCCGAGATATTTCCTTTCTGCCCTCAAGCTTTTGCTCGACGGTTACTCTCTGGGCCCATACTCCTGTCCTTTCATTGCTGCTTGCCTGTTGGACCTGTGATGCTTCTTGCCCTTGTTACCTCAGCACTCGCCACCCTTAACATTTCGCATAGCATATTTATTGGGTTTACTCATGTTCTCCTTCTCGTTCCGTTGCTTCATAAATGTGGAGAACTTGACCTCCTTCTTCATTTCAGCACACCGCGCAACATAAGAGCTGTGTGGCATATAGTAGATGCTTAGTGTTTGCCCATCGAGTGAGCAGGTGAAGGCAAGGTTTTTCCTGTTGCAGTATGTAACTAAGAACTTAACTAAACGTGGCTTCTTATTGAAATTCTGTAGAGTGCTCTAAAGGAGTGGTTTTCACCCTGTGGGTCATGACCCTCTTGACAAGCCTCTATCTCCAAAAATTATCGTTCATAACCGTAGCAAGATTGCAGTTATGAAGTAGCAACGAAAATAATTTTATGGCTGGAGATCGCCACAGCATGAGGAACTGGATGAAGGGTTGCAGCCTTAGGAAGGTTGAGAGCCACTGCTCTAAAGGAGTTCCATTCCATTGTCCCCAACTCTCTGGTCTTACATTGCCATAACTGTTGATGTATCTCTTTCCTTTCATTTTTTCAGGCTTCACACAGTCCCATGTGGCGTTCTCTCTCATATTTTCCCCTCCATTTGGTCTGACCTTATCCCAGAACTTAGAAGGAATTGGCTGTAAGACACTAGGCGAGTTGGCCACCATCACGCTACCCTTCACTTCCCTCTGCCGTCCAGGGGAGTACTGCCATTGAGCTCTGCAGAATGGCTCGAGGGTGCAGCGAGGTGATGCATAAAGTGGCCAGCACAGTGCTTGCTGTAAATATTGGCTGCGCTGCTGCCCGTGGAGATCACTTAAGGTACAGGTCAGCATGGTGCCTGGCAGTTTGCCGTGATACCTGGCACGAGGTAGCTGAGAGTAAGTGGCAGCTGTCAACGATTCCATACCCCATTATTACCTTCACTAATGATACGCTGGCTCCCAGGGAGTCAGCAGAAAGAGGACACCAGCAGAAAATTTCAAAGACAGCCAAGAGTTGACTTGGCTTTCCTTTCCTCTTCTTTCTTTCCCTTCTTTTCCTGTGCTGGGGGTGACTGGTTTTTCTCTCCTAGTCACGCAAAGGAAGGGCTATCAGATGTAGAACCCAGCTGTGGTTGTGTGCTGTGGTGTCGGTTGTGAGGGCCAGCCTTTTTTTTCTTTTCTTCTTTTGTAATGTTCTTTGTGAGTCTTTTGTTTAGTAACTTACGCGGATCCTCAAGATGTATATCCATTTGTTTATGCTACTGCTAGGAACGTGTATTCCACAACAACCTGGGTTTCTGGCTATGATTTCATTTTCATGAGGGCGTTTCAGGGAGCTACCTTACACATTTTGAGATTTCTGAGCTACTTGCCCTCTTTTATGCCCCTGTACCAAGTTAGTAAAGGCCGCTCCACTGGAACCTGGCAATTACTCAGTCAGCAAATATTTATTGTTTGTCCACAGAGGGATGGCAGAATGACATGGTGAAAGGTTATTCTAGCTGGGTGGTGGTGGCTCATGCCTTTAATCCCAGCATTTGGGAGGCAGACTTCGAGGCCAGCCTGGTCTACAAGAGCTAGTTCCAGGACAGGCTCCAAAGCTACACAGAGAAAACCCCGTCTCAAAAATCAAAAAAAAAAAAAAAAGAAAGAAAGAAAGAAAAAGGAAAGGTTACTGAGAATGTAACTGACCCCCCAAAGGCAGCAGGGAAGGGCGGATACATAGGAGACTCAGCCAGAGTCAGGGTGGAGGGGGGCACACAGGAGTAGTGTCTGTGTGTATGCCTAGAGTTCCAGGGCCTAGCTAGTCCTCAGCTCAGGTGTCGTAATTCACATTTCCTCAGTACCAATGACCTGGGGTTCTGCTTGGTCCTTGCTCTTGCCGATACTTGATCCTTATTGCTTCAGCAACTTAGCAACTGAACAGTACCTGTTACCCCGCTCTCTTTCTTGACTCAGGTGGAGCTGGGCTGGGCAGTCCTGGCTCAGTCTTTCCCGAGGTCATAGACAGATGGTGGCTGCCAGGCTTTCAGAAGAGGAAATGATTGGTGACAAGTTTACTCCCCTGCTTATTGTACTTTTCCATCCCTAGGATAGGGCTGAGTGGGAGCGAGGCAAAGAATCTTCTCATTCAGGGTCAAGCGATCTGGTCCTCTGAAGGAATGGGCAACTAACTTTTATCGAGCGTCTACTGTGCAGTAGGAGTGGTTACGATAGTTTCCATTTTATGAGCTATTTCATTTTTTTTAAATCCGGTCTTTCCTTTAAAGTTAATTCTTGGGCAGACCTGTCCTTTGCCATCCTACCTTCCAGTTCACTGTTCCTTTATCTTCACCTTCTCACCCCTTCAGTGTCCTCAGAGCCCTTTCTCTGTTTCTCCTGTGTGGAGCTGGTGGCCGATTTGCTTCCTGTATAGATACTGCTACACCAAGCAACGGTCTGTGATAGCCACTTAGGCATCTCTGTTGCTCAGCCCCCCCCCCCCCTGTAGGAAAATTCTTGTGCTAGTAAAATCTGCATTATAGATGGAAAACAAATAGCATTTTAGTATAAATATAACCCAAGCAGGGGACTTTAAACAAAGTATCACACGGGACAAGCTTAAAATAAAAAGCTGCTTGTTTTTTTTTTTTTTTTTTTTTCTGAACCTCAGATTTAACTGGACACTTGGTAGTATTCTTTACTAAACCCACCAGCCCCATTAACTGGTATTTGGTGTAGCTTCTGATCACAGAAATTCAGGATGAGTTTGAATGAGTGGAGTGAATACATAAAGGAATGTATTTCTTTATCCCGAGCCATTATTTTATAGCTGTGAGCTGTGCAGACAATTTAAGAAGCTTGTCCTCAGGTCCAGAGTCAGTCAGTGCAACATGGGGGTGGGAGTCAGGTTTTGGAGGCTGACGTCGTGGGCTTTCAGATCACGTTCAGATCTATGTACTGTGTCACTCTGCCTCGCTTCCTTAAAAGAACTTTACTCCTGTGGCCATCAGATTTCTTGGCTGTGTCTTAAGATGAACTCCTTCAAGAAGCCCAAAGAGGGTTTATTAAAGGATTCTCAGGAGTTTGGACCTGATGAGACCCAAGAATATGGCGAGGCTGTGCAGTGAGGAGCCTGGCAATAGCATGGTAGTCCTGATCCCGTGGGGGTACTGATATTCTCAAACTGCCTTTTCCATCATGGATGATCTATTGCTCACCTTCATACAGTGCCATACAGCTAAGCCCTGACCCCAAAGCTTTCCAGCCACAGTCTCCTCCCACTGTGGTGAACACACCCACATGCTGGTTCTGACTCACCTGACTGGCAGAGCTTACCAGTCCTACATGCAGAGGAGCCAGGGGATGGAGACTTTGGGCTTCTAATGCAAAAACTGTCTCTTGTCAGCCAGGCAGTGGTGGCACATGCCTTTAATCCCTGTGAGGTAGGCAGATCTCTGTGAGTTCAAGGCCAGCCTGGTCTGCAAGAGCTAGTCCAGGACAGGTTCAAACCCTATCTCGAAAAAAACAAAACAAAACAAAACAACAAAAACGGTCTCTGTCTCCTTGTAAAACTCATGAAAAGAGAGTGTTTTCTGTTTGCTTATCTTACCGTAGGAGATGTCTTAAAAGGTGATGAGGAGCCTAAAAGATAAAATGTGTCCACGTGGCATGAACATAAACTATGGCAGCGCTGTGCCTTGTGATGCTTTCATGAACAAGCCATTGTTTTTAACTTGTTAGAAAACTGGATTGATGGATTGATGGAGTGGTGTTTTCTCTGGTGTGTGTGTGTGTGTGTGTGTGTGTGTGTGTGTGTGTGTGTGTTACCAAGCTGGTACTCCCAGGAAGTAATTAATACATTTACAAGTAAAGCCCTCAGCTCTCTGTCTGGTGGGTGTAATAGTGACTTTAGTTCTGTCTGGCTATATTGTCAAAATTTCCCTTGGTGAATGTGTATGATCAAAGCAGGTAAAGCATTCAAAACTTGGTTAATTAACTGAGCAAAACTATAGGTCAGAAATCCCTTATCCACGGTTCTGAAATTGAAAAGTCTCTCTGAATGTTGAAGGATATCGATTTTTTTTTCTGATGTCTCATTTGGCAGAATTCCCTAACCTGAGATGGCAGAAGGTTATTTATAGTCTTTATTATCCCACTTAGTTGAATATTCATGTTTCCCAGCAGAAATATTAATGTGCTTGATTACAAATATTGCTTTGATTTCAATGAGGATATTCTACTGTATGTGGTCTCTGTTGGCTTCATAAAATCTAGAATAGTCTCATGTTCAGCACTTACCACTCTCTAAGATTTTAGTGCTTTTAAAGTATGTGATGTGATGTGTGTGTGTGTGTGTGTGTGTGTGTGTGTGTGTGTACCTGCAGGAGATATGTACATAGAAGGTTCTAGAAGGATACAGTGCTTATCAATTGCTCAGTTTTCAATGAAAAGATCAGGTAGAAAGTCAATGAGAAATTAATTCAAGCCTCAGATTCAGTATTTCTAATAATCGTTAGAATCAAACAATATTAACTTTTTCAATGCAAGAAGAGAGAATAAGGTTGAATGGATATTTCACAGGACTTAGAAAAAATAGTAGATGTCTAAATTTTCAAAGCTGATTTGTCTGCCAGGCTGGGTCTTCATATATTAACTTAACATTGCTGCCTGCTAACAGAGACCCAGAAAAAGTTACACATAAAATAGGCAGCCTCCTGCCTCTTGGACAAGGGCAGGGAATTGACATCAGAAAAAAAAAGGAAAGCACCAATTTCATTAAATAAAATCACATAAAAATGTGGTGAGCAAATGAGACTATGCTTGCTAGTGATGGGTTTGGCATGTTTTATGAAGTCGCAGCGATTACTCATTCACCATACATTTGCAGAAGTTCTTTTACAAAAGCCAGATGCACAGGCAGCCTCAGGGGTTAGGAGGTGGATGGGAAGATTAGGTAGCTTGTCAACACGCCGCGCTCTCCTGTGCCAGCCTATGGGATGGCTCCTCGGGGTAAGTCTGATTTTGCTTTGTCAGGGCTCATGGATAAAGGGCAGAGAAGGTCTGGGTAGTCGCCTTTTGCGTGGGTTACATAAGTCACCGGTTTCTTCAGTGAGAAGGGCATTTACCGGACTCTAGCATATCCTGGGCTTCCTGCTTCCTGGCTTCACCTCCTGTTCACTTTTAGTGTCTGAGGTCCCAGTGTTGAAATGGATTGCAAGGGGACTTTCTGGGGTTGCCTGTGAGCGAAGAGCTGGTGTGTGGGAAATGGTAGAGTTCAAGTGCTGAGTCTCCAGTTCTCTACGGGGCAGCTTCTGGGTATTGTGGCCCACTGCTCGGGCTTCTCTATGAGCTTAGGCATGGTTTGGTTTGCCGAGTGGTGACCACTGGTGCTTTGTAACAAAAGTGTCATACACCAGTCAATGTGAAGTCAGTTTTTCTTTCCTGCTTTCTTTCTTTCTTTTTTTTTTGAACTTATATAAACTTTAAACATGACCTCAATTCCCTTTGGTTCTGACTTCAGAGAATGTTGGCTGTTGGGGTCAGACAAAGTGGGGATTGGCCACGCGGTTACAAATGAGCCTTGTAGTAGTTACTGCTTAGATCATAAAATGCTGCTTCCCCACTGGATGTCAATGCTCCTTTTCATTATACTGCTAGGGACAAAATCATGTGATTTTTTTTTTTTAATTTAACTATAACCATGTTTGAGAGGCAGTTTTCATTTTGTGGCTTTTTTTCCCCTTACTCCTTTCTGGTATCTAGTGCAGCCAAGGATTTTATCTTCTTGTATCTTTTTGACACTCTACTGAGTAATGGATTCTGAGTTACTTTTTCAATAGAAGAGCCTAGTTTCATACTCAGCCCTGACTGGATGTCCCTCCCTACTTCCTCTCCAGCTCCAGGAGCTCACTAGGGAGGGACCCAAGACATGACTGTACCCACTGACTTATGTAAATGATGGTGACATCTAAATGGAAGCCCATCTGGGACATCACTTGGATTCCCATTGACTGATATCCAGTATCTCCAAAGGGAACCCAAGGCTGTAAATCCAGAGCTGCTACCACAAAGTTTGATAGGTAAAGAGCATATGGGAATTTCAGTTGATAGTTTAACAAGTGAAAACATTTATACAACAGCTTTTCCAAAGTAAAGCACTGACGTCCTGGTGCTGAAGGTCTCACGTGAAAACATTTATGCCCTCTGGACACAGGGACCCTGTGCCAAGGGCTGTGGGAAGTTGTGCCTCTCGACTCTCGAGGTATCAGGAGTTCTTAGGTCTCTACAGAGACACAGATGTATCTGTAATTCAGCTGGACAATAACTGAGGTGCTTTCCCATGCTGGTACCAAAGCATACAATGGAATGGAAATGTAGAGAGACACTTGCTGCACTCAGGGTGGCTTCAGAGCACCCCTGGGCATTGCCTCTACCTATCCTTGAGAAGCTGGTCCTGTCATCCCTGTCCATGACTGTAAAGTGGGCTTTCCTAGAAACTCCTCCAACATAGCCACTTTAGGAAAGTTTCTGGGGCCATCAGGGCGAGTCCGGGATGACTGTAAGAGTTACTGACCGGGTTCAGCCGGACACTGCATCCATCCTGCCATGCACAGAGGTGCTTTGAAAGAGGCGGGAGTCTCGACAGAGGCCATACTCCCATCCAGATATTGCTGGGATAATGAGGCATTGTCTTCACTGAGAGAAAGCATAGCGTCAAATACGGAGGTAATGCTTGAAGGCACAAGGTTGTAACTCAGTAATTTCCAGTGTTCTTCCTTCCCCATTCTTAGATCACAACAGTGACTGACTGAACAACCTACTCTTAAATAGGAGAGAAATCAAGTACAATTTCAGAGTTGGCAAATATATGAGTAGGTTGTACACTTTTTTTTTTTTTTTATTTTGGGGCATGGTCTCTTGTAGCCTAAGGATGCCTCAGATTTACTATGTAAATGAGGGCGATCTTGAATCTCTGACTTCTGATCCTCCTAGACTCTTGAATGCTGGAACTACAGTCTTGCACACTGTGGATGCTGGAAATGAAGGCCTTGTGAATGCTAGGCCAGCACTCTGTCAACTGAGCCCCACTCCAGCCTTTCCAGGCCTTTCTGACTTCATCTTACTGTCTTTATTTCTAATTAGTTCTTAATGTCTTATCTAAAAATGATACAAGGCGAATTCCAAATAGCTTTTAAAGCTGAGCTGTGTGTCATCTTTAGGAAATTTAACTTATTCAGAACAAGTAGATTCAGACTGAAATAAAATACTCTGATATTACATGTAATGCATTCAAATACATAGATATGTTACTATGTGTATATGCCCATAGCTATATAGCTTTCCAGTTTACTAAACCCTTAAGTCTACACACACACACACACACACACACACACACACACACACACACTCACAAACAAGCACACTCACACAGATGCTCTCAAAATAACCATGCTGAAGGAAGAAAAAAGGAAGGAAAATAGTAGTTAGTCATCCTGACATTTTAATGTGTGTATTTACTACTTAAAAATATTCAGATGCAGCTTTGTTTTATGTAGTTAATTTTGGTGGTACAGTGTTTTCGACAGTGACAGACAAAAGGGCAGGAGGCAATTGTTAAAGCTGTAATTTGCAGAGGCTTGATAATACAAGTCCATTTTCTTTTCTGAATGCACTATTTATATAATTTGTATTTTTAACAAATCTTAGAACTAGAATGAAAATAGTAATTAATCTTAAGAGTAAAAAAAAATGTTAGCACTAGAACAAATTTGGAAACTAAGAAATCCTCTTGGTTAAGCCTACTTCATGGACCACTCTTGTGAGTCTGACACTGAGCAGATAGCATATGCTCAGTTACGACGGAGGGGCTGGCTCAGCTGGGCAGCACTTCTCTTCGTCTCAGGAAAGCACATTAGACTTAGAAGGAGCAGTTTGGTTGTGAAGCTGAAAAGAGACATAGAATAAATGGTTTAAGCCACCATTGAAGACCACTGGAGACACAGTGTCCATACCAGGACACAGAAGGTGGACAGGGCGAGAGTTGAGAGTATTTGTGTTTGCATGTGGGATGATAACCAAGGTCAAGTTTTTCATATTTTGTTTGCTTTCAGTTTCCTACAGTGACCAAACACACTGGAAGATGGTCCTTCCGTGACACACAGCAGACTTATGTATAAGCATATTTAACGTGTTCTTTCTTAAACCAAGTTAATCGAGTTAATGAATTCGTAAAAACTTGAACTAGTGCCTGTTTGTGTCTGGTATCTTTTGGTTGAACTTGCAAGCAAAGTTCATATTGAAAATAATACTTTATCTATATAAACTACTAGTTCAGCCAGTTGTGCTCTCTCTAGCACAGTGCACTCTAAAAAGTGATTTTTGTTGCTGTGTGTATTTTTGTTCCCATGTGAGTTTATGTGCACCACTTGCATGCAGGTGGTCATGGAGGCCAGAGAGTCTGTTGGATCCCCTAGTTCTGGAGTTACTGGCAACTGTGATCCTCTTGATGTGTGGGTTCTGGGAACCAGTCCTGGGTCCTAAAAAAAAAGTAATATGGGTTCCTAATTGGTAAGCCATCATACCCTGTAGTCCCATACACCTGCTTTTAAAAGGTCACCATCCTATACAAAATGATGCATAGACACTTGCAAGGTGTATAGGTAAAGTCAAACTAGAAATACAGTATTAAAAATCTTTCAAATAAGAGAAGATAGGAGCCTAATTTATGCTTATTAATCGGTTAAGGAGTGTACCAAACACAATAAACTCAGTATTTGGTTTTGTGTATGACCTAGAGGTTGTCTGTGAATGTGGCCTCAGGTAATTTTTCACAAAGCCATACAAGGCAGCTTAACTGAAGTTGGGTGTGGTGCGTGTACCACGTGTGGTAAACTGAGGCAACTGGTATGTGTTTACAGGGTGCATCTGTGTTTCCTCTCCTGTCTGATGGATGCAGTGTCCTGTGGTCACCTAGTGGGCTTGGGGGCAAACCCATGTTCACTGGGCTATTCTCCTGCTATTCTCTGTCTGATACTTGTGCTGGAACAATTGATTTTCCAAAATAGCACTGGGGCAAAATGGACTGCATGTGAAGGAGATGAAATTTAGCTGTGCTTGTTCTAGTTGTGACAAGAGCCCAGTTTGAAACCAGCCTCCCCAGCATCGAGCGTTACTTCAAGGCTTGAATGAAACAATCACTGCATGGTCCTACACGCCACCATGCTTTAGTTCATGACCCGAAACAGCACTGCATGGTCCTACACGCCACCATGCTTTAGTTCATGACCTGAAACAGACACAGAACAGCATTATTCTTATGGAAGCATTCAACTCTGCCCGTGTATTCTCCCTTGGCATGTAACTGGAGACCTGCCAAACTCTTCAGCTTTCCACATTCAGTTCCCTTACCAGATGGGCTATCTACTCAAGCAAATGACCTTGAACTTGAAACACCACCAAATAATGCACTTCAGGTCCTTGTATGGAAGTCTAACCTTGATCATAGTGCAACTAAATCTTTATAAATGCCGCCATGAAAACCCGAAGTCTATGCTTAGCTCAAAGAAAGAAGTTTCCCATTTTGGGACAGCACTCCTTATACTGGCTTTCCTTGTCCTGCCTTATTTTAAGGGAGGTCAGTGCTTATTAGTGCCACTGCAACTTGATGTGCTGTGTTTTGTTGATCTCCATGGAAGGCCTGCCCCTTTTTAAACAGAAACAGGAGGAGTGGATGGGGGTTCAGAGGGGAGGTGAAGGGGAAAGAATGGGAGAAAAGGAGAAAAGAGAAACTACATTCAGGATGTAAAATAAATAACTTTATTTTTTTTTTTAAAAGCCGTCCCCCTGTTCCTCTTGAATACCATGTCACAAAGAGGGAGTAAAAGCATGTCATTTGAAACATTTAAGGAAAGTTTGAAGATTTTTAATTGTCAAAAAAGATCATTTCAGGGAAATCTATTGTGGAATCTGTACCTGAAGTCATTCAGATGAGCAGAGGTTTTATTCATGAGATATGCCGGAGATACCTTCCCTACTTAACATAACTTAAACTAAATTACATCGAGCATTATGCCTCCACCCCACTTGGAGGTCATTACAAGGTAGGGATTCATATTGCTGCTTATGTGTGGTGCCTGCCCTGTGGGTTTCACAACATCCTCTTTATGACTGTCGGGAGAAATGTCTCTGGCTTCAATACCACAAATGACTGTGTTCCTGAACAGCTTTGGCCTTTTGCTTCATGGATATAGTTAGTCATGCCACCGATCCTGTCTTCTTCCTCTTTATGGCCACAGACACATTTGCTTTGACCTGCACACTGGAAAACAACAACAACAAAAAAGGCCTAAAAGAAATATCACTTGCTGACATGGGAATGAAATTTCCCACCGGTGTATTTGAATGATCAGTATTTATTCAAACACCAGATCTGGCCACGTTGAATTCATTCTCCGTGGTGGCTGTGGGATCCAGTGGAGAAATCGTGCCCTACACATAGAGTAGAGCATTTTCAGTTGCTTTAGCCAGCTCTACCTGCCGCATGCTAGAAGATGCTGGAGTCATAAGTCCTCTGGCTTAGGAAGCAATTTGGGTCTCACCTCAGAAAGCATGTAGACTCCCGCTCGCCTCTGTACTTCAGAACTCATTCTTCCTTTGTCCTCTTGAATTATCTTTCATTCTTCTAGCCTTATTACTTCCTGCCCTTGTTCTTTGATCTTGGGACTTTACATGTTTTTTTTTTTCTCCAAAAAATTCTTTTAAGTCTTTTAAGAAGAAATAATTATAAATAAGCAAAAATAGGAATCCGACTTTGTTCTCTAAGCCATTTTATTTTTACTTTGCATGGAAAGTCCTGAAGCCTTTCAGTGTTTTTCCCGTGACCTCTTTCTGAGCATACTTGATTCTAGTACCATTTAAGGGTTGGCATTTTTTTGTGTGTGCATTTATTTTGCAAATCTTAACAATTGTGTGTGGTTTCCTTCCTGCCTTGTATCCCTGCTTCCTCCTCTCCCTCCCTCCTTCACCTTCCCTTCCCTCTCCCCTGCCTTTTCTAGTCTTTACAGAGACTAAATACACAGGAGTTTGTTTATTAAGCAAATATTTATTAAGCCTCTACCCTGCCAATTCCTGTTTGGTGTTAGAGATAGAACATTGAGTAAAATGGCCAAGAATGTGTGCCATGTCTGAGATCACATGCTGTCAGGAATAGGGTGGAAAAACAAAACAAACAAACAAACAAAAAGCAGCAGAGATTTCTGTTTGAGGCTAATGAGTTTCTTCTGATCGGAGTGCTGAATGAAGAGTAGAGTGAACTGTGCAGATATCTCAGGGAGGGACACTGTGGTCCAGAGGCACAGCAGCTAGGATAAAGCCCTCCCCTCGAGGAGAAAGCACTCTGGATCTGGCCTGAGATGCCTCTTTTATTCTGGATGCTTCTTTTATGAAGACTATCAGGAGAAAGACCTCTGGTATCAACACCACATATAATCATGATTCTACACAACCTTGGCTCTTTGATCTGGCAGCATTGGCTTGCACTCTCTGGACAATCTCTGAGCACTTACTTGACCCCTGAGGACCACAACTTTCTTTCTGATTTCTGCTCTGTGCCAACTTTGGTCACTTTTATAAACCCTTCCTAAGTGTTTAGTAAATATTTGTACAAGTAAAGAATGAACATCAATAGTTTCAGAAGAATAGCAAGCTTCTCCACAACAGGTCTCACTAAGCTATGTTTTCACAAATGTCGGTAAAGCCTTTTCTTTTGATTCATGGTCAGAGCAGTTATCTATTGTGCCACTAACCAGCCCACATAATATTTTTCTTTGGTGATGCTTGTACAGTTTTCACACTTAGCAAGACATATCTACAAATAATCCCAAGTATTTGTCATCCAAGAAAGGGCCCTAAGGGTCTCCACACGGTCACTAAGGTTAGGGGTTCATCTCCCAGGTTCAGCTACTATTTGGTCATGCCCCAGGACAGTGGGAGCTGGACAGAGGCAGACTGTGTCGTTGGTTTCTAGCTGTTGTTTGCCTTTTGTTTGTCCCAGCTTCTAGCATCCATCTTGGAGCTCAGAGCAAGAACCTAACACATATTGAAGAATGACTAGGGTTTGAGCATGGTCAGATCTTCACATTCTTTTATAGAGTGCCATTTTATCTACCTTGGAAAATTATTATACATTCTACAATTCTGAGGTGTCTTCTAAGGACCTCACAGAACTAGGGAAGATGAGATGCCTAAATGGGCAGGAAGGCCAAGCCTTCCTTAACGCCTTAGTTTTTATTCCCTTTATCCACAGGGAAACTGAGATCAGGATTGGTAAGGACAGAACCTTGTTTAATTGTGACCATTGCAATTCCAGTTCTCAGTTATAGCAAAGAAAATTTGTGGTTATATCAGTCGAAGAGTGAAAAGAATTCTCGGGATAAATGGACTCTTGACAGGGTTGGTAGCCTCCTTTCCTGCTATATGCATTCGATGTCCTTCATGTGTGACCTCAGGTGGAGAGGAAGGTCTGTGTTGACTGAGGTTTCTGTCCTGTCCGATTCCCACAGCCATTAAGTCCCTTTATAATACAGAGATATACATTAGTTATAAACTGATGGGCCTAGTAGCTCAGACTTCTTTTTAACTCTTATAACTTATATTAGCCCATTATTCTTGCCTATGTTAGCCACATGGCTTGGTACCTTATTTGGTGAGGCAGTCACATCTTGCTTCTTCTGTGGCTGGGCCATGATTGTAGATTGTGGTTCTCTCTTTCCAGCATTCTCGCTGCCCTGCCTCTACTTCCTGCCTGGTTGTCCCACCTATACTTCCTGTCTGACTACTGCCAATCAGAATTTTATTAAAATACAGCTGACAGGATACAAACTATTATCCCACAGCAGGTCTGCATCGTACTGCATCCTTTTTTGGTTTTTCTGAATTCACCTCAAAGATTGCTTTGGCTCCATGTCTTGAGACTTTACCTGGTTTAAAAAAATCTAAAAATATTCTTCAGAGAAATCCTTGCTTTGACTATGATAAGACATTGATATTTTGTAATTATTCCATTGCGATCCCCCTGTGGTGTTCAACTTGTTCGCCCATTCCCTCACATTCTCAGTCAGGGGTGATTTTGTCCTCTGGCCACTCCTTCTCTCTTTCTCTGCATCAGGAACAGATTCCTTTCCTTGCCTAGAACAATCAGACTTTCTGCTTATTTTCATTGTAGATGGCGCTGAGCTCATTAGCTTCCCTGCTTTTGCAGCAACAGAGGTCTAATGGAGGGAGAAGGTTGATGAATACATGCTAGTCTCTTGGGTTAGGGGGTCCCTTTGGGATCCTTACACTTCCTTTTCATGTGGGTCTTTGAGGCGAGGGGGCATGGTGATTTTTGCAGATCATGTCTGTGTAGATGAAAGAGCTAAGCTAAGCAGGTAACTTAGTGAACTTTCTAGGCGGAGATGAAATGGCCATGTCTTCTCATTACTTCATTTCCCCCTAGCTCTCTCGGTAGCAGTATTGCTCTGGCAGATATTGGCTGGCCATGGGACATTTGAAAGAGCAAGGGTCTCATGAATATTCTGTGTGTCGCCAAGGCTGATGAGTCAAAACTGACTGTCCTCCATGTGCTCACAAATGTGTTCTAGGTTTTTCTGTCAGTCGCTCGATCCCACCGTTAGCTGAAGGAGAACTATGGATGAAAACACAATGGTAAAGAAGCCCTGAGCAGACATTTGTGTCATTGTCCTCTTGGTTCCCACAGCGCGCTCCAACAGTACTACACATTGGTAATTCAGTATGGAAAGTCTTCTAAAAAAAATCACGCTCTCGAGTCTGCTTATGGGCATGTTGTTACTGACATAATCTAACTAGCTTTTAATAGTGAAGTCCATTCTCTTTAAAGAGTAGATAGAACCTGTGACAGGTACCCCAAAGGGTTGTAGTTTCCCCTGCTTCTCTGTACTGTTCACTTCATGCTTTGGAACTGTTGAGAATAAGCAATAGTATGTGAGTCTACAAGGAGAATATTTGGTAGTCTCCATTTGCCTGGAAACTCACTGGGCAAAGATTCCCGGCAAAGAGCCTGTGGATGTAGCAGGGAGGTGATGTTTTTGGTGAGGCGACGCCAGTCTCAGTCTATAGTCATGAGGCCAATGGTAGTGGTGGAGTTTTTGATGAAAATGGCTATTGTGTATCAGAAGCTTACACTTGGGGGTCTCTTCCAAGTGCACATGAGGCTGTACTCCCTGTGCCACGGCACAGCCTGTCAATAGGCCCGTTCTTATCTCCCTTCTGTAGATGACGAAACAGAGGGGTTGGCTAGTTTCCCTTTGGGTGCTCAGCTCATGAGAGAGGGGAGGAGCTTGGCTGTGAAGCTCCTGCTATCTCTCTATTACATCCTTTCCGCAGGTCACAAACTCACGCCTCTGGTATGCTTGTGGCCTGTAACCTAGTTCTCGGCTGTGCTCTTCTTTTTCCGTTGTATCTTTTGCCTGGGGCTAGCTTGCTGGAATGCTTATCAAAGGCCCAAGCTCCTTCCATCTTAGCCTCCCTGTATAGCTATGTTTTCAAAATTTCTCTACCTTTCATATTCCTGGCTCTGTACTGTCGCTACTCAAGCGGTCCAGGGATTTCCAACCTCCACTGAAAGTCTACAGAGAGTTTGTCCTGCTTCCCTCTACTGCAGTTTTCTTCAGAAAGGGTGCTTTCTCTGAGTCTCAGAACAGGGTTTGATCCAAGAGGTGCAGATACTGTTCAAGGGACGTGTCTTTTTCAAAGTTCTTTCTGTAGATGGATTTAATAATATATTTTTGAGCATCTGGATAGATGATATATTTCCTTATCCCCTGTGATTTAAAGAACATGGGATGTGGGTTCACCTGTGCCTTGAGTTGACTTCCTGCTTCACAAGTAATCGCTCAAAGCTACATTCCCTTCATTGAGAAAATAATAGCACAATGGTATGCAAGTTAAAGCAATGCTACTGAAGCTGAAAATAGGTGTGGACATACTTAGTGTGGAGGCGCATGCGTGTGTCCCATAGTCAACCACACTTATTACTACTGCTTCTGATTAGGTGCCTTTGAAAGGTCTTGAAGGAGGAGGTTGTCACAAATTCCCTTTGGACTGTCAGAATAAAATGTCTTCATGTCATTCTTGAGTCTTAAAGGCTTTGGGTCACTATTGGTGAGGTAGCAGGTGCAGGCAGCTATGACCCTGAAATGTCACTATCAGACCTTCTCTTTTCCTGTGGCTATGACCCTGGCCCGATCGTGGCCCAGGACTAACAGAAGGACACCCAGAGTGCCATCTCATAGAAATGTTGTGCGCTGCACACTCTGCCCCCTAGGATTGAGACATATGCTTCTTATGTCTAAATCAACGGAAAAAAGTACAGCTGCAGCCAGTGCTCTGCGGAAGTGTTGAAGTAGCCCTTTTTGTCACATGCACCCAGAGTCCCTAAGTGTCCGGTAGCCCTCTCTGTGTGTCACAGGTGTGTATATCAGGTCAGGTAAAAGTCAGCACCTGCTGGGCATTGTCACTTGCTGACGTAGTAGTGATGAATGGCTGTACACAAATCAGGTGTGAGTTTGTGGTGGTTCAGCCATTAGGGTCACGTTGGCAAGAGGGAGCCATTTGAAAGCTGCCTCAGTGGTGCTTCTGAGCTCCACTCCAGGGATGCACACTCAACACAGAAAAGGTTGCTGATAGGCTCTGAGCAGAATGCTTTGTAAGCTGAATTTTATTAATACTTGGTCAGGGGCACCTTTCCTATAGTTTGATTGTCCATCTTTTCTTCCGACCTTCCTCCACCTCACCCCCACCCCCGTCTCCCTCTCTTTCTTCCTCCCAGACAGAGTTTTGTGTGTAACAGTCCTAACTGTCCTGGAACTCATTTTGTACACCAGGCTGGCCTCAAACTCACAAAGATACACCCGTCCTTGCCTCCCGAGTCCATTCACCATTTCTTTTATCAGTACTATACCTTGGTTGACTAATTTGCAGACACACCTATTTCCTCTCAGTCTTCAAGAATGGAGAGCAGCTTTTTGAGTGCTCCAGACAGGACAGCCTCTGAATGCCTATTCCCTTGTAAATGATCAACCAGTTGTGGTTCCAGAGAAATCTCATTAGCAATTCAAAGCAATAGACTTGATATCTGTACCCTTGTGGGCAACTCTCGAATCCATTCGTCAAGGGGAAAAGCCCAGATTCCAGAGGCTGTATGTATGCAGGCTGAAGGTGTGCTGGTAGAGAGAGCACCTGTGTATTGCAAAGCCCTGGTTTTGACCCTCAGGACTGCATAAACCACGTGTGGAGGTTCCCACTTGTAATCCCACAGGTCCAGAATTGGCAGGGGGGTTAGTAGTTCAAGGTCATCCTTGGCTCTGTAAACTCTCAAATGGTTTCTGGAGATAGTGCTCCAGGGAGTTTTGGCTTCCTCTGGGTCAGCACAAAGGAGTGATGCTCTCGCATCCTGACTGTGGGAGTAATGTTAGCAGGCTATTCATTTCAAACCTTCTGCCAGCCACACAAGACAAGGCATATTTGAATGTTTGTAAATAACAACTGGATAATAAAAGTGGGAATGATGGTGGCTACTCAAAGTGTTCATGAGGAAATGCTTTTGAAAGTACAATATGTGTGACTTAAATTCTATACATTTTATATAAATGCCATATAGATTTGCTGGCTAGTTACAGTAATGCTTTGCTTTCTGGGGAACCTTAGAGGAAATCCTGATGCAGGAACTTCATGGTGTCTCCGTCCTTTGATAAATAATCCCCCGAAGTTATAAGGTAACTTTAGGTTGTAATTCTCTGATGGGGATGGGATATTGGAGGAAAACACATAACTTAATGTTAGAGGGTTATTGTTGAGAAAGTAAAAAAGGTTTGTTCATGAATGATCCTGAAAAGACATCAGAGAAGAAAGAGATCAATTATTATTAGGTTGTTGTTAAGAAGGTGAAGATTTGAAAGGAATGATCTTGAAGAATGGATTAATTTGAACGTCTTTTAGAGGACTTTTAGTTGAACTGTTACAGCCTATTAAAACATTTTTAGATGTTTATGTTTTATTTTATGAGTGTACATGTTTTTCTGTATGTATATCTGTGCACTACATGTGTGCCCCCGGAGGCCAGAAAAGGGCATAAATCCTTTGGAACTGGAGTTATAGACAGCTGTGAGCCACCATATGGGTTCTGGGAATTGAACCTCGGTCCTCTGCAAGAGCAGCAATTGTTCTTAGCCACTGAGCCATCCCTCCAGCCTGAACCATAACATCTTACAGAAAGTATACTATTCTTAAATTCACTTCCTGATAAATTTTCAGCAGGTTACCAGCACCCAGCCTGGGAGATAGAGCATGCGCACCCTTTTGGGGCTGTCTGTATCCCTAACTCTAAACACCAACACTCTCCTGATTTCATGTGCATGTGGATGGATGTGTGTAGAGGCCAGAGGGCAGTGTCAGTGTTATCTTTAATTGCTCTATATGTTATTTCTTGAGACAGGATCTCTCAACTCATTGAGATTTGGCTAGAGCTCATTGATTTGGCTAGACTGTCTGCGCAGCAAATTCCAGCAGTCTGCTTGTCTCTTCCTTCTGCCTCCCAGGTGCTACAGTTATAGGTATATATGTTAAGCTTTGGTGTGTGTGTGCCAGAGATCTGAACTAAGGTCTTCATGTTTGTGTGGCAGGCACCTTACCCACTGCGCCATCTCTCTACTGGCCCATTGTCCTGACTTCTATCCTTGTATATTAATGCTGTTCTGAGTGTTATTTAACTGGGCAAGTTGAATCATACGCTACATGCTGCCACATCTGAAGTGTTTTGTTCCTCTATGTGTATGTGAATTCACTTCTTGTCTTAGGTGGAAGTAGTGCTTCATGATATGGTGGCAGGGCCACACGCAGATGCCAGTACTGATGATCCGTGTGGTGTGCTACAGTTTTGTATGGCTCCACTCTTGTACAGTTTGAGTAGATTGACAAGAACGATTTTCAACAGGAATAGATTTGCACAATCAGCCAGGTGCTGCCATTGCTCTGTTCTCCACGCACACTGGTTAACACATCTGTCTTCCTTTGATAAAGAGTGAGGAGACTTTGTGTCAGAGAGGGAGTGTGGGTACATGAAGGGTGTTCTGAGCAACAGGGTAAGCTCAGTGAGTACGCACAGCTAGACTTAGAGCTTGAGGGAGCTGCCCATGTTGATTGAAATCATTAAGCCTAGGAAAGTACGCTGGCCTTTGATTGGCAGGCTAAATAAAACATTTGAAATTCTTTCACTGTTTATGGATAAGCCATTAATTGCCTGAGAACAGCCAACCCCTGCCTAGGAAGGGTTCTCTAGTCATAGGTAAGGTGGTTCCAGAGTCCAGGTCAGAGCCGAATCATGGCAAAATAACCAAGGAACCTACGGAACAGAAAATGCAGTTTGGTCGTTGCCAGATAAGGTGTGATAAATGCTGGTCCTCAGGAGATGAGATATGGTGTTTGACATGGTGTTACCTTGGGTAGCTATATGACATCACTATTGTCCCTTTTAACATCTCTAGTGACTGACACTTTCTATCTCCATTTCCCTTCTAGCCTTACTCTCTTGGCATTAAATATACTTTCCTCTCTCCCTCCCTCCCTCCCTCCCTCTCTCCCTCCTTCCCTCCCTCCCTTCCTCCTTCCCTCCCTTCCTCCCTCCCTCCCTCCCTCCCTCCCTATCTCCTTCCTTCCTTCCCTCCCTCCCTCCCTCTCTTCTTCCGTCCCTTCCTCCCTCCCTGCCTTTCTTCTTTCCATCCATAGGGTCACACTGTAGTCCAAGCTGGTCTGGAATTTGCTATTTAACCTAGGCTGCCTTGAACTCATGGCAATCCTCTCACTTTATCCTCTGTCTGATTATTAAATATATCTTACATTTAGAAAAGCATCAAAACCCATCAGTTTACTAAAGAAAAATAAAAAAAAAATACTTTCATGTGCGCCATCCTTCTTAAATGTAGAACACATTCCCCACTGCGTTAACTGTCCTGCCCACTCCTCTGTTTTTATTCTAGTCTTCCATCAATGGATCCAATCCTAGACTGTGCCTTCAACTTTCAGTTGTTGGGATCACATGGCAGTGCTCTGTGTGCTGTTCCTTTTTTTATTCAGTATTTATCCTGACTATACAGAGAAGATTGTAGTTGTGACTCACGAGTGTTTCATGGTTCGCTGTATGGCCAGTTCTCAGTTGATTGACCTATTCCCTCTTTACCTTTAATTGCTGACACACTGACCCACATATTGTGGCAAGTGTGGTAGACTCAAGTTCATTCTTACACTGCGTCCCACAGACCAAAAAGCTGTCCATACACTCACTAAAACTTTTGGTTAATAATTTAATGTTTACAAAGACTTGGAAGGACTTTGTGTTCTGTGTGGGAGACACTTCCACTCACTTCGCTGTCCTCCTTCCCTTCCTCCTCCTTAGTTATGTCTGTGTATGGTTTGCATTGTGTGTATGAATGGTCACATTGTATAGGCACATGTTCTATGTCAACATGAGTGCACATGTGTGCATGTATGTATGTGCAGGCCTTGGCCTGACACTGGGGCGTCTTTCTTGATCACTCTCTTGTCTTATTCACTTAGGCAGCTTCCCTCTGAACCCAGGGCTCACCTATTGGTCTAGTCCAGAGAGCTTGCTTTAGAGACCCTCTATCACCGACATTAATGTGTGTGCTGGTGATATATATATATATATATATATATATATATATATATATATATAAACCCTGGCTTTCACTCCGGCATGGCAGTCCCTCCACCAGCTGAGACCCCTCAGCCCAGACATGTTTTCCCATGTGTTTACTTTTTAGTAGAGGTTTTAGAGATGGCTCGTCTTCTGCAAGGCTGTTGTCTGCACTGCACCACAGCCAGCAGCATCTCTGACCTTCTCTGCTAAGTGGTGCCAGTAGCACTCCTTCTTCAGTTGAAAAATTAAAAAAAAAAATGTCCCAAGGCCTTTGTTCCCAGGACCTGCAGGTACAGGAGTTTTTGCTGCTTTGTGAAGCATGGCTCTTAACCTCCTGCTCCTACAGAGGGAGTCTTGGGCTTTCCTTCCTGCCCCATCCCAGCCCCATGTGGGTAACTCTGAGCAGGGATATCTTCTGTCTTTGGACTTTTCCTGTCCTGGTCATCAGCCCTGTTCTGTTACAAGTCCCTGTTTCTGCGTTCTCTTGGACCACAGGCCTCCCTTGTCCCGAATGCCCTCAAGCCTCGGTCACTTGCTCACTCTGGTGAGACCACCATGCTCACTGTGTTTATAAAAAACAAATAAGAGAGAGAAAATAAATTGCATATTTTTTTGGACTTTTCAAGATAATAATGAATACATATTAATAAAGTTAAAATGCCAATAAGTTATATGATACCCATATTTGAAATGCATATTTAAAAAATCATTTATTTTATGTAAATGGGTGTTTTACCTGCATGTATACCTGTGCCCTGTGTGTGTCGCCTGGCGTCTGAGGAGGCCAGAAGAGGACATTGGGTCCCTGACCCTGGAATTATAAACTGTTTTAAGTCTCATGTAGGTGCTGACAATGAAACCTGGGCCCTCTGGAACATTACCCAGTGCTCTTGGCCATCTCTCCAGCCCCCAAACACGCCTCTTACAGCACTCGTTCTCTGCTATGAATTTGAATCGAGTTCCAGAAAGCATTCTGGCATGTCTAAAACATGGTTCATAGGCCACAAGTAGCCAAAGATCGCTGTGAATGTAGCCCAGCACAAACCCCCAAAACTTAAGAGTTTAATTTCTCAATTATGTGCATATGTGTGTGTCTATGTATGTGTGTCTGTGTGAGCATGTGCACATGGATACCGAGGTCTGTGGAGCCCAAAAGAGGCCTCTGGATCACCGGGAGCTGTAGTTAGAGGAAGCTGTGAGCTGCCCTTCATGGGTGTCCCGGGAATGAAATATGTGTTTCTCTGCAAGAGCAGTAGGTGCTCTTAATTGCTCATAAGCTCATTTAAAGTATTCTAAGTATTTTTTCTCAATTGTGTGGCTCTTAAGTAGAAAATTTGTAGATGAATAAATACAATATTGTATTTAAGCATAATAAGGCTGGACATTTTTACCTTCAAAATGAAGATTTGAAACATGTAAATTAAAAATATATTTAGAACTCTCCCAGCTCTCCTAAAACTTTGTGTGTAAATCACTTTCCCCACCACTACCCCTGAAGGTTCAAGGAGAAGCCCGTTAAGCCCAAAGCATTATAAAATTAGCTTCATGTAGTATATGACGGTATTACATGGCTGGGGAGGGGGAACTATTTCTGGGAATGCCCTTTGATAATTCATCATGAAACTAGAATAATTCAAACCAAACCCACATCCAACCATTAGCTAAATGCATGTCACAGAAGGAAACAACAGGCAGCTCCAGCAGAGCGGTCTTAATAGACTAAACCATGACCTCCAAGCTCACCTGACACGCTGTCCTCACAGGCTTGCTGTCTTCCTCTCAGCACAGAGGTCCTGTTTTCAGGCTCTGTCAGCACCCCCGAGTGTCACTTCCATTGTGAAGCTCAAGTCCTTCTTGGCAGGACCCTTCATTTCCTGCATGGAATCCTATCTGCAAGTTACGCTCATTTTCCACAGTGAGTGAGAGATTAGGGCTAAGCTTGCCTGCGACGATATCAGAGCCCTGTATATGGCTCTGTTTTATCACACTGAAATTCCTCGTAGCTGTCGGGGCCTCACTGCAGCCCAGGCCATTATTCCTGGGCTGTGTTTCATTTTGTTTCCCTTGGAAGATTCAGGCACATTCTTCATTGCTCTCAATGACTGTTTCTCAGACTCCAGCTATTCCCCTGCTAAGTTCATTGCTTTTGCTCCTAGATACAACACAATGCTTCGCATACTAAACATAATTCGAGGGAATGTTATGAAGTGGTTTGGACACAAGTACAAGTATGCTTTAAGGGCATATAATGAAACTGAAGAGAACGTTTAGATTCTTTCAAGATGTGTAGTCTGGGATGGTGGGAGGCCTGAGCCTTCCACTTAACAATGGGCAAGTGTTGAGAGGCGGAAATATCAGCATCAGAGACTTTTTCCCGAGATGAAAGAAATCCGAGAGGCCCCTTTCAGCGCCAGCGCGTGACTCCAGGGTTAGTTAATGTGGAGTCAGTGTGTCCGGATTTGAAACCATCTTGAACCCCACTCTTAGGAGACCTCACTCAGGATTTACTGTCTTTCAGCCAGTCAGCTCTAAATTCCCAAAGACCGTGTTTTCCCTAGAAAAACTGTCTTGAATCATTCTTTTCTGAGAAATTCTTCATACCTTTTCCCATTAACGTGTGTAAATTGCGCCATAGGTACAGGGGCTTCTTTTATTTATATTTAAAACTTTACTTACTTACTTATTTCTGTAAATGTTTGTGGTACAGCATGCATGTGGAGGTCAAGAGACAACTTGCAGGAATCAGTTTATTTATTTTTTAACGTGGGTACCAGGACTGAATTTAGGTGCGTGAGGGCAGGCTCCTTTACCTGCTGAGCAATGCAACAGTGCTTTTTTTTTTTTTTTTTTTTTTTTTGTCATTGCAAAGTCACATTTTTTCAATCCTGCTTTAAGCCAGATAATTTAAGGATAAGTAATATTTCTTTTTTGTTTCTTTCTAGTAAATGCCATTATTTTAACTCCTGCTCATGACCGCTCAGGGAAGTCTGCCTGAGTCTTCTGTGTTGCTTTAGGCAGTCCAACTCTGGCCACGGGCGGCTGCCAAAGCTCCGTGCTGATGAATTAATCATTTAACACAGTGCCCAGTGGCTGCTCAGTGTCTCCGTGGTGTGGGGCTGTGCATGGCTAGAGAGTGGAGGGGTACACTGCACAGATACGGTCCTTGCCTCTGTGGAATGCAGAAGCCCACAGGGGGCTGGGTTAGGGACTCCAGCCCCTGGTTCTAATTTTAGAACCTGTTTGCTTTTGTGATCCTTGAGTGGCTTTCAGAAACAGGAACCAGAGGACTATGGGCTGTGGAATAGCAGAGCCCAGATCTGTGCTTCATTCATGTGTTCATTTTTGGAAAGTCTCCGCACTTCCTGTTTCTCACTTCCTTTATTTAAGCAGATGAAATCACTGTGAGGTGGGACCCACGAGCATAAGGCACAGTGAGGCAGTCCACCGAGGAATTCTCCATCTCTGTCTCTCCTACTTCTTTCTCTTGAAAATGAACCAGAGACGTGAGCTCACTTAGTCTGCCCCTTCGTGCAGTTTTCTCAATTTCCTAATGACGTACCGGGAAATGAAAGTGCATGCTAGTGGGCTCAGCGTTGGGAGGCAGGCCCCTTTGGTAGTAACAATCCTATTGTGCGTAGTGAAGATCATAGGCTGTGCTAGTCCCAGACTTCCCCTTTAAATAAGCGAATACATACTTATTGTTAAGACAAACATTTCTTTTTAGACTCTAGTATCCATGATATGATTGACGTATTTTAGGCATTGATCGACCAGAATCTAAGCTCTAGCAGGTCCTCACGTATTTGTTGAACCAGTTAGTTTTAGTAAGAATATTTTTATTTTTCTAAGTGCTATTCCTGATTCTGTTAATATTGTTTAAACATAAATCATCTTCCTGATAGCGGAAGCCAGATTAACTTGAATGAAAGTAACTGTTACTTCCACGGCTCCACTATCTGAGACTTGTCAGTGTCTACTGACATCACAGGAGAGACAGGCAGCTTTGCTAAGCACTAGATATTTAAGAATGCAAAGTTTAATATTTTAGAGCAAAGTTATAATTTTTCCTTTATGACTCTTCATAGCAGTACTGTTTAAAATTATACAGACTGTTAGTTTAAAATACTGGTTTCCTTAACTGTTAGCATCAACATAAATACATGCCTTGATTATGAGCAGGGCTCCCCAGAGTATGAATTAGGTACGGAAAGCTAATATGTATCAAGTTTATTATGAGTGATTGGGTTTAATCAACAGACAGGAAAGGTTTCTGTGCAAATATTATTTTTCCCAATTTAAATACTGTTTGCTCAGCATAACCGAAGCAGATGTCATTAGTACAAGAGTGAGTGTTTGAGCTACTTCAAACATTTGGGATATTTGCTGTTAACACAGATTCTGGGTCAGGTGACCTACTACGTACAGACAGTCCCGAATGGTGTTTTGATAAGTTTTGAGTCATACTAGTTTTGCTATTTAGAGATAAGATTTCCCACTTGACCCCCAGTTTTACGTTTATATAGTAAAAGTTTAAATTGCAGACATAACTGACACACGGAGCCAGAACAGACAGCTTCTGCTAACTTTTGGTTTGCAGCCAAGACAGCCATTGAAAAGGCAGCTAATTATCTGGTAGCAGAAGTCTTAGAGAGCTGCTGCCATTGCAGGTCTCATTTATCCAATATTGACTCACACGTGCATCTAGTCCTCCCTTTACTTTTGTGTGTGTGTGAGGGTTTTGGATACATATGTGGCTTTGATTTACATTGTGCTTTATGCCCACAGCGTCAAGAAGAGGTGCTAAATCTGCAGAACTGGAGTTATGGATGCTTGGTGAGCATCTTTATGGGTACAGAGACCCAATCAGGGGTTCTCTGCTAGAGCTTAAAGTGTTCTTAAGCCATCTCTCCGGTCACACTGGCCCCTTCTTGAACTTACATATATTTTGGATGCATATAGCTACTTCAGACATCAGGTTTGAAAAGCACTTTTTTTCTTGTCTCTGATTAATAATTGTTCTTTGTTCTAGTATGCAAAGTTCTTAGGTACTCAGTATAATGCTGGCTTCGAATGGCCTATCAGTGTTCTGAAATACAGTTCCCATCTGTTAAGTGGCACAGAGTGGATGCTATTTCCCAGGCACTCTGCTAAGAGCTTTTCCTGCCGTACCTCACTCCAGTATCCCATTTATGTCTAGGAATGAAATGACTTGCCCAGGGAAATCCTTGCTGGGGACAGGCGTGCTTCTGTGTCCACACTGAATAAACTATACTGTGCGTTCTTTAGTTGGCCAAACGATGCTGTGTTTGAGTCCAGTTTAGAGACAGCTAGGAGTGTGTTTATAAAACAGTGGGCCGCTAAGAGGTTTGTTGCTTATGGTTGAAACCACTGCCTCAGTTCCTGACCACACATCTCGTAACAACTGGTATTTTTGCAATTCAGTGGCTTTCCAACCATCGTCCACTGTAGCATCACGGTCTGTGAGACGCAGTTCTTCTCTACTCACTGCTCACTTTGCAGTGCAGAGATACGGTCTTGTACAGCGAACAGTGGTGATTGCATCATTGCAAGAGCAGCGTATGTGCTGGTACAGAACCTAGATGGTGTGGGTCATGCATTTCACACAGCCTTTCGATTCATTCAAGAAGCACGGTCTGCATGAGTCTGATGAGGCTGTTGCTAAACTGTCACCCGCTGTACGCTGCTTTACGGCAAATAGGAAGGAGTAAAGGTGAACGCCTCAGTTAACAGTAAAGGTGAACGCCTCAGTTAACAGCATCGCTTCTGCTTCCTAAGTGTCTCTCACATTGGTGTATGTCAGGTCCTCTGCTTCCATACATCTTACAAGGCTGGAGGTGTGTTCCCAAGTGTCACCACAGACCCCGAGGCATGCATTCTGTCCTGTTGTTGGATGGCCTTGCTGTCACTCCATCCTGGTCTTCTCACACCGCCTTCACATATTGAAACTTTAGCTGATGGAAATGTCATTATTTGACACGCAGCCTATAAGGCATAGGCCAAAAAGCCTAGCTGCCCAGTTGTCTTGCTTCTTTCTCTCTATCTCTTTCCCACTCCTCTGTGGATTTATATAGCTAGGACTTAGGAACGTTTCTGCTGTTTGATGTCCTGGCATGTCCCTGAGAGTTGGGGGCAGAGGAAGGTGTGTTCACGCCCCTCAGCACCCGAGAGCACCGCCAGGGCAGCTTGGGAAGTCACTTTGATAGCTGAGTATTAGAGTATTTAAAACCCCACAGCAGCTGGACTCCTGCTTAGAAGGAGCTGCTGTCCTGGATTGCCATGATGGAGGTCCCCTTCCTGTTTTAGCCCTGATTGCCCTTCAAAGGCAGGCAGAGGGACTCTGCTTTCCTATTTCTCCCTTTGTTTCTCTCTCTCTCTAGTTCTCTCTTACTCCTTCCCTTTCCTCAGTACCCTGGCTGGCCTCAAACTCCTGACCTTCCTGCTCAGCCTCCCCAGTGCTGGGGTTGTAGGCAGACCCTTTCATCATTTTTAAAGCTATGAACAGTAAAAGAGAAGCCCATGTTTTTCTTTTTTTTTCATTTTTTTAAAGTAAGTTAAGGGTCATAGAAAAGAACTGTATTTAAGGTTCTCCAGTAGAAGACTGTATTATATAGTCATATGGTGAATCCCTGGCCCCTCCGTAAACACCTCCTGTTTCTATTTACCCTGTAAGGAAAGTAGTGGCATTTTCCTAAATCTCTTCTTGGAAGGGATTATCAAAGCAGTATAATCTCCCCAGGACCCCCAACTTCCTCTTGTTTCACCCTCTTGGTTTGTGTGATGGTCTAGGGGCAACAGAGATGTGGAAGGTGCCCTCTATGTTTTATTACCACAGTATTGCCCATGTTGGATGACCTCAACATTCAAAATGTCCATGGGGATTTGTTGTGGATCCTTTACGGAGTTTAAAGGTACCAGTGCATTTTATTCAACAAATAAAGAGAGCTTATGTTCTTCGGTATTTTCCTGCCTTCTGTAGAGATGATTTATACAGCTTATACTATATATGACTATATCTCTATGACAATAGTACAGATACCTATTACCATCTATTAATAGCAGACTGCCCAGTCGTTGTTGATGCCAGCACAGATATTTCTTTTGAAGTGAACTCTAAGAGAGAGAATGAGAGCACTGGAGCTAAGGGATTAATTTGACGCATTGATGATTAAAGAAAAGAGCCAAATTCATATTATAAATATTACTCCCTTCACCACTTGCTTAAAAATCCCCCACAGAAAGACAGTGAGATCTCTGTCTGTACATTACCTTTTTGTGCTTGGGGCAGAATTTTGTAAACATTAAGATTTTAATTAGCTATTTGCATAAGCATCTTCTATGCAGTTTTGTAGTAATGATGGGATATTTGTAAGTCAGACTTACCTGCAGTAACCAGAGTCTCCTCTGGATCATCTTCTCAGCCTTGAAGGGCTTCTTTGGGTGCCAGGAACACCGAGCTGTCTTCCAGAGGATGCTGCTACATCATTAAGGTTGCAAGATCTGCTCTTGGAAGGAGGAAAAAATAGCAACAAGATAGGAGAGATAAAGTGACAGAGTGGGACTGGGCAGTTATTTCTGCAGAGAAGTCGTCATTAACAATTTCCTCTAGTCACGCTGTGATGCTGTCAATGGAACTGCAGCTCCAGCTCCTGGATCGTCACACTCAAGTCTTTTATCTACAAAAGGAAGGTTGTGCTTACCCCAGCTAAAGCTTCTACATAAAGAATATACAATTGTGTGTCCTGTTTGTGGCAGAGAGTGCCTTTCTAATTAATTAAATGCTATCATCAAATCCTATTCAATACATCTTTCTTTTGTGTCAGTCATTTGTCCATCCTTCCTCCAACAAATCCAGAAAATATTTGGCCAGCACTCATTATTTGCTAGATACTGCAAATAAAATACACACACGCGCAGACACACACACACACACACACACACACACACACTAATAAAAGAAGCATAAAGGACTCTGCCTCCTAAAATGATTGCAGGTTTGACTAAGTGCTGTCAAAGAAAGAAGTCAGTACCTCTTACCGAGAGAATTAAACCCAGAAGTGGATGTTTCTGCTTTAGGAAGGATAATCAGCGAAGTCATGTCTGAGGAAGAGAGACCTACAGAAACTGCTTGCCTTTCATCCAATGGCCTATGGAGGCAGAGGCGGGCAGATTTCTGTGAGTTCTAGGACAGCCAGGGCTATGTAAAGAGACCCTGTCTCAATAAAGCAAAACGAAATAACAACGAATCTCATGTTGAAGGTAGGAGGAGCCAACCTGGGAGGCATCCTTGGGTAGGGGGCATGTAGAGGTTCCAGGAGCTCTTCTTCCAGGCCTACCTTTGATAGAGTGTTTTGTGTGAGCCATGGAGAACAGGGTGTCTCCCATCTTCATCTTAGTCTTTCCCACAGCAGTAAGAACAATGTCTGCTACCCAATGACAAAATGTGGGAATCAATGATGTTCAAGGCAGAGGGCCCCTGGGAAGGATCTGGCCTCTCCCAGCATGCTAGCTTGATGGTGTAGGGGTAACAGAGAAAGTTCTGAGGATGGCAGAAGGCACACTGTGAGTTTTTAAAGGGCACCAGCAGGTTGTATTCAGCAAACAAAGAGATCTTATGTTCTTTGGTATTTTCTGCCTTCTGTAGGGATGACTTATACACCATATACTATATATGACTTTACCTACAGTCTATTTATTTTTATTTTATCTGGATGGGTGGTTTGCTTCCATGTATGTCCAAGTACCACTTGAGTGCCTGGTGCCCATGGATGTCAGAGGAGGGCATTAGATCCTCTAGTACTGGAATTACAGATGGTTATGTGTCGCTATGCAGGTTCTGGCAATCAAACCTGGGTCCTTTGGAAGAGCAGCTGATACTCTTAACTGCTGAGCCACCTTTCCAACACCTATCTATATTATATTATATTATATTATATTATATTATATTATATTATATATTAGTGCTTCCCATGTTGAACTTTAAGATCCAAATATCCTAAGCCATAACCTAAAAGAGTCTCATTGATTTTTTTTGCTTCAGAACAGATTTTTTTTTTTACACTAGTATTTTTAGGATCATTTTTTTTAAAAAAAAAAAAAACTTTTTTGCTATTTAAGGAGATAATGTAAGTAGAAGTTGCCCTGAGTACTTTGATGAGTACATTGGTATGGAAACCATTGACTGGGGTAGCAACTAGGTGCTGTAGATGAAACAGATACTTCCTACATTGTATGCAAGAGGTAGCCATGGGTACCTGTAACTTATGGCACACACTAAACACTCAGTTGCTGTTGTCTGTCTAGGGAGTTCATTAAGAAGAGCTGTGACTTTCAGGAGAAGGAGGTGCTTTAGGGATAGTGATCATTTAATCTCCAGAGAAAATAAGAGTCCTGAGCTTTGATAAGGTAGTTCCCTTTGCTTTTCTGGAGCTACAGTTTAGACAGGATTACAGGATAACAGGATAACAGGTGAAGCCTCTTATCTCTTCTCTGTGGTGATTGGATTTTTTCTTCCCCAAAGATCCCAGTTTAACTTCCAAGGAAAAAGGTGGCTGTCACGTGGCTCCCTGACTGTCTTAAATTCCATTTTAGTTAAGGCCCAGTTTTTGAAAGGTCACTTAGGTTTCCAATGACTCTGGTTGATTTACTACAATTTAGGACAAGGAGGAAATTCAATTCTTATTTGAAATGAATTAGTCTGTAGGAAATAATTTTATTCTGCTTTCTTTGTTTTATCCTCCTCACACATACACTTGCAATTCAGCTTTTTAAATATAGTTCAAATGTGTGTGTGTGTGTGTGTGTGTAGGTGTGCGTATACACACATGCATACTCATGTGCATGTGTAAATGTTTACAAATTCAGGATATAAATATAGATTTTGCAAGTATACTTGTGAAGTTGCTGACAATATTGGTTTATCTATTTGTGGAACAGGAAGACAGCTTAGCAATTATGGGTACATATTATTCTTGCAGAAGTTTCAAGTTTGTCTCCCAGCACCCACCTTGAGTGGCTTCCAATGGCCTGTAACCACAGTCCTAAGAAATCCAACACCTTTTGGTCTCTGTGGTCACCTGCATTCATATGTGTGTGTGTGGGCATGCACGTATGCATGCATAGACATAATTAGAAATAGATTTTATTTGTGTTTGTGTAAGTGTGTGTGCATGTAGTAGGAGGCTGCTTGTTTTTTCCCGCTGCTCAGCCCCGAAATAACTGCACAGAAATCATATTATTTGCAGTTCTGTTTGGCCAATAGCTTAAGCATATTCTGGCTAACGCATATCTTAAATTAACACATCTTCATTAATCTGTGTATCTCCATGAGGCTGTGGCTTACTAGGTAAAGTTCCAGAATCTGTCTCCAGCAGGGCTACATGGCTTCTCTCTTTGACTCTGCCTTCTTTCTCCCAGCATTCAGTTTAGTTTTCCACACCTAGCTCTACTCTGCCCTATCAGGCCAAACCAGTTTCTTTATTCATTAACCAATAAAAGCAACACATAAACATTTATACACATGCACAAGCCTGTGTATATACAAAAGTCATAAAATGAAATTGAGTGTCATCCTCTATATTCTTTTTGAAACAGAGTTACTACCTAAATCTTGGGTTTTCATTTTCCCCACAATGGTGAAAGCCAGCAAGACCCAAAGATGCTTTTGTCTCCACTGCCCTTAGAGCTCCAGTTATAGATATTCAGAAGTCGCTGAGAGCTTGGAGGTGGTGGCTCACGCCTTTAATCCCAGCACTCGGAAGGCAGAGGCAGACAGATCTGTGAGTTCGAGGCCAGCCTGATCTACAAGAGCTAGTTTCAGGACAGGCTCCAAAGCTACTTGTCTCGAAAAATAAAATAAAATAAAATAAAATACCCAAACAAACAAACAATAAAAACAGAAGACACTGAGCTTGTGAGATGTGTGCTGGGACCCAAACTCTGGTCCTAATGATTGTGCATTAAGCACCCTTAAAAACATAATAAAAAATTGCACTTCCCCCCCCCTCTCTTTCTGTCAGTATGTGTGCACGTGCACGTGTATGTGCATGTGTGCATGCATCCAGGCACATGTCTGTCAGAACACACATGTGCAGATAAGAAGACAATTTAGGGAAATCATTTCTCACCTTCCACTTGTTGTTTCCCATGCTGTGCAATGAACTTCAGGCTAGCTGGTCCACCAGTGTCTTGCCACTGACCCTCTCTGTGCCCTCCTATCTTCCCATAGTGGTGCTAGAATTACAGATGTCTGCCATTACATCTGGGTTTTGACATGGCTTCAGGGATTGAACTTAGGTCATCAACCTTAGGCAGCAAACTCCCTTTTTCTTTCTAAAATTATCTACATAGCATTTACTTTATTTTTCTCACTTTTTTATTCTTTTATTTTATACTTTATTGTTTTTAATTGAACTATAGTCAGTACTCAACTCTGTAACCCTAGCTGGCCAGGATGGAACTCACTGTGCAGAAAAACTGGCCTTGAACTTACAAGAGCCACCTGCCTCTGCCTCCAGTTCTGGAATTTAAGGTATGCATCACTACCCATGGTTTGGCGGATTTTACTCACTGAGCCATGTCTTCAGCAGATAGCGAGCAGTCTTCATTACTGAATCTTCTTTGCAGCCCCCAGTACATTATAGATGGTTTCATTTCAAGAAATTACTGACCACCAAACCATGGGCTACTCATCCCAGTAAGGATGCAGTGCCCAGCCATTTGACATGGTTCCTGGCTCCCCAGAGATATTTTTTGAATAATTGGGTGATGACTTGTGACATGTCGTTGTATTGAGGATATTTATGTAGGCAATATGTAGATGGTGGCACATGTGTGAATTCAGCTCAACCTTCGGTTACTTCAGATTATGTGTCAAGAAGATTTCTTGAGGGCGTCAGTGCCATCTTTGTCATTTTAGGCTTTACAGATGTGTAGTGTTGAGGCGAGCAGGCCTGCTTTTCATCCCGCCTGGATCCTACTTGGCTAGCTTTACACGTGAAATAACAACACACAAATTGTATTCTTTTAAACACTGCCTGGCCCATTAGTTTCAGCCTCTTACTCACATCTTGACTAACTCATATCAAATAATCTGTGTAAAACCACAAAGTGGTGTCTTACCGGGAAAGATTCAGCATGTCTGACCTGGTGGCTGGCTTCATGGCGACTGTCTCCCTGAGGAGAGGCATGGCAGTCTGGCTCAGAGAGGAGAGGTGGGGCAATTTATTAACTTCCCTTCCCAGCATTCTGTTCTGTCTACTCCACCCACCTAAGTGCTTGCCAATCAAATGGGCCAGGCAGGTTCTTCATTAACCAATGAAATCAACTCAAACAGAAGACCCTCCCACATCATTTCCCCTTTTTCTGTTTAAACAAAAAAGAAGGCTTTAACTTTAACATAGCAAAATTACATATAACAAAACAGTTATTAAGCAAGAATTACAGTTACAATATTTATATCTACTTTATCTTTTATCATAACTAAGGAAAACTATAACTATCTATTTTTCAACTCCATCAAAGACTCCAGAAGGATATAATATTACCTAAGTTTGTAAGAAGTAAGCAACTTACAAACTCTAGAAATGACAGAGACATCTCGCTGCCTGGACAGTCACCCAAAGTTCCTCTGTACCGTTGGGGCATCCATCTTTGGCCTTCAGGCCCACAGTATCCAGAGACATTTCCATGAAGCCGGAAATTTCGAAGGCAGTTCAGTCACTATCTGCTGTGTCCTTCAGAATGTCTCACAGACTCTTTCATGAGTCAGGAACCCCTAAAAACCATCTCACCTTTAGGCAAGTTCAGCAGTCCTCTCTCTGAGGGTTCTCTGTGTCCAGTTTATGCAACAGTCCAGGCAAGAGCAGTTTCTTGTCCAAATGGCTATCAAATTCCATAAGGAGCCTCTTTGATGCCCATCTTCCTTTTGAAGTAGATTGGTGCTACCAGGAGCAGATGTGTCTCATTGTCATGAAAAATCTAAGTTATTAAAACATTTTAAATGCCATATTCTGTAGTCTTTGGAAGATATGAAGTATGCCTATCTAACTGAAATATATCTTTATATATCTAGAAAATCTAACTAACATGACTACAAACTTGACTATTATCAATGATTATCCATTAACAACCTAAATACATTACATTTTTAAATGAACTACACAATCACCTTAATCAGTATCAGAAATACATATACATATAACAAAATTGACCTTAAATTTAACTCACTAAAGCAAAATCCATATCATGCAGCTCGGGGTAGTATCAAAAGGCAGGGTAGAGTGTGACTAGATCCCCTGAGAGCACAACAGCTCACAGACCTTCACATGCTAAATCCTACCTCTTTTTTTCCTCTCCTGTATCTCTTTCTCACTATGTTCTCTCACTCTTTTCTGTTCCCTTAGTTCTCTAGGTGGGTCAGCATTGATCCAAAACAGGTGGTGCTGACTACACTCAGAACCACATAGGCTATTTTTCTATTGATTTTTTTTTAATGGGTCAGTGACTGTGAGCAGGTTGGCTGCACTGCCTTATTCTTGTCTCAAGTCAGCAACGAGACAGTCATTATCCCTTCTTTGGTGAGGAAACTGGACTACAGAAAGTTCAATGAATGTGCACAGGTCTAGTAAATGGCGGGATTTAAACATGGATTCCTGAATACCAAGAAAGAACCTATATGGGGCTGTTTCAGAAGAGAAGAGGCATGGTTTCTCAGTTATCTTGTTACAGTCCCCAGGGAAGTCCCTGGATGTAGAAAGTGCCTAGCGACTTATGGAGGAATACAACGATTCCCCAGGGATTTGGTGACATTTATTTTTCTCCTTCTTTCTATTTACTGGCCGTTAGTTTTACCAAAAAAAAAAAAAAAAAAACCCTTGTACAGTTTTATTATCTTCTTCCCAATTTGGCACTATCTTTCTGAACTTCACTGGGCTATCGTCACCTCCTGCTGAAACCACCGCAGTAGCTAATATTGCCGCCTTCTCATTGGTTCTCCACACAGCAGCCTGATAGACTGTCCCTAAAATCCCGGTGTGACGTCATCAGTCCCCGTTGACAACCCCTTGGTGGTTTCTTTCTCACGGAGGAACAAAATCAGTGGCTTCTCGCTGGGTTGACCTGGCCTGGCCACAGCCTCGCTCTCCATCCGCAGCATCCTTGCTCCTCGTTCTAGGCTCAGCGACTTCTCCTGCTAATTTTCCCAGTCAGGGCTTTTCCATGTGTTGTCTTTTACTTTCCCTCCCTAACTCCAGTCTCAGCGCAGAGAGTCTTGCCTAAGGAAGGCCCGTCTGACCTCATTTAACTATTTTCATCTCCTTGTAGCAATTTCAATATGTGTAATTATGAACTAACATGATTATTATGTGCTTCCCACTGGACTGTGAGATCTTAAGAATTTGCATAGTACTTGAGCTATTGTGGGTATTCAGTAAGTATTTATCAGACAAAAGAGAGGATGAAAGAATAGATGAACAAAGAGGACACAGACTTTGTTTGGCTGAAATCCCTGGCTTAATGTAGTCTGTTATTGGAGGGGTATTTAAAAAATACAATTTATTACATTGTGGAATTGTGATGTAGGGAAATGGCATGCTTTTCTATTTATTAAGTTTGAACATAATCTTTGAGACACAGAAAGGTGAAGTCACTCGCCCAGGGGACACAGCTGGTCAGTGTCAGGTGTCTTTGTTGTGACCTTTGAATTGCGTACAGGGAGAAACTCCATCTTCTCATAGCTCTGTAAGACAGCTCTGGTGCGCCGAGTCTGTAGCATAAATATTTGATAATATTGATGTTGTCATGTCTGCATTTTGAAGTGTTTTCTCTTTGAGAACATGCATTGCTATTTTTTCCCCTTCTTGTATACCAATGTATGCAGAATTGATTGGGTGACAGTCTGAAACACACAGATGTATGGCCTAAAGACTCGTGTGTCCAGAAAGAGGGCGCCACCAGCAGAAGCACCAGACGGAAGCCAGCACAGCCCTCCTTCTACCCTTGGGATGGATGTAAGGGTAGAGAAGATGGTGTGCACCAATAGCCTGTTAGCTGTAATATACTCTCAGTGTCCAGCTCCCAAAACTGCCTGTACAGTTGCAGAGTTGGCAACTGAGAGATGTGTGCTGGGCTATGCTTGATATATCCTAACTGAAAATAGCAGGAAAGGCTTGCTTCTGTGATCTGCTAAGTGTTAAAAATCCACCAGTATGTGACTTCCTTTTCCTTTCAAGTTCCCTAATGACATATGTCCCCTGCAAGCTTGCGTCCCCTGCAAGCCTGAACTGGTGCCCAAGCTGGGGAAGGTCCAGTCAGCATTGCCAGAGCTTGCTTGGCTGCTGTGTACATTTCTGGCCCGGCCTGACTTGAGGAGTGTGTTCCCCCCACCCCCTGTGCAGAATGAGGAGCATTTTGCCCCTCAGGTGCCATAGGTACTGGATTAAGCAGGTCTGCTATTGCAGACAGACACCAGGCTCCATTCTAGCGTGGAGCTGTGTTTGGATTGGAGTTTCCAGGGCCTTATCAGGAGCCACCCCTAGTGACACAGCCGGTGCCAGAAGTAACTTTGACTTTCACTCTTCGCCAAGGGCTTGCAGAACACCTTAAAGGAAAAAAGATGGAGGCGCTTAGAGTTCAGATGCTCATGCCCTGCTCCTTTGAAAGCTTGTATCTGTAAGTGAAGTGTTTTTTTCTGGAGATAATTCTGGGACCACTTAACAGAAGCATTTCGTTCTCTGGCTGAGGGGACGGATGGAGAAAGGAAAGCCTGGGAATTAGAAATAGTGGCAGGTACTTTGCAACTGTGGCTTTAATCAGCTGCAGCCATAGCCTCTTATGGCTGGATGTAGAAAGGGGCAATTGTTCATTTCGGGGGAGGGTGGCACAAAAATTAACTCATTTAAAATTGAGTTTTGGTCATAAATTAATGATGACAAGAAAAAATTCTGACTATTTAAAAAGATGGGCTAGGACAGCACAGTGCTTGGTGCATGATTGTCAAAGAGATCACAGCCCAGTTTTGTTGTGAATAAAAGGGCATTTTCTTTAGAAAGACGCATTTTAGTGTTATATTTCCCCAAATTGCCCCATTGTAAACACTTTAGAGATCTCTCTCCCTTCCTCCCTCCCTCCTTCGCTCGGTGTGTGTGTGTGTGTGTGTGTGTGTGTGAGAGAGAGAGAGAGAGAGAGAGAGAGAGAGAGAGAGAGAGAGAGAATTCCCTGACCATGGAACAGTAGCCGTTACATTATAAAAATGTTCTGATTTGTATTTTTGTGAATTTCTTTCTCTTTATGGAGAGAGCAAAACATTCAGACATCAGCATAATCTCCTTGTCATAGAAATGTCGTCCAAGGTGAAGTCGCAGTTTTCAGGGAACAAATGGAAGCAGACTTAGTAGATAAGACCCACTCCTCTCCGGCATCCACTTCCACTGTTTCTCCCTAAGATTAGGAAACAATACTGAAAGCTGGGTCTCCAAGTGCACAGGCTCTCAAGCAGATTAACTTATGCAAAAGCCACTTCTGGAGCTTAATAATTATTTACCGAGCGTTCCTGGGTCAGGAAGGGGATTCTGATGAGAGCAGGGAAGCATTTCATTCCGCAGCCCGTGTGAAGGTGTGCCTGAAGACAGCGAGAAGAATGGAAAAATACCAGGTGTAGCAGAACTATTTTTAGAATTTGATTCTTAAAAATGAAATTCCCATAAATTGAAATGTGGCTAACAGTTCGTCATTTGCAGTTGATGGGTCTTTAGGAGGTCCTGTAAAAGGTAATTTTGAAAACGGCTTCTATTTCTGCTGAAGTTTGCTTTTATATATACCTTGTACATTTTCATCCCATGTGTCATTAAAACAGCTAATTACTCATCTCTCTCAAATGATAGAGCATTTTATGAACAAAGTACATGTAATTATGTATTTGAAATGCCATTAAGTTGAAATTTTTAAAAATAAATCTCTGCCTTATAAATCAGATAATAGTTAGGAAGGCAGTGCCTGTTCTTCATGAATTATGCCCTGCAAGAATGTACCTTACCTGCAAATGTTTTTTCTTCTGATCTTAAGCAAGCTGAGGGATGAAGCCAGATCAAACTTGCTTTGCAGATGCAGCATAAGGACAGACCTTAACGTGTCTCCAAATTAATCCTTAATTTTCAGTTTTTCTCTAATTAGTGGTAGTATTTTACATAGGAGTATGCATTCCTCCAAACTCTCTGAATGAATTTTCTAGCAAATGACTTTGAGAAAACTTGTGTGCTGAACTGTTTTCCATTAACTTCCTTCCTGCCTAGGAATTCATTATGTATTTTCCTCTAGGAAAGCCAGTGAGCACCATAGCAGAAAGCAGCATTCTAAAGGCTTGCCTGTCCTGAGAGTAACATGAGAGATTTCATTGCTTTGAGGCTATTGAGGTGTTTAGAGAATATGATTTTCTGGGATTAAAGTACAGTGTTGGGCTGGGAGATGGTGCACGGGGTAAAACTTGCGTACAAGGGTAAGGAGTGCATTCAGACCCTCCCACCCATGTGAAGCCAGGCTTGGTAGCATGTGTCTGTAATCTCAGAGTTGCTATGCTGACATGGGATATGGAGTTGGGGGAATACCTGGAAGCTTGTGGGTCAGCTAGACTGGTGTGTGCCAGAGTACTCTGTCTGAAAGAAGATGGGAGGTAAGGACTGACATGCATAGGTGCTCCTTGACCTCTGTGCTCATGCCATGACACTCATGTGCCCATACTCCCACACATGAACATCTACAAATACATGACACACATTGTACATGTACATTACACACACACACATATGCATGCACATGTGCACAAATACACACATACATATGTATGTACACATACACACACAGTGTAAAATAATTTGTTGTGACTTTTACAAACTGTCCAGATGGTCTGTGGGCTCTGTTCTTAGCACTTTAACTTTGATGCATTTTCACAGACACTTCATGTACAACATCCTTGTTCCATCGCCGTTTTGCAGATGAAGCTTCTAAGCTCTCAGCATGTAAAAACCCCGTGCAAGTCTTACAGCTGGCCTGTGACAGAGCTAGGGCTGGACTCCAGGCGTACTGTTCTCTTCTCTGTCTTATTTGGTATTTTTTCACTGAGACCACAAGTACACTGGAACTTCTTCTTCTGCTTCTGTGCTCTCTCGCCCTCCTCCTGTCTCCTTTCTCTGAATTCCCACTAACTAGCTGTGATGAGCTTTTGAATTATTGTGGTTACTCCAGATACTGCATTGTGTGTGTGTGTGTGTGTGTGTGTGTGTGTGTGTGTGTGTGAGAGAGAGAGAGAGAGAGAGAGAGAGAGGGAGAGAGAGAGAGAGAGAGAGAGAGGGAGAGAGAGAGAGAGAGTTGACTTTTTGGCACCTGTCTGGGGAGAGGAGGAAGTCACTGAGTAGATTCATTGTTGGGAAGGACTTTCTCCATCTTGAAATGCAGAGAAATTCCTTTTCGAATGAAAGAAATACAGAAAATTCCTATGATTGAAAGTTCCTGGCCACTGGATGAGTAAAGCGTACCCATCCTCGATGTGGGATGTCCTTCTGTATATATGTTGCTTTATTGGTTGATGAATAAAGCTGCTTCCACCTATGGCTTAGCAGAGTAACGGCAGGCAGGAAATCCGAACAGAGAGAGACAGAGTAGGTGGAATTGCAAGATGCCATGTAGCTGCCAAAGGAGACATGCCCCAGAAACTTACTGGTAGGCCACAGCCTCATGGTGATACACAGATTAATAGAAATGGGTTAATTTAAGATGTAAGAGTTAGTTAATAAGAAGCCTGAGCTAATAATGTTGCAATTAATATAGTTTCTGTGTAATTATTCAGATCTGAGCAGTCTCTGTCTACACATCCTTTTGGCCAAAGGTCCCCTAAAACCAAGGCTCTAGTACCATTGATTCCATGAGGGGGAGTGTTTGTTAGAAGAGATACCGTATTTACTTATGGAACAAACATTTATCTTGTCTGTGTGCTGGGAAGTGTGTAGTATGAATAAACATGTGGCTGTCAATGGAACCAGCATCCCCAGTTCTGAAGGGTTGAGACCAGATTGACTTTTAAGTCCCTGTCTTCCTCATGGTACAAAATGGCTTCCAGAAATCCAGCCAGTAAAGTCATTTACAGGGGACATGATGACAGAAGGTTCGGTGTTCGGAAGCACCACCTGACATTTCTTCATAAGAATCACTGGCCAGATTTAGGCATGTAGCCACCGTAGTCCATGGGAAACTGGGAAATATGGGTAGCAGTGTGACTAGCTAATGACAGGAGAAGAGGGGAAGGCAGGTTAAACATCCTCAGCCTGAAAAATCTGCAGGGCTCTGAAACCCAGGGCTTTTGAGCATTCGTATGTAGTAAGGGAAAAATCCACACTTTACCTCTTGTGATGAGCTGCCATCAGCAAGTGGGCTTAGCCAAAATGGTTATATAAAATGAACTCTACTCTAGACGTGTGGTGAGTACATGAAACATAAGTGGATTCCACGTGTAGCCTTGGTTCTGCCCTCAAGGTTTCTCATTATGTGTGAGTAAATGTTACAGAATTGGAAGACACCGACATTACCTTCAATCTACTAAGGGATGAACAACCACTACATTATGTGCATTGTCTTGGGCAGGATACTGGTTTTCCTTTCTCAGAGGTACTGAGATCTCTTTTTAAAAGTACAACAGACTGTACTGCACTCACGTGTTCCTTTGTTTACATATAAAATATCTTATTGGCTAGATTCCATATGTGAGGGAGGATATGCAGTTTTTTTCCGAGATTGTGTGACCTCACAAAACACACATAGACACACAAACGCACAGACATTCAGAGACACAAACCAACATACACAGACACAGATACACACAGAGATACAGAGAGGCCGGCATAGATACACATCCAGACAGACACACACACAGAGATCCACAGGCATACACAGACATAGATACACACACAGACACACAGAGAGACAGGCGCAGATATACACACAGATCGACACACCCGCAGACACACACACACACACACAGATGCCCACAAACACACAAATAGGCACAAACAGATACATACACACACAACACACACACACACACATACTCACACACACACAGTATGCAAGTCTATGAATTTTTCTGCAGACATTTTTTTTTTTGGATTTTTCGAGACAGGGTTTCTCTACAGCTTTAGAGCCTGTCCTGGAGCTAGCTCTTGTAGACCAGGCTGGTCTCGAACTCACAGAGATCCGCCTGCCTCTGCCTCTCGAGTGCTGGGATTAAAGGCGTGTGCCACCACCGCCCAGCTTCTGCAGACATTTTAACTTTAGTTTTCTTTAGTGCTGAGTACTATTCCATATTTTTTTTTTTTAGTTTTAATTCTGTCATGGAGTCTTTGATTTGGGTGGTGGACAAGTGCATCAAATACATTCTATGCTGAAATTGTAAAATTTGACATGACGCTCCACAGCTTCTGTTCCAAATGCCTTTTCTAACTGATAGAAATTCACTGAGTTATTTTATAGACTTTGAATCTGGATAAGTGTGGTAGGTGATGTTTTTATTTCTCTGTTGTGGGATTCTTAGACATATTCAAAGTAACCTAAGCTAGGCTAGAGATGGACTAGCCTTTCTGAATCAGTGTTTAGGGCTAGTCCAGAGTTACAAAGAATTCAGGGGTGACTTGATCCAGCTCTTATCTGCCATCAGGTCACAATGCCCTCCTTTTGTGCTTTCTGTACTGCAGCTCTTGCTATTTTTTTTAACTTCATGTTGCTGTTTGTAGTTTGTGGCTCTTCTATCATAGATGCAGGAAAGTCTAGGTTCACTTCCTTCCAGATTTCTGAACGTAAAGGAGAGTCACCTTACACCACAGTTTCTGTCAGAGACAGTTCCCTCTCTCCCGTGGTAGAATACTGGCCCCTTTCTGATCCTCTTGCCAGAGGACAGGATAGACTGATTGGTTAGGCCAGCCTTGAGCATCCACGAGCTGAGAGGAAGGGAGGCTGGCTTTGTTAGGTGAAATCGGTAGCACAGGCTGCTGAATAGGTATGTATAATGGGTGGGCATAGTAAGCCTGATGACCACCTGTGAGGTTGCCTGCCTATGCAGTGGGTGCAGCGCTTCACCAAACCTTACATCATAATGCATGAATAATTTCCTCTGGGTTTCAATCTACTGTGATAAACTTTGGGTCTTGGTGTATATATTCAGAGCATGCCGTGCAGAGATCGTTAAACTATTGAATCAGAAACATTACACTGTCTTTAACCCGTTACAATGTTGTATAGAAAAGTGACTGAGCATGCTCTGTGACTGAGGCAGTCATCTGAGTACAAATAGGAAAACTTCATGGCCTTAAAAAGTTCTTGCCAATCACAGGGTCTGAGTGAAAATCCACACTGGACAGAGTGAACAAGAATTGGGGAGTGTGGGCTCAGGGATGGCTCAAGGTTAAGAGTGCTCTTTCAGAAGACCTGAGTTCAGTTTTTAGAGTGCAAGCCAGGTGGCTCACAAACACCTGTAACTGTCTCAGGAGATCTAACTTATTTGACGTACACACACACACACACACACACACACACACACTCTACCACCACTACCACCACCACTACCACCACCACCACCACCACCACCACCACCACCGCCGCCACCACACTGAAATAACACATAAAAAATTGGAGTGTTTTCTAGTGGAAGCTTCATTTGAGGAACAGAACCCTTGAGTGTGGCATTTCACCTCTGTTTTGTACCCTCACAGTGGTTTGTCTCAGAGCAGAGTTCCTGAAAAGAACCCACGCATCAAGAGCATGTCAAACCCTAGTGGTGTCTGTGCCAAGGGAAATAATTTGTGCTGATAAAAATGAGGAAATAGCAAAATGCACATGTTGGTTTATAATATCTCTTTTTGTTTTTAATTTCTTCATTAAATTTTTTTATAAAATATTTTTGATCGTAGTCTTCCCTCTCCCTATTCACACTTCATGTTTTTTCCTCTGTCTTAAAAAGAAATCCCAAATCAAATGAACCACACAGAAAAGCGCTCTCTCTCTCTCTCTCTCTCTCTCTCTCTCTCTCTCTCTCTCTCTCTCTCTCTCTCACACACACACACACACACACACACACACACACACACACACACACACACACACACTCATAGACAATGAAAACCAAAGAGTTGCATTGGACATCCACTTCTGGACATGCAGCCTTCCATGGAGTGTGGTTGATAGCACTCGACTGGAGAAAGCTGACTTTCCCTATTCTGTCAGCTGTCAACTGCAAACAGCCTCTTTATAGTGGTGGAACTTTGCATCTACATCCCCTTCTCCGTGCTGGGATTTTTGTCTGGTTTGAACTTATATGGATATCGTAGTCTCTGTGAGTTCATATGTGTATCAGCCCTGTGGGATCTGGAAAAGACTATTTTTTTTTTCTTGAAGTTGTCCACCATTTCTAACTCTAAAAACTTTTCTGTCTCCTCTTCTGAATAGATTCCTTAGCCTTAAGGGGATATGATAAAGCCGTCTCATTTAAGATAAGTGTTCCAAAGTCTCTTATTCTCTATAAATTACCATCTTCTGCAAGAACAAGCTTCTCATTTAACATTTGAATGATGCACTGATTAATGGATACAGTAGCCTCTCATTAGAAGTCATTTTATTGCTGATTTTTAAAAGAATAGAAAAAATAGGGTTTTCCCTAAGTCCATAACCTTGTCTCAGGTACTTGGCTGCTTTAGTAAGGCATGCAGGAGTTCCAGCTCATGGAGTGGGCCTAAAATCCTATCAAAAAGTGTGCCTTTATTGTCCCTGTGGGGCTAGCTTGCAGGTAGACCTCTGTAGCTGGGTGGCAGTGATCATTTTTCTTTTCAGGCAGCATGTGTAACACTTTCTGGCACTCTGCATCCTACTCAGTCAGGGAGAAGCTTATAGTTGAACACCAATTTGTCTTTTCCATATTTGATGACATCAGGGGCTGGAGAGATGGCTCAGAAGTTAAGAGCACTGACTGCTCTTCCAGAGGTCCTAAGTTAAATTCCCAGCAACCACAAGGTGGCTCACAACCATCTATAATGAGATCTGGTGCCCTCTTCTGCCCTGCAGGCGTACATGAAGGCAGAACACTTTATACATAAAAATAAAGAAATAATAAGAATTAAAAATAAAGAAATAATAAAGAAAAAAATCTTTAAAAATACAAGAATATGAAATCCTTGTCAGTAAGCTCTTACTTTGGCTAATGACTCAAAAAGGTGTAACCTAGTCCTGACACCGTCAAGAAAAGTGAAATTATGAAATTCACACTAATGGATGGAGCTAGAGACAATCATTCTTTGTGAGGCTACCCAGCCCCCGAAAGACAAACATTGCATGTTTTCTCTTCTTTGCAGATGTCAGCTTTTCTGCTTTAGATTCAGTGTGCATTGTTCAGAACATCCACAGAGATTGGGTAGATAGGGAAGTACCAAGAAGGAGGAGGGGATCTTCCAAAGATATAGTGCTATAAAGGGATAACGAGGAAACTAGATAGGAGAATTAAGTGGAAAGGGGATGGGTGGACGATATAGAGGTTTTCAGTGTCTTTTTCACAAGAAATTGGCAGTCCCATTTGAAGGCCCTAGACATGAGAAACACTTGTGAAGGAGTGAAAATTCCAACAGTGTGGTGTTGAAGTGCCTGGAAGAACCTCGTCCTTGTGTTAATTCTAAAGGTCTCTAAGCATGGCTTTTACCCCTCCTCATCAGTTTATTTGACATAAATCTTGTCAGTGCACCCCTACTTTATCAATTGTGCCCTTATGTCACTGTAGTGAGATGCTGAATATGTTAAGTTATACAAATAGAGATAAAAAATGACTAGATCAAATACCTAAAATGGAATATTCTAACTGTTTTCCTTGCATAATGAGGACATCATGTTTTATGTGTTCCTTTGAGAATGTTGGTGTACTGGGAGCTGAATTAAGGTTTCTTCTATCTAATTCATTATTAAGCTTGCTGTTGCCTGGTATCTTGTGGGTCCAGCAAAGAGAATATGGAGAGTGTTGAACAGTGTCTCTTCTTTCTACCTATTAATTGGGCTCTTAGACTGGTTAAGTAAAAATATCAAGTTTGAATTCCATATGGCTTGTCCTTCTTAACTTAAAATTTTCTTCTTTATGTACAAATCAAAGACACAAATCTCCAGAGCCAGGGGATTTGGATTCCACAATGTCCCAATCATTCCAGATCATCAGAAAATTTTCAATTATTATCTGAACATTTTTAAAAGGGGATAAGAAATATCTCAGTGTTTGAGACCAAATTGTGATCACTGGCATTTTTCATCTTGATAGGTCTTATTCCTAATTATTGTCAGTATTGTAGCAAGTTTGGTAAAATTTCATTTTGATATTCTCTTGCTATTTCTATGTTGAAAATGTGCAGTTGGAGAGGTTGAGCTCATGGAAGAACTGGTCCCTCACAAATGTCAGACACCAGGACTGTCACTTCAAGAGCATCCAATGTGCCAACCTGAATTTGTTGTCTGCAGGCCCTTTGAAAAGCCGAAGAATGTGTCTTAATGGCACAGCTACCTGGTGAGGGGCAGCATCTGTGGATGCTCTTGTGAGAGTTTTTGGCCTAGGATAAATTGTTCTGTAAGCATAGAGAGTTGGAACTTTCTGGATAAATTCTTCAGTTAGTTTTCAGTTTGCTTGGCCTTCTCCTTCCATCCTGTCCACTTGATGACTCTGCTTTCAGGGACTTGGCAGGTCCTGCTTGACTCCCTGTAGGGCAACTGTAGGATGAGACTTTCCTGGGGCACTAAGAATGTGTTCCTGTCTGAGTCATGTCCCTGGGCTTTTGTTAAACACGGCTGCTATCTTCACTGTTTTACTATTAGTTTCTGAACACAGCCAAGATCAGAATGGACTGAGACCTTTTGTTGATTTGTTGAACCCTAGGTCTTACTAAACTGAAGTCAACATTCCCAGGAATAGGATCACACATTTTTACTTAAGACAGAGTTCTTGCAACCAAGCTTTTGCATTCAGAAACCCAGTTAGTTTATGGTCTTTGTGAATTCCTTACCTATGTATGGAGTCAATACTATTGGGTCTTCTGTGTCTTTACCATTATCATAACCCCAGCCTTATGCTTCTTGATAAAAACCTTGCATCCCTCTGCAAGCAGAAACTAGGCTCTAAGCTCTGTTCATTGAATGATTAGAGCGAAGGTGTGTGTGTGTGTGTGTGTGTGTGTGTGTGTGTGTACATGTGTATCAGAGCAAAATGCTAATGTACTTACCTTTTGGCCCACAAGAGAATGCAGGTTAAATCACCTTCTCTCTCTATCTTGTCAAACTCTGCATTCTCCGAATTTTACAGGGATAGTCTGAGGTCTGTAAGCTTTATCTCTTTGGCCCAGACTTGTAGCAAGGCTTATCAAAATTTGTCTCTTTGTATCAAAATGAAATGGCAAGTTCATGACTTAATATTATATTTTACCACTAATTTCCCAGTCATTGTGCCAAGCCATATGTATATGATTCATTTATTATATGTTTCAGTCTTTACTGCAGTGCAAAGGGGAAATATATTAAAACACTTCAAAGATCAGGAGAAATAAGGAGCAAAACATTGGAGTCACTTGAGCACTTCACAGGGTGTCTACAAAAGAAGCTTACTCTGTTAGAGAATGTCTTAGTGTTGTTTTTATTTGTTTACTTGAGATGGGGGTCTCTCTATATATCTTAGACTGGCTTGGAACTTACCATGTAGACCAGGCTGACCTTGTACTCATAGAGATCCACCTGCCTCCGCTTCCCAAGAGTTGGGATTAAAGGTGTGCAGTAGAAACTTATGGAAACACTGGCAAGTTCCATGGTCCCTTCAGCCTTTCTGGGTTTCAACTGACTGGATTCCCAGGACTGCTTTTTCAAAATTAGAGATGGATTTAAATGGTACTGTAGCGAGCTCCTGGCATCAGTGTCATAGGTAAGGGATTGGCAAGCGATACTGGCCAGATGTTGGGGATCTGATGAAATTTCTGATGTTTTTAAGTGGTTGGTAAAGTTAGCGAAATAAAATATTTGGACTTAAGAATATGTCACGTAAGACAGAACCCTGTCCAGCATCCCTTTACCATCATAGAGAAGCAGGCTTTGAAAGCTGATACTGTAAGGAGGGGTGGTGGCCGAGGCCACACGAAGGGTTTCCATCTGGCCCACGTGCTGCATTCCAGCTGTCTTGTTGAGCCCTTTATCTTAACATTCACTCGCTCCATCCCCACAGCATGTTTAGAGGTAGGTCTGGGGGACACTCAGAGAGGTTGAATGGCCCATTAAAACTCACATTCCTCAGCAATGGCTGAAGTTGGACTTGAGTCCGCTTTGCCGCCCTCCTCCTTGACTAGTATGGAGCAAGTCTCACGCTTGTTTGGCTACAGAGCCAGGGAGGTGTTAGCAAAGGCACTTGCAGCCATGCCCATGGGATTTTATATCTGGGGGAGAGAGGAGATGTACACCTTCACATGCATAACTAGATTAGAACACAGCAGTCTAGGTAATGGACCTCCCGTGAAGGCATCTGGGAGAATCAGTGTAGCCAGGGCATTCACTGTGGGGTTAGAAGGCCCCAGTAACTAGTTGTCAAACCTGTGAACTTCGCGATCAGGTTAAAAGGAATTGTACCTCTTGGAAGTATGATTATCCAGCTAGAGCTGAGGTTTGTGGGCCCAAAGCTGGGCCCAGTAAGCCCAGTAAGCTATTAAAACTCGATGCATTCTGACATGTCTGCATGTGTGTTGTTATTGGCTTTATCAGGACGTCCTCTTTTGTAAAAGCAGCCGTTCTAGCCACTTGGGATATTTCTTAGCTAAGCTTCCATTCTTTCTTACCTGAGCCTCCATTCCTTACTGGCCCTTTCATCCACTCAAAACTGTGTTTCCTTATTCTGTGAATGGGGAAAAGTCTAGTTGTGCCTGTCTCTGTCTATGAGGTGATAATTGTAGATTCAGTTGTTTCTAAGAGAAGTGGACACTCAGAAGATGACAAGCCAGGCTGAGAATCTGGTAGTTGTGTCTCACAATGTGGAAATAGCCTACAGAGTGTATCTACATAGTTAACTAACCCTAATGCTTCCGTTGTCCTAACCCCTTTAGAAGCCTTGTTAAAATGTCAATTAGCTGAGTCTTATTCTATTCCTATACATATAAACTGTTTACTGTCATTTCCTTCATATGGTGTCCCGTATTTCTATAGTCCTATTGTACAGGTCTGTATTGTTTCTTCCCTGGTAGACTATTATAGAAGATACTTTAAGTGGCAATGTTATTGTGGTTAAAGTATGAAGCCTTAGTGGGCTTGCTCACTAATAATTTTAATTTGTCCCTGAGATGCTTTACTGTTAATTGAAAGGATTTCCCCCCTGATATTGAAGCCATTGACTCGTCTTGTGCAGTTAATTAGCACGATTATGCCACAGCTCCTTTTGCTCCCATACAAAGGTTTGCTCTTGTGTTTATCAAAAGGACCATTCTCTCTGAGAAGCCTGGTACCTGACAGGCTTTGAATAGTCAGACCACTTATTTATTTTTAAATAGCCACCTCCTCCCATCTCTTCTTGGTGTAGGAAAAGTACGTTTGAGCCTTGAAGATGCACTCCAGAGTGGGAAAATATTTTCTTTGAATCCTTTTTTTTTTTTTTTTTTTTTTTTTTTGCAGATCTGTGTGAGTGCAGAGATGATTTTAGATTAGCAGCAATGAATGGTCAGGAAGCATTTTGATTGTATGGAGCAGTGCACAGTGCTAAGATAACAAGCAAAGTATAGATGCTGCTCGCTCAGGGTTCTCTGTGTGTCTGTAGGGAACGCTGAGAAAAACAGTGGAAGAAAGATGTTCTATGTTTGGGGCCTGCTGAAGACACCCAGGGGTGCTGATATCCTGGATTAGGACACCATGATCCCTTCCTGCAGTTGAAGTATTGTCTGATAGATTAGGTCTCCTTTCTTCCAGCTTAGTGCTGAAGTTGATCACCTATCTTTAGGTCAATTTCTTTAGTATCTAGTGTATATATTGCCACCGAAAAAAAAAATACTTAGGCTTTATTGTAGCTTAAAGGAGAAAAGTTAAAAGTATGAATTGATTTTTCTAACTTGATCCCCACTCAGGAGAGTGTGGTTGTCCTATTGCATTCCCTGCTAGGCACTTTGTGGATTTGCACATACACATGCTTGACTGACTCTGCATCCGTTTGTAAATGTACTTTGGAATCTAAATTTATGATTTATTCTTAATTCATGCATATCTTACTTTGCACTTTTAGGGAAATAAGGTACCACGTTGCTGAATTCGTGTCATATTTTACTTAATTAACTATGGGCCTATTTGAAAGAAAAATTAGGTGATTTGGGATATTTAAAAATCTTTAATAGCTTTTATATATGTGAATTCCTCCACTTTTGAGTTCTTTCGACAATTACATGTCAAGGAACTTTTTGAAACAAAATGAATTATTTATTTTTAGCTTTTGGATGTATTTTCCTTAGAGGATAATAATACATTATCATTATACTTTTCTTGTCATGAATATGTTTTTTTAATTGAATACTAATGATTTAAGAGTTATTTTCCACCTTGATTAAAAAATTATTCTACTGAATAGTTTTATTCATTTTAGCAGATTTGCTTTTCTGTCACTTTAGTGGATACATGATATTAACTTTTATGATTATTATTATAATTTACTGAAGCAATTTTCTGTATGGGGGAAAAAATAAGCTTTGGGGTGTTTGGAGGACTACGTGAGAGTTCAACACAAATCTTTGTCCTGTAGCACACCTGCCACTTGTGCAGCCTTTTTGTCCTTACGTCTCTCACAGGGATGGCATTTGTCTTTGGCAGGAAGGTTAGCACAGTGCTGGGGTTTGCACTCAAGAGGAACGTTGAATTTAGATGCCGCTCCTGAAGCATTTTTTTCTCTTCCCAGAAGCCAAAATCTTGTATTATAAGCTTGCACAGAAATTTGAATAATTATAATCAAGTTTGATTCCTATACTGGATGATAATACTAGCAAGTATAAACATTTACCAGGGCAATGTTCATTGTAGACAGGGATTATGGGCATTTGCTATTTAAACCTCACAACCCCAGGCCTCAGGAGGGAAGCCTTTCAGTGTGAGTGGTACAGTAAATATTTAAAGAACATACCCTTGCTTTTATAAATGGGTAAAAGGCTGTAGACCGTTCCTCCAGGTATGGAAACCCAGGCAGAAAGAGGTTCATCATATGTTCTTATCACAGAGTTGGCAAGAGAAGCAACCCGAAGCCTCACCTAGGGAAAATGGGAGCTCTTTTTATTCTTACCTCACCGGCGTTTCAGCATGTTAGATGATCGTGGACAGAACACGTCCCGACCTTTACAACTAGAGCTCTTGGGGAAAGCACAGAACACGGATGCCCTGGCCATGTCCAGAGGACATATCCTTCCTTATCGCAAGGAAAGACACACAAAGAAAGCTGAGAGGAAAGGAGTTGGGTTGTCAGTCCAGCTTCTCTTCTGTCCGTCCCCTTGCCCCAAACGGGTGGAGCACAGTGTCAACGTCTGGTCCTGGTGCTTTTTCATTAACGATTGATTGTGTCATCTCTTTTCTTCATAATCTTTCCCGTAACTGTGCTTCCTTACCAGCAACCAAGTTAGACATCTTCGGGGATTTTAGATAACATAGGAACCATTGGTTAGTTAGACTTAGCTATTTAAAATAGCAAATCAAGAAATTTGTTTTCATCCGTGGAAGACTTGGAATCCATTGAGATGGATGGCTTCTAATTGTTGCATATGGTGACATTATAGTCGGTGAAGATGAGTGGTGTGTGGCATAAAATATCAAAAAGGAATAAGTGATTTGATAAAAATACCTAGAAGCAATCAGCCTGACTTATTTAATTCAACTCCTAATGACTAGAATCCTGTCAGCTCTTGATTTTCAATTGCATGGCGTGCCGTTCCGTGCCGTGCCTTGATTATATCTGTGCAGACTCACCTCCTAGTTTGGTGGCATTTAGGTTACCCCACGATGCAGATGATGGGTCTCTTCAGGATACTAAATGCCGTGTGCCTTCTGATTTCCTCACAGCAGTTCGGCAGAGCATCCTGGGGCCTCCAAGCCTCCGTTAAGCTCCTCCAGTATGACATCACGCATCTTGCTACGCCAGCAACTCATGCGTGAGCAGATGCAGGAGCAGGAGCGCAGGGAACAGCAGCAGAAGCTGCAAGCAGCCCAGTTCATGCAACAGCGAGTGCCCGTGAGCCAGACACCAGCCATCAACGTCAGCGTGCCCACCACCCTTCCCTCTGCCACCCAGGTGCCGATGGAAGTCCTCAAGGTATGTGGGTGTTGCCCTTGTGTTCGGACTGAGCCTGTCCCTTCTCCATGCTCCATGTGTCATTTTCACTGGACTGTGTCGTTGCTTGTCTTGGTATTAGAGTCTTACTTATAAGCATCATGTCCAGTGGTTGCTATGACGCTTTGTCTCTTAAAAGAAAGATTGGAACTCACTGTAATTATTATAGCAACCAGTGAATGTTGGAAATGATCAATGTTTTCATGACCAATCCCAAATGGGATCTGGTGTTTGTTGTAATGAAGAACATTTCTCTATGTAGCTTTCGGAAATGGTTTCAAACATGAGTTATCTGAAAGAGGCCTCGTCTAGAAATTTGTGTGTATGTTTTCATAAATGCTTTCCAGGGCCACACTTTAACTTTGCTCTTTAGTTAGCAAATCCTGCCCGGCCCTAGAAGCTAATTGCTTCTTCAGAAAGAAAACTGTGGTCAAGCACTGTCTGCGCCTTAATAGTCAGACTTCATAATCCTTTTACTGAAGTGAGCTGTCTGCTTTGGGTCTCTTTGATTTCTTGCTAGAGTGGAAACTGCAGGAGCTTGTTAACGTCCTTCTATCGGGGACACTTAGCTTCCTAATTACTCGAGCAAGCTGAGGCCGCTCTGACCATAGACCTCTCTCTCCCACATTGTCTTCCATGCCCCATGGGGAGTTGCCTTGTTTCATAAACATTTCAGTTCATAAATATGACTGGTTCAAGAAAATCTGGAAGTATGGAAAGGGCCTTGCTTTTTATGTATCTTTCACCCAGTCACCTAATTGATTCATTCTGAAGAGCTGAGTGTTCCTGTTCATTAAGCAATGTGAACTCCTCAACCTGCCCAGGCATTGTTGGTCTTTTGCTTTTATCCTTGTGCTCGGGGGGGAAGAAAAATCCATCCATCTCTCCCTCCTTAAAGTTTATTATTAAAGTAAACAGGAGTGACGAGCCACACACAGGCACTGTCTATGATCTTTTCCACGAGGAAAGGAATTCTTGAAAAACCAACTTTATAGCAGCACACACCTATTTACAAAGACTTGAAAATTTCTTGGCACCATTGTGGAGCTCTTGGTACAGAAACCAGTTGAAATTTTGCTACAGCAAAAGTAATGCAATGGGTTAGCATAAAATGTTAGTTTAATATGACTGAAATTCTGAATAATGCCACAATTATTACTCTTTTAATTCTTCTACCATCCCATCAAGCAAAAGCATATTTTTTGCTGTAGCGTAGAAGATACATGGAATCATTGTTCCGCCTCAGTAGAACTGAGAGTCCCCATTTAATTGTTGTTTCCTATTTGCAAGAGTCGTGATCATATTGTTTATACTTTATTTGTACAGTGTGACTGTTACATAACAAGATGCAGAGAAGTATATCTGTTTTATTCACTATAATCTTAAGGGTTTTTTTTAACTGAAAAGCAAATTTTAGACTGCCATGGATTTTAACATAATGGTTTACATCCAGATTGAAGGTAATGCTTAATATTATATTGAAGCATATTAAATTGAAATAGATTTTCCTATTAGAGTGGTTATATGGGTTGGTGGAGAAATTACCACAAAATGAATGCGTGGAAGCATCATTTCAATATTATCCTAAAGTTTATATAATTTCTATGTGTTTAAAATGTTATTTTTCTAGCCTTACTAAAGTTAATATCTAAGTGAAATACTCTGAGTAATTTATGAATTTTCCCTTATATTCTGCCTATCCTGGTAACACTGGACTGAATTGCAGTCTTCCCACAACTAAAGAATACCAGATAAAATGCCCCAAGCTAAAGCAAGAATAAATTATTAAAACTAAAAGACATGGCCCAACCAAAAGTGGCATCGGTTAAATTTATCTATCGTGCTCAACAGCCATTACTTCTGTTTAACCCGAGAGTTTTTCTCCTTGGGCTATACAAGAGTCAAGTGTGGCCCACGAACGAGAAGGACTTGTTGGGCTGACAGTCTGTGGGGCACTAGTAGCTTTTCTAGACAAGCTTTGTTGCTTTAAGTCAGAGACCAAATGAAAACAGGATTTCCTTCAGCTGAGGCAGTAGTGTAAAACGCTCAATCATAAATGTTAAGGCAGGTTTTCTGTTGATGATTCCTTGAGAAATGTTAGGCTTTACACTTTATAAAAATAGTTAGATAATCTCAGTGTGTGGAAACACTGTGAAATACTGCGTAGAAATGCATACGGCAGCACTTGCCTTTTTTGTGACTTTAAATGATATAATACAGTTTCATGAAGTAAATAGTTATAGAGAAATGGCTGATTTGTTTGATCTTGGACAATTTTTGTGAATATATATTTTGAAAACATTAGCAATGCGAACATAGGCTAATTGAGTGCAGTCGGATGTGATGTATTACATTAAGCAAATTTTTTTGATAGAATAGCCTCAACAAAATATTGACTTCATTTTCAAAGCTTCAAGTGATAGAGCCAGTGATAGAGCCCACTTCCCAGGGAAGGTAGGCAGGTGCCGAGGTGGAGAAAACCTATTAAGTCTCTCTAGTTCGCAGCATCTGTGTTAGAACATGCTAGAAGAAAGGCCAAAGTTTAATTTTCACCTGTACACACACAAAGTCTTATTCCCAGTAGCCCACTATCGGTGAATTGAGCTACTCATTTTGACAAGCTAAGTCAGTGTTTTCAGGTTAATCCCTGACTTTGGCAACATTTTACTTAGACTACAGAACTCTGTGAAGCATGTTTAAAAATTGTTGACATCTGAAACCTTAGGAACCATTGGAATTTGTATTAGAGAGTGGAATTTCCCATAATTTCTCCCTCAGCCTCTGGGCACTGTTCATAAGGTATAGCCTCTGTATTCTATATCAAGTTCACCAATTTGTGCATCTATTCCTCATATTAATTTTCATATCAGATGGCATGGAGTGTGGGGTTTAATTGTAGGTGTTTGCACATTAGTGAGGTGTTAACTTGGTTTCTTCAGAACAAGCTAAACGATATGGGATGGTAGCTCGAGCGTGCTTCTTTACCATAACTAGTGACACAGCGGGTGTATAATAGATTCTTCACCGTTGTGAACATACCCGGTATTTCAAATTGTGAATTAAAGGAACTGCTGAGCATTGTTGATGGAGCACTTTCGTCTGTAGGTGAAACTGGTGATCCATATGGAACTGAGGCTCAAACTTGATGTAAACAAAACCAGAGCCACTGGGGATGAACCTTTAGTCATGGTGGCTCTCACAGCTACAGAAAGATGGCAGTCCTGCCCGGAGCCTTGGTTCTCACAGGCTCACTGAGCCTCTCCTGTCCCTGGTTCATCTGTTATCTTCCCCACAAACCCTGGCAGTGTGGGGGCATAATAATAGTTTATAGGTTGTATTCATTTCCCTGTTGGAAACCTTGTGGCTCTTTGTCCCGCCCCCTCCCTTCTCTCCGTTAATTTAAGAATCTAAAGGCTTAGCTGTTGTTTCTGTTGTACATTAAATTTTCCTTTGCCTCTTTGGAGAAAGTGTCGATAGATGTAAAAGAGTTCTTGTGGTGCTTTATTACTTTAGTATATTCCATTTAGTTTGAAGGAATTAATTTTTAATTTTTTTCTCTCTTTTTCCAGATCAGTTCAGGAATTGGGCAAATTGTCTACCAATTAGAAATAGTGCTTGGTGTTCATGAAAAACAGACATGCTTTTGTAGGATTCTGCATGCATAAACTGTGTTAACTTGTGGGAGAGGGGGGTGGTTTATCTCATCAACCCTTTGTCCATTTAAGCAGCAATCCTAGCGAGCACTGGCAGTAGACTCCAGTGCATTGTGCATGTTAGACTACCGTTGTAGTGTCTCAAACTCAGTGTTCTGCTTTTGTTCCTGATTTATTTGACCAGTATAGATGAACCTGAATCTCATCACAGTGGATGTTCAAGGCAGGAGAGACATGGAATCTCGCAGGTCAGCTTGCCTTAATCTTCCGAGTCGGGATCTGTAGCGGTCCCCAGAAGATATGAGCTGCTGTGTCTAAGTTATCCTTGGATTCCATGTTCATATATTAACCTGCCAGTCAGTGTGACTGACATACATGGGCCAAAAGCCTTGATTTTAGAGTTTATAAATATTGCTGCCCTTGTGATTTTGCATATAACTGTTTGTCACCCAGACCACATCATTATTTAGAGGGAGAAGCCTCAGTTTCCTTCTACAAACAGCTCTTCCTCCCCCAAAGTCACAGAGACTTTATTTCCCTGGATAGTCAGACTTGTTCGTTGTCACCTGTAAGGTAATTTCCCTTATTTTTAACCCCCCTTCCCCAGTGACTTTTAGAAATTATAGGCTGTTCTTGTCAGCTTTCAGCAGATTTCTACTGCGGGAGGTAAAATCCACGAGGAAGCGTCTAAGTCGCCTTGCTTCCTGTGAGACCTTTCTGCCATTCCCTCCTTGGCAGTTCCACCGTTACCTTTCACAGGGGCACAGTGGAAAGAGATGCGGCAGGCAGTGTTGGGCGTGTAGACATGACCCTGTGTGCATCTGCTCTCCATTGTCTCTACTTTGGAGACTGCACAATCTCCCACTCTTCTCTCACTGAATCTCCAAAGCCAGTTGATAGCGCTGGGGAGCCTAACGGCCAGCTTGCTTGGCACTACCCGGGAGTCATTCGTGCCCCATGTTGCTTTGAAACTCATGTGAATGAAGAGTTGCTGATGTCAGGACAGGCCCAAGAAGGTGTTCCACCGAGCTGTCTTAAGGGGGCGATCTAACTTAGCACAGGCCAAGAGGGGCAAGGTGTTCTGCGAGCACCTTGATCTGAGTTCACTTTTCCCTGCTTTTGTGATGGGTGTGAACTGGGCCAGGCCCTCCCTACCTGCATTTGTAGACAGCTATCCACGACATCCAATTTCCATTCTTCTGAAAATATGGAAACATTAG